>NC_136268.1:16871978-17391978 GCF_964187855.1 Myxine glutinosa
GAGAGAGAGAGAGAGAGAGAGAGAGAGAGAGAGACGAGAGAGAGAGAGAGAGAGAGAGACGAGAGAGAGAGAGAGAGAGAGACGAGAGAGAGAGACGAGAGAGAGAGAGAGAGAGAGAGAGAGAGAGAGAGAGAGAGACGAGAGAGAGAGAGACGAGAGAGAGAGAGACGAGAGACGAGAGAGAGAGAGAGAGACGAGAGAGAGAGAGACGAGAGAGAGAGAGACGAGAGAGAGAGAGACGAGAGAGAGAGAGAGAGAGAGAAGAGAGAGAGAGAGAGAGAGAGAGAGAGAGACGAGAGAGAGAGAGACGAGAGAGACGAGAGAGAGAGAGACGAGAGAGAGAGAGACGAGAGAGAGAGAGAGAGAGAGAGAGAGAGACGAGAGAGAGAGAGAGAGAGACGAGAGAGTGAGAGACGAGAGAGAGAGAGAGAGAGAGACGAGAGAGGGAGAGTGTCAAGAGAGAGAGAGAGAGACGAGAGAGAGAGAGAGAGACGAGAGAGAGACGAGAGAGAGAGAGAGAGAGAGAGAGAGAGAGAGAGAGAGAGAGAGAGAGAGAGAGAGAGAGAGAGAGACGAGAGAGAGAGACTTTGACTTTTGTGTCCTTTTATTATAAACAATGTAAAGCCATTTCACAAGCAGTTGTAAAAAAAACACATTTCACAAAGCAGTTGTAAAAAAAAAAACACAGCAACTAGTTTAAAGAAATTGCATAAGGATCATGAAGACACCACAAAAAGAGCAAAGGGTATTTAAAAGAAACCAGCAAATATACAAAAAATATATATTGAGCAAATTAAGCGAAAAACTAAGAGAGAGAGAGAGAAATGTATTCAAGGACACAGTAAGAAACATATATGCAAGCAATCAGTTCCAAAGAAAAAAAGTCAAATCAATCAGGAATTATAAAGTAATTACCACTTTTGAATCATCGACTGAGCACAGAACATTGCCAATACACCACTTTCTCTCAAAAAGTTGGACGTTTCCATTACTGACAAAGAAATCAAATTCTAGCTTGAGTCGTGTTGAGACAAACCCTTTAAAAATAGAAATAGCCTCAGAGCCATAGCCGTTATCTATTTTAATTTTCCGAGATTTATATATCGCATATTTTGCAACAGCAACCAAAAAATTGAGAAGAACACCCACATCCCTACATGTGGGCCTGAAAGACACACCAAATATAAACATATGCATATTGAAAGGGAAGGACAATTGGTGAAAAAGATATTCAAGGAACAAGAAAAGCGATGTCAGTCTACGACACTGTACATAAGCATGAAACAAATCCTCCTTCTGGTCACAGAAAGGACAAGTTTCCGGCAGTGAGCTGTTAATACGGTGGACAAAAATATTGGAGGGAAGCGCCCAGTGTGCTAACCTCCATTGTATGTCCGCTAACACACCATGTATTGGTAAGGTGTACATGTGAGGCCAAAGGGGGGTAGAGGGAGACCCCAACCCTAACCGCTCTGACCACAAAGCTACTCGTGTTCTCCCAGAGAGGGGTACATTCTTATTTTGTCGAGAGAGATCACGGATTCCAATCTTAGTTACAAGATGAAAAGGGGGGGTATGTTCAATCTCCGGCTGAAGAGAAGACGAAAGGAGCACTTTGATTTCAGGGAAACCTAACCGAAAGTCCTCAATGTTACCAACACCTTCCCAGCCGATGTTTAGCTGTCTAAATTTTCTTATGACTATACGTACAACTTGGTCTACAAGTCGGACAGACCGAGATCCAACTGAGGTTGCCACCAAACCAGCAGGTTTCCACTTAACTCCAGATGAATCTCTCAGATCACATACTTTGTTAATCCCTCCTTGGATAAATTTTTTAATCAGGGCATGGCTATGAGGGATACCAGGAAAAAAGTTATTGAAGAAAAGGGGTTCTTGAAGGAACATTCGACAATTATAGCCCTCAAGGAAGCGGTGGACGTCAAACCTTTTCCAAGTGTCCAATAAACTCTGATAGAATCTCGGAAGAGAGGCAAAGTTTATATGCTCGAGGTCTATCAAAAGAAGCTGCCGATCATATCTCAGTCTACCAGCCTGTTGTAACAGAAAAAATGCAAAGGGCCGCCAGGGCAGCTGTTCAGCGAACAGTAGTCTCTGCAGAGACTGCAGCCGAAAGGCCACAACCCGACCAGAGATATCAACAATGCCCTGGCCACCTTCCTTCCGGGGGTAGTACAATATCTCAGGCCTCAGCCAATGGTAGCCACTCCAAAAGAAGTTTACTAGCATTCGCTGAGTAGCCATAATTAGTTGGTTTGATGGCTGTAAAGCAATAATTCTGTGCCATAATTTTGTTGCAACCAGATTGTTTATGACAAGGGTACGGCCTCGATAGGAGATGGACCTCAGCAGTCCTTCCCATGCTTTCAATCTGTGCATAATTTGCTCCAACACTCCTTCCCAATTTTTCATTTCTGTTTCACGATTACCGATATGCACTCCAAGATATTTAACCCCGTCCGTTCTCCAGACCAGGTTGTGTGGGAGTGAGGGTGGTGATACACAAGAGAGATTGCCTTTGCCACACCATAATGCTGTACTTTTATTCCAATTGATCCCACCGGAAGAGGCTGCAGAGAAATCTCGCATACAACGTTGTAAAGCAGAGACATCATTGGAGCTTCTAATCAAAACACAGACATCATCAGCATAAGCCGTCTGCACAAATTCTGCTCCTTCTATACTTCTCATTCCCTGAGGTATTTGCTGTCTAATAGACCGAAGGAGTGGTTCAAGGGCGACTATATATAGAAGCCCAGAGAGGGGGCAACCTTGGCGAATACCCCGTTGGAAAGGAAAGGGAGAGCATAACCTATTGTTGATCTTCATCATACATTGAGTATTAGTATACAGGAGTTTCACATAAGAGGTGAAAGTTTCACCAAACCCCATTCCTTTCAGGACAGAAAAAAGGTACTTGTGGTCAACACGATCGAAGGCCTTAGTTTGATCAAGAAACAGCAACCCAAAATCGTCACGCAGGAACTTATTGCATGAAATAATATCTCTTACCAAAAAAATATTATCATAAATAGATTTTCCAGGCACACAGTAGGTCTGGTCCGGGTGTATAACTGAACTGATCACAGTCTTCATACGATTAGCAAGTACTTTAGAGAAAATCTTGTAATCAACACACAATAAGGAGACAGGTCGCCAGTTATCAACCAGTTGAAGATTCCCAGCTTTTGGTAGCAAACAAACGACTGCTCGTCTACAAGACATTGGAAGTTCTCCGACACGTATGCTTTCATCGAGTACATCGAGTAAGTCAGGTCCCACAAGGGCCCAGAAGGTCTTGTAGAATTCTGTGGGCAGGCCATCTATTCCAGAAGCTTTCCCATCTTTCAGGCTCCGCACAGCTGCTTCAAGTTCATCAGCCGAAATTGGGGAATCGAGCATGCATCGCTCATCCTCCTCGACACTCGGAAGCCCAGCAGTTAACTCTCGTATCACCTCATTGTCCACGTTCTGAGGAGAATACAAGTTAGAATAGAACCCTTTCAGAGTACACCTGATCGCCTGCTGAGAGGTCACCAGCGACCCATTGGGAGTGAGTAAAGTATGAATTTGTTGTGACCTTTTGAGGGAAGACTCTAACTTAAAGAACTCTTTGTTTGGCATGTCCAGAGTTAAATAGCTCATTCGCATTCGGACCAAGGCACCCATCGCCCGTTGCCGTACCGCTTCCTCCAGCACTGCTTTCTTTGCCCATATTAGTTGGTCACGTGCACCTCTCCCAACCTCGTCAACATTCTGTTCTAACGATATAATTTCAGATTTTAACTGATCTATTGATATTGATTGGATTTTGGTGGTGTATGCACTGTATTGTTGACAGAAATTCTTAATTTGGGATTTTGCAATGTCCCACCACAGCCGGAGACTATCATACTCAGGTCTGGAGGAGCGAATTTTCTCCCACACGACGTGAAAGGCCTCATTAAATTCCTTGTCATGTAAGAGACGAGTATTCAAAGACCAGTAAGCACTACCACCGGGTGGAAAGGGTAACTTAAAGGACATTGAGATTAAACTGTGGTCTGTGAATCCAGTTGGTAAAATTTTGGAGACAGACACCACATTCAACATTGGCTTGTTCACATAGAATCTGTCCAGCCTTGCCATTGACATAATACCATCATTGCATCTACACCATGTATAACAGCGTGAGAGTGGGTGTTGTGATCTCCACACATCCTTAAACCGAAAGATGTTGATGGTGTCCTCTAGAGCTTTCGTAGAGGCAACATGAGGCTCATGACCATTCCTATCAATTGACGGACAAGTTGTGCAATTAAAATCTCCCGCGATACAGATAAAGGCTGTTGGGTCCAGAGTTTTTACAAAATCCCGCAGAGTGGAAAAGAAAATTTTCCTCTCCATTGGGTCACACGGTGCATAAACATTCACTACGATAATCTTTTGGGTATTATAAAGAAAATCTACGGAGATCAAATGCCCTTTATAGATTTCTTTAAATGAAACCTGTTGAGCACAAATCTTGTGACTTAGGCAAATGGCAACACCGGCCCGAGGTGTAGGGAACCCACTTAGCCACCATTGCCCTTTAAAAAGTTTCCCCCAATCGGCTACTTGAGCACTAGTAGCGTGGGTCTCTTGTAAGAGAATAATGTCAGCCTTTTCTTTTACAACCGCTTGAATGGTTTGCACCCTCCGTAAGGGGGCACGACCCCCATTTATATTTAAGGATACAACATTTAGTTCCATGGTTGATTCT
Source organism: Myxine glutinosa (assembly GCF_964187855.1). Lineage (NCBI taxonomy): Eukaryota > Metazoa > Chordata > Myxini > Myxiniformes > Myxinidae > Myxine > Myxine glutinosa. The sequence goes on from NC_136268.1 coordinate 16,876,741, forward strand.
TCTAGGGGGTGAAGTCCTCTTCCTCAATTAATTCCTTGTTTGCCTTCGTGATGGATTTCCTCAGCCGCTGAAATTCGGGTTCGGAGATTTCCACATGCTCACTCCTTTGCAGCAAAGGTTTTGCGGCTGCAAGGAAGGCCTGGATATTAGGAAAATGATCCTTAATTCGTACATGCCTTTGTCTGAAAGTTTTCTTCAAAAATCTGACAATATTTTCTTTTGAGATCTCCAAAGGCTGCTCTTCCTCCTGAGGGGGGGGGAGCCCTGTCAACCATTGCCACTGGTTCCTCATGGCCGATCAGTGTCTCTGTAGTTAGAATTCCCTCCGTGACGCTAGTAACGAGTTCCTCCTGAACCTGTACAGAAACACCTGTTCCATCCCCATCTACCTTAGGTTCTTCATCCTCTTCATCCTCATGCATCATTGCAATGGGGGGGGGAGGAGTCGTTATTAGTAGTAATGGGTATTTTGCATTCCCCATTAGAATTGATATGGTCATCAGTAGGCTGTTCGGTTTCGCAGGTTGATTTACAACCTTCAGGAAAAAGTTCCCCTTCATCCTGAGCAGGTGGTATCATGTCAGCCATAGTCTCACCACCTTGCTGATCTTCATGTGGAGGACTGTCTGAATCGTTTAAACTGCTTCCTGTCTGCACCACCAACACTTTAACACCTTTGTCCTCATTCCTCGCACTTACAAGTGACCGTTTCAAATTTTTCCGAGACGCCGCATCTACAATCTGCTGCTCCTCACAAAACATTCCCTCTACAGGTAGAGGCTTCTCCCTTACATTTGCTGACTCATCGTTTGCACGATGGCCAGCTGTACTGGATGACTCATCGCTTACACGAAGCACATCCGTATGGGTCTCATCAGCACCACTCTTAGCCGTACCTTGATGGTCCGATGTAGATTCCCGCACTGAAGGCGAAACATCTATAGAATCATCCATAGTGGTCACGGGGGGATGTGGTCCGGCTGCTGTGGCATACGTTTTCTCCCCATCAGGACAATACTGCCGTGTGTCCATGTACACCACACCCGTAACAAATCAACCTCTCCGTTGCCGCAAAAATCCTGTGCTCACGTTTTGACGACTTAAAAACGAGAGAGACATTCAATTGCGTCAAACCATCCTTCAAAACAACATAACAAAACCGTCTAAACGTTTCGATATGCTTAAGCTTCCCGTCTGTGGTGCGAATGGAGGCTTGGATAATTCTCGACACCACAGTACCGTACTGACCGAGCTTCTGAAGAATTTCCTCATTAGACAGCGTCGGTAGAACGTTTGATAGTATTACCTTCGAGGCCGGAGTGTTCCATGGCGAAACCGGAACAAACTGGTCATTGCCCAAGGTGAGTCCGTTCTGCACGACGATGCGCGCGAAACGGACACGTGAAACGAAAACCACCACCTTGTGGTGCATTCGGGACGCTGCCCGGATGTTCTCACAACCGATCAATTCTCCGATTGCGAGGAGCATCTCCTCCAGTGAGACATCTTCCGGTGGGACAAAACACATGCCGTGTTCATCTGTTAACCCCTCATCGGCGTCACGACCGGCATTACTTCGACTATTCTTGCTAGCCATTTGAAGTAACTAAACGAAAAAAATAACCAATAAATGGTACAAAGGTTTATAAAGCCGAAATAAATGAAAATAAACAACAACAACAATAACTGGGAAATAAATAAATAAATCCCGTTAACCACCTAAAGTGGATAACTCTAACCGCGCTGTCTCTCCCTCTCTCGCTCAGTAGACAAGACGATAGAAAGGGACACCGACACTCGGACAGCAGAAAGGACCAAAAGGTAGGAAGAAAGGAAAAAGCAACACGAGACACAGCACGTACCGCCAGTGACTGAGCAACAGACCTGGCAATCGCACGTGCGTGCTAAGCGAGCGGCAGCTGTGCAAAGTGGGAGGGGAGAGAGAGAGAGAGAGAGAGAGAGAGAGAGAGAGAGAGAGAGAAAGAGAGAGAAAGAGAGAGAAGAGAAGAGAGAGAAAGAGAGAGAAAGAGAGAGAAAGAGAGAGAAAGAAGAGAGAGAAAGAGAGAGAGAGAGAAAGAGAGAGAAAGAAAGAGAAAGAGAAAGGAGAAAGAGAAAGAGAAAGAGAAAGAGAAAGAGAAAGAGAGAAAGAGAAAGAGAAAGAGAAAGAGAGAGAGAGAGAGAGAGAGAGAGAGAGAGAGAGAGAGAAGAGAGAGAGAGAGAGAGAGAGAGAGAGAGAGAGACTTTGACTTTTGAGTCTTTTTATTATAAAAATATAAAAAGTAACAATATACGTGTTTTACAATCAAATCAATACTGCCAACAAAAAGAAGAACCACCAAATGATCATCAAATAAGAAACATAATCAGTATCTCATAACAGTATTTTCAATTCGTTTTCTTCAACTCCACAAAAACCACCGACACACCAAGTATCAATAAAGTTTTGAAGATTTCCGGTCACGTTGGAAAAGGTAAACTCAAGTTTCAATCTTGCTGAGACCAATGCATTAAAAGACAACATGATATTGCAGTGCTCTGTCGGTTTGCCAGATAGTTTATCTTTTCTTGTTAAATAAATAGCAAGTTTCGCAGTTGCTATTAGGAAACTAAACAGTTTAGATACAGGATCTTGTTTAGGGGCAAAACAAAAGATGAAATTTCTCAAAGAAAAAGTAATATGCATTTTGTGTGCAATATAATTCAACCAATGAAACAAAGGAAATAATCGTACACAGTCTATGAATGCATGAAACAAATCTTCATTGACTGCACAGAAGGGACAACAAACAGATACAGGAGAAAAATGTCTAATAACCATGTTGGAGGGAACAATCCAGTGGGCCAAATGCCACTGGAGATCACCTGTTCTTTTGGATGTGGGCTCACTGTACATGGCTTCCCAGATAGGTTCGGAGGGGGGTCCTCCGGGTAACAATCCTTTCCATCGGGTAACTCCATTTAGCGACGGGTTCCCATTTAACAGCTTGAGGCACATCTTGTAGATGCCCTTGCTGTCCATTGTCTGGAAAAGCTTTGACCCATCGCTAACAGGGGGCAAATCGTTTTGAATGGGTTCAACAATTAATTTAGGCACTGTCGGCTCATTTGGATCTTCTTCTGTACCTCGAGTCCAAGTTAGGCCAAGTTGCCGTCCCAACTGAATCATTTTCCTCAAAATTTTTGCAATCATCCTATGGGACCAAATCCCTGTCAGGTCGGCGATTTCACTTACGGATTTCCAACCATACCCTGAGTCATGTCGGAGATGCCGCACCTTCACAATACCAGCTGCTATAAAGTGTTGGCAAAAATCTCGACTCTTTGGAATGTCGGGAAAGAGAGGGTTATAGAACAAAGGCTCGTGTGCCAGCATTTTCGTTACATATGTGTCCGCCTGACGACTCACAGAAAGGCTCTGCCAGGCATTTAAGAGGCTTTGGTAAAAAGCAGGGAGAACCGATATGTCGACATGCTGGAGGTTCATTTGAAAGAGTTCAAACCCGTACCCGAGCCTACCCGCTCGCTGCAGTACAAGGCGTGCAGGGAGCCGGCCTGGCAGATGTTCCATGTAGAGGAGACGTTGAATGGACCGCAGCCGGAAGGCCATTAGGCGGGCTTTGATGTCGACGAGGTTGTGGCCACCCTCAGCCGAGGGGCGACATATCACATCGGGTCGTAGCCAGTGGTAGCCTCCCCAGAAGAAGTCCACCAGTTTGCCCTGGAGTGCTTTGAGTAGAGCCTCCGGCGGTTGCAGGCAGATGAACTTATGCCACAACATTGTGGCAACTAAGTTGTTGATCACTAGCACACGGCCCTTGAAGGACAAATGAGGTAAAACCCTTTTCCATCGGTTCAATCTTTCTCCCACTTGCTCAATTACCCCGTCCCAATTTCTTTGAGCATACTGTGGGGAACCAAGGAATATGCCCAAGTACTTAATTCCCTCACTTCCCCACAGCAACCCTGCGGGGAGGGATGGGGGCGGCTGTGGTACAGGCTGAAGAAGGTTGCGATAAAGGGAGGGTATCCATAACGTCTTGCTCTTGTTCCAATTGATTTTTAAAGAGGAGGCAGCGTGAAACTTTGACAGGCACTCAACAACGATATCGATATCATCCTTATCTTTTACAAAGATGCAGACGTCATCCGCATAAGCACATAGGGTTAGCGGTGCACTCATGGGAGTGAGTGCTATTCCAGAAATCTTCTTTCTCAGTAGATTGAGAAGAGGCTCTAAAGAAAGAGCAAACAATAAACCAGAGACTGGGCACCCTTGCCGGACCCCTCTCCGAACCTTGATGGGGGGAGCCAGCACATTATTAATCTTAATTAAACTAAATACATCCGTGTATAGCAAGGAAATGTAGGAACGAAAGTTTGCTCCGAGGCCGCATGCCTGTAACACATGATGCATAAACTTATGGTCGATACTGTCAAATGCCTTTTCAAGATCAAGCGACATCATTCCAAAGTCTTCTTTAACACGGTTACCATCAATGAGATCTCTAATTAAAGAAATATTATCATGGATGGATCTTCCAGGAACACAGTAACTCTGTTCTGGCAGTACTAGATCACCGATAACCTTTTTTAGTCGATTAGCTAGTACTTTTGAAAAAAGCTTGTAGTCTGTGCACAGCAGGGAGATCGGTCACCAGTTCACCAAAAGTCGGGGATCTTCAGTTTTCGGGAGCAAGCACACTACGGCTCTTCTTAGACTCAGCGGCATTATACCAGTCTGTATAGAAGTGTCCAAAACATTCAGCAACTCAGGGCCTAAAAGGTCCCAAAATGTCAGAAAGAATTCGGGAGGTAGACCGTCAATACCCGGAGCTTTCCCTGAATCCATGGCAGCAAGAGCACAGGTTAGCTCAAGGAGGGTGATTGGTAGGTCAAGCTCCAACCGTTGAGCCTCAGTTAGGGAGGGGAGGTGAGAGGTTAAATCCATCATTGTATCATTACAAACAGTCTGCTCCTCAAAAAGTTTTGTAAAGAATTCAATAATGTTTATTCTAACATCATCTTCGTTGACAACAACGTTGCCTCTTGAGTCCAAAACAGAAGAGATTAGCCGTGATGGCTTGCTTAAGGATTCTAAATGAAAGAAAGACTTGTTTGGGGTGTCTGATAACTTTACATTCTGTATTCTAAGTCTAATTAATGTTCCGGCTGCTTTCTCTTGAACTAACTCCCTTAAAAGAGCTTTCTTTACAAGCAATAACCGGTAATTGGCGTCATTGTTTTCATGAGCCAATTTATTCTCCAAATGTAGAATATCCAATTCCAACCGGGCCATTGTAATGTGCTTGTCGTTTGTGCTGTGTGATTGGAAACATTGACAAAAAACCCGAATTTGAGATTTCATGTTATCCCACCATATGCTGGATGAAGAAAAGGAAGATTTCTTTGCTACTAGACTTGCCCAGAAAACACGAAAGGCTTCCTTAAACATACCATCTTCTAGAAGTCTAACATTAAACTTCCAATAAGCGCTCCTACTTGCGGGTTGAGGAAAGGAAAGGTTTAGGGTTACCATATGATGGTCTGAAAACACGGAAGGAAAAATATTTGAAGAAACCGCAGTATTTTTAAAGGGTACGTTGATGTACCATCTGTCAAGCCTTGCCAAGGATACTCGACTATTGGCGCATCGACACCAGGTGTACTGGGATGTGCTTGGGTGGTGCAACCGCCAAACATCAACGAGGCCCATTGTGCTAAAAAAATTGGATAAGTGTACATGGGACTCAGGATGGGGTTCGGCAGAATTTCTGTCAACCGATGGGTCGAAGGTGCAATTGAAATCACCTCCGACACACACACAATGATCAAAATCAACTGATCTTAAGTGATTTATCATTGCGGTGAAGAAGGACTTACGCTCTACGCTATCACTTGGCGCATACACATTAAAAATAGTGTAATGGAAGTTATGGCTTACTAGTTTGAGAGAGCTAAGCCGACCATTTATTACCTCCTGAAAATGGCATGACTCACACACGAGGCCTGGCTTCAGCAAGAAGCCGATTCCAGCAGATGAAGCTGATAAATTGCTGAAATAGCATTGGCTCTTAAAAAGTTGATGCCAGTTATGTTCCACATTTGGTGTGATGTGAGTTTCTTGAAGTAAGATCACATCCACCTTTTTCCGTTGAAATATGTTTTTTACTTGGACCTGGCGGAGGTGTCTAGCACCACCACCGTTAATATTTAAGGTTGCGAGTTTTATAGTTTTCATCCTGTATTGATGAAATCAGCCTGTGGCTGGGAACACTCTACACCTGCACGTGTGATGAATTTTCTTAACCTGTGGTATTGTGACTTATTCAGGTCGAATTGTTCAGGCGTTTTAATTATGGATTTTGCAGTGTGGATGAATGCAGCCAAATCGTCAAAATGGTCTTTAATGACTATGTTACGCTGTCTGTACGTTTCGGCTAGAAACGACACGATGTGTTGGGGGGGTATCTGTGACTGAGATGCTGATGACTGTGACAGCTCAGTCACTTCCACCTCGTCCTCAGACTCTGACAGGTCTGATAATGTCCCACCTGGATCTTGGGCCTTACTTGCAGCTCTCACGAGCTCCTCTGGAGGCATCTCCTGAGATTTCGTTGGGTACTCTGGTGCACACTCACGAGCAGACTGGTGCTTACTTTCTTTATGTGTGCTTTGGCAAATGGCTGCAGATCTCTGCGTAGCCGGGGTTACGATTTCTGTTTGTGAGACAGAGCAATTTGTTTGGTCACCAGTCCACTCAGCTACTGGAGGGGGGGACCGGTGGGGCTTCGCGTTCAGGCTCAAAAATGGCCGCATTGTTCGGATCAATGTCGGCTTTATTCTCAGAGCTTGGGAAATCAGTAACATCTTCTTTACCACTTTGGCGTTCGATATTTTCGTTTGCTGTAAACGTTTTGCCCTCTTTTGCAGAGACAGTGTCTCTGCCCAAGACAGCCTTCTTTATCGCACCATCGGGGCTATTTGTTAGTGGTGCTTTCCGTTTTTTGGTCAGTATGACAAGTTCTTCATTCATGGGTTCGTCAGCAGTACTAGCATCACCAAGTGCCATCTCACTGGGTTTGGGTAGCACCGGGGCGTCGGGAAGCACGGTCGGGGCGTCGGGAAGCACAGTCGTGGCGTCGGGAAGCACAGTCGGGGCTTCGGGAAGCACGGTTGGGGCTTCGGGTAGCACGGTTGGGGCTTCGGGAAGCGTAGTCGGGACCTCGGGAAGCACAGTTGGGACATCAGGAAGCACAGTCGGGGCGTCGGGAAGCACGGTCGGGGCTTCAGGTAGCACGGTTTGAGCGCCAGGGAGCACGGTTTGAGCGTCGGGGAGCACGGTCGAGGCGTGAGGAAGCACGGTCGAGGCGTGAGGAAGCACGGTCGAGGCGTGGGGAAGCACGGTCGAGGCGTGGGGAAGCACGGTCGAGGCGTGAGGAAGCACGGTCGAGGCGTGAGGAAGCACGGTCGAGGCATGAGGAAGCACGGTCGGGGCGTTTTCTTTTTTACAGCCCACATTGGTGTGTCCCAATTTGCCGCACTTCGTACAAGATGCTTTGGGGCAAAACCTTTTAACGTGTCCGAAGGCTCCACAAAGGAAGCACGTTAAGGTGCCTGACGAAGCGTACATTTGATATTGACGATCATTTACCGAAATTTTAAACGAGATGTTTAGTCCTGTATCGTCGCCGCGATCAGGAAGCACCATGAATACTTGTCTCCGGAAACTCATAACATGTTTCATTCGTTCATCCCGACATCCCAGGGGAATCATCGAGATTCGGGAAACAACAGTTCCATACCGGGTCAGAACAGCCATTAATTTATCATCTGTGATAAACGGAGCGACATTTGAAATAATAACTTTTATCGCCGGTGTGTCCATCGGGGAAACCATGACGAACTGCCCACCTTTCAATGACAGACCGGTACTAACAACATCATGCACGAACTTCTCGTCCGACACGAAAACAACAAATTTTTGGTTCATCCGCGACGCGGCGCGGACATTTTCATCGCCGATAACATTCCCTACAGCTAGGATAATGTCCTTGGTAGGAACACCTTCGGGAGGGACACACACGAAAGCATGCTTCCTTGTTAGGGCTTCAAACCCTTCCTGCCGTGCACGAACACTCGCCATAACGGCGATGTCTCACCTTTCCACCTTGACCAGGCGGAAAGGACACAAAATAAATAAAGTCGAAATGAAATAATGAATAATAAAGTTCACACGACGCGAGTAAGGTAAACAGCACCGACGGAGCAGGTAGACTGAACCGAACGGGTCTGCTCTCACCTTTGGGCTCTTCTCTCACTCTCTCTGTCTCAAGGGAGGGAAAGGGGCACAGGTGGTAAAGAGGGACACGACAAAGGCGCGATGGGAAAGGAAGGAATGGGGGGGGGGGGGGGGACAACACAACACAAGCACGGAGCTACAGCACACGAACACCAGTGCACGCCATCTTGCCACGCCCAACACACGAAAGGCCAGCAGGGGGCGCGCGAGAGATAGAGAGAGAGAGAGAGAGAGAGAGAGAGAGAGAGAGAGAGAGAGAGAGAGAGAGAGAAAGAGAATTGAGAAAGAGAATGAATTTGCAACACCATTTATTTCACAAAAAAACACACCAGGTCAAGTTACATTTTTACAGGAGAGAAAAAAGAAAGAAAAAAAAACAACAGTTCTTAATGTTAAAAAGAAAAGTACAAATTCGATTCATTCACAACACATAAGGCTTCATTAATACACCATTTGCACTCAAAGAGTTTGACATTTTCATTCGCCACATAATAATCAAACTCTAACCTTATTCTTGCAGACACCAGCCCTTTAAACATAGGAACAACATCAAACCCATGCCCATTATCAATTTTAATTTTCCTCGATTTATATATTGAATATTTTGCTACAGCAGCTAAGAAGTTTAGGAGGACACCAGAGTCCTTGCAGGAGGGTCTGAAAGATACACCAAAAATAAAAGAATGTGAAGTAAAAGGAAAAGACAACTGATCAAAAAGGTGTGTGAGAATCAAGAAAAGAGGTATTAGTCTTTCGCATTTCACATAGGCATGAAAGAGATCCTCCTTCTGTACACAGAAGGGGCATGCTACTGACACTGAGCTGTCAAGGTGATGAACAAAGGTGTTCGTAGGGAGAGCCCAATGTGCTAGTCTCCACTGAATATCTGCGAGGAACCCGTAAATAGGTAGTTTGTACATATTAGGCCACAGTGGCGCGGCAGGAGACCCTGGCCCTAACCTTTCGGACCACAAGGCCACTCACGCCACTCCGGAGAAGGGTGATGCTTGGTTTTCTCGAAGGAGCTTGTGAATACCCGCCTTTGTTACCAAGTGAAAATGAGAAACAAGTTCACCATTCGTCTGGAGAGCTGGGAGCACGTTAATTTCAGGGAAAGACAGCCGAACATCCTCGACATTGTTTATACCTTCCTAGCCAATATTTAACTCCTTAAACTTCCTCTTGACGATGCGTATAATTTGGCTGACAATACGCACGGATCTTAAACCAAGAATGGCCGCCACCCTGCCAGCAGACATCCATTTTGTCCCAGATGTATCCCTCAGGTCACAAACTTTGCCAATTCCTCCTTGAGTAAATTTCCTAATCAAAGTCGGACTATGAGGAATGCATGGAAAAAACCCGTTATAGAAAATAGGCTCTTGGATAAACATCCGGCAATTATAAGCCTCAAGGCAACGATGAACCCCAAAACCTTTCCAAACTCTCAGCAAACCCTGATAAAAAGTTGGGATTGAAACTAAGCTGACACGGTCAAGGTTCACCAGGAACAAGTGCCTATCATAACACAGGCCTCCCGCTTGTTGCAACAAGAAAAACGCAAATGAGCGCCAGGGCAGCTCTTCAGCATACAACAGACGTTGCACAGACTGTAGGCGAAAAGCCATAAGCTGGGTGGACACATCCACAATTCCATGTCCACCCTCCTTCCGAGGATGGTACAGTATTTGCGGCCGAAGCCAGTGGTATCCATTCCAAAAGAAATTAACCAAGACCCGCTGGATGGCTGGTATCAACTCCTTGGGTGGCTGCAAGGCAATTAGTTTATGCCATAATCTTGCTGCTATCAAGTTATTTATAACAAGAGTGCGGCCTTTATAAGAAAGAGATCGCAGCAGTCCTTCCCATCGTTTCAACCGGTGTGTAATTTGTTCAATCATTCCTTCCCAGTTCTTCGTTTCTACTTCCTGGTTGCCAAGATAGACACCAAGATATTTGACCCCATCTGTTTTCCACTCTAAATTATGTGGGAGTGACGGTGGCAGTGTTAAAGAAAGGTTATCTGAACCGCACCATAAGGCTACACTCTTGCCCCAATTTACTTCGGCGGAAGAGGCCGCAGAGTAGTCTTTAAAGCAACGCTGCACCGCAGCAACACTACTTGGGCCCTTAATCAGAACACATACATCATCAGCATAAGCTGTGACCACAAATCTTGAACCAAAAACGGCTCCCACATCCTGAGTTATTCGCTGCCTGATGGATGCAAAGAGTGGTTCAAGGGCAATTATATACAGAAGTCCAGAAAGGGGACAACCTTGACGGATACCCCGACGGAAAGGAAAAGGGGGACATAAACTGTTGTTTACTTTCATCATGCAGAAGGTGTTAGTGTATAACAGCTTAACATAGGAAATGAAAGTTTCACCAAAACCCATCCGCTCCAGAACAGAAAACAAATATGTATGATCAACACAATCAAAAGCCTTTGTTTGGTCAAGAAACAACAACCCAAAACTGGCACGCAAGTACTTATTACAAAAAATAATATCCCTTATCAGAAAAATATTGTCATAAATTGACCTTCCTGGTACACAGTAGGTCTGGTCAGGGTGCACAATAGAGCTGATCACAGTTCCCAAACGGTTTGCTAAGGCCTTCGACAAAAGCTTGTAATCCGCACACAGCAATGAGACAGGCCGCCAGTTCTCGACTAGTTGAGTGTCCCCAGCCTTTGGCAACAGGCAAATGACTGCTCTTCTGCAGGACAGGGGAAGCTCTCCAACATGAAGGCATTCATCAAATACCTCAAGCAGGTCAGGTCCCACAAGTTTCCAAAAAGTCTTATAGAACTCTCCGGGCAAACCATCAATCCCAGAGGCTTTACCATCCTTCAAGCTCCGCATAGCAGTTTCAAGTTCAGCAGCCGAAACTGACATGTTCAATGTGCGTTGCTGGTCTTCCTCAAGTCTTGGAAGCCCAGTAGTCAGCTCCTGCAAGGTCTCATTACTTATGCTCTGGGGGGAGTACAAGTTTGTATAAAAACCCTTCAAAACAGACTTAATCTCCTGTTGGGAGGTCACTATTGACCCATTAGCAGCACGTAGCCCATGAATCTGTTGTGATTTTTTGACAGAGTTCTCCAAACCAAACAAGGCCTTATTTGGCATGTCCAACGTTAAATAACTCATTGTCATGCGTACCAGGGTGCCCATTGCTCGCTGCCGTACCAGTTCAGTCAACATTGCCTTTTTAGTCCATAGCAGCCGGTCACCTGTAGTGTCTTTCCCAGCCGTATTAATGTTTTCCTCCAGGGCTGCAATTTCAGCCTTCAATGAATCAATCGAGAGATTTTCAATTTAGTGGCATAAAGACTATATTGTTGACAGAACGATTTGACCTGACCCTTTGCGAGGTCCCACCACAGTCGAAGGTTAGCATGTTAAAATTTGGAGGACCGAATTCTTTCCCACATGGCTCGAAAAGCCTCTTTGAATCTCATATCATTCAGCAGGTGGGTATTAAGTGACCAATACGCACTACCCCCTGAGGTCAAAGGCAAATTAAAACCCATTGAAACCAGGTAATGGTCTGTGAAACCAGTTGGGAGTATCTGGGTTGTGGCCATCACATTTAGCATTGGCTTATTCACGTAGAATCTGTCTAGCCTTGCCATTGATATCCTCCCATCATGGCATCTGCACCACGTATAGCACCGTGAAGTTGGGTGTTGCAACCTCCAAACATCTTTCAAATGCTGATTTTTGATGATGTTCTGCAAAATCCTCATAGAAGCTGGATGGGGTTCATGACCGGTCCTGTCTACGGAAGGATTGATAGTGCAATTGAAATCACCAGCAATACAGATGAAAGCGGTTGTATCCAGTCCTTTTACAAAGTCATGCAGAGTGGAAAAGAACACTCTTCTTTCCATGGGCTCACTCGGTGCATATACGTTCACAATGATGATCCTTTGCGTGTTGCAATAGAAATCCACCGCTATCAGATGTCCCTTATAAATTTCCTTAAAGACAATCTTCCGAGCAGGGATTCTATCACTCAAGGCGATGGCAACACCAGCTTTGGGTGTGGCAAACCCACTCAGCCACCACTGCCCTCGATAAAGTTTTCCCCATTCAGCAACCAGGGTGTTCGTAGCATGAGTCTCCTGTATCAGGATGATGTCGGCTTTCACCCTCTCCATCGCCTGAATTGTCTGAATTTTTCGTAGGGGGGTACAACCCCCATTGATATTCAGGGATGCGATACATATCTTTCGCAAAGCCATTTACAAAGGTAACTCACCCTCTGCCTGCAATTCCTTATTCGCCTTTGTGACCGCTTTCCGAAGACGCTGAAATTGGGCCTCCAAGATTTCCATTGGGTCATTTCTTTGCAGGAGGGGTCTTGCAGCCCTGATGAAAGTTTTCACATCGGGAAAATGGTCTTTGATCACAACATAGCGTTGCCTAAACGTCTCGTTTAGGAAACTGATGACGTTTTCCTTTGTTGCTTCCATCTGTTCTTCTCCCTGATGATCATTCACAGACACAAGGCTTTGAGCTTCCTCATCCAGCTCCCTAACCACATCAACGTTGAAACTCCTTTGTTGTGTGTCAGGAGCAGGCACACCTTCTGTGTCATCACCACTGCAGTCTTCTTGTTGCATCACAAGGGGCACATCTGTGCCACCACTGCTGCCTATTATATAGGTCTGCTTGGACCATCATCCTTGGTCGTTTCAACCAGACGTGAGCAACAACCGTTGTCACTCAGGCCCTGGGACTGCTCGTTGTCACAAGGGACAATGGTGCCATCATCACAACCAATACTGGTGCATTGATTTTCTTCAACAAGAGCAAGGGGTGAAGTCCTACTCTCCTCTGTTTCGTCACCACCCTGCCCAGCTTGCCGAGAATCGTCAGGATAGTCTGAGATACTGTTTGTTTGTACGAGTATCACTTTGCTACCTTTGTCTTCCACCTCGGCACTCAAAAAGGTACGTTTTAGGTTCCTCTTAGCCTCGGTGCCTTTCATCAATACCTCCTCAAAGACCATATTATCTTGAGGTTGCAGCCTCTTGTCCACATCGACTGGGTGCACCCCTGCTGCATTAACCTCAGCAACACCGCCACCACTTTCCACACCCTGGTCTTCTGGTGTGGATGTCTGTACTCCACCAGGCTCATGAACGGGGGGCACTGCATCAGTCACAGGGGGGGCCGACCCAGCTGCTGTGGCGTACGTCTTCTTGGTGTCTGGGCAATACTGCTTAGTGTGTCCGTGTGCTCCACATCCATAGCAGATCAAGGTCTCGGTTGCCATGAAGATTCTATATTCATGTTCGCCGACTTTAAAGGTGTGGGAGGTGTTCAACTGCTTCGCTGCGTCTTTTAGAACAACAAAACAAAAACGTCTAAACGATTGTACGTGCTTCAACCTGCCGTTTCTCATACGTAGAGGAACCCTAATGATTCGAGAGACGACAGTGCCAAACTCACCTAGCTTGTGTAGGATTTCCTCGTTACCTAGAAAAGGCGGAACATTGCTCAGAATGACTTTAACTGCCGGTGTGTCCATCGACGACACAGGAACAAACAGATCGTTTCCCAAGGTCAAACCATTCTGCACAACAATATCGGCCAGACTTATTTGCGAAACAAATACCACAATTTTGTGATTCATACGGGACGCGGCACGAATGTTACTCACATCGATCAAATCCCCAATCGCGAGCAAAATGTCATCCATTTCAACTCCCTCCGGCGGGACAAGGCACAGCCCGTGCTTACGCGATAAACCCTCATCGGTAACACGATCGGCAGGCCTTTGGCTACTCCTATTAGCCATATCGTCAAAGGAGAAACGAAGTGAAAGCAAATAGATTTGTATAATCCTAAAAAAAGAATAGAAAAAAAATATATATTAAATAACTAAAAACGAAAGCACGGTTTAAACCACGTTAGGAAAAAACGTGGTTTAAACAAACCCTCACCGTGCTGGCTCTCCCTCTCTCTGTCTTGAAGGAGGGGAAAAAGAGGGACAAGTGGTAACGAAGCAGGAAGGGAGGAAAAAAGGTCATCAGACACGACAAAAGTACAAAAGGAAAAAAACAAAGGAAAGGGAAAGGTAAAAAGGTTGGTGGGGAGAGGACGAAAACAACACGAGCCTGGAGCTACAACACACAAACACGAGCACACGCCATCTTGCCACGCCCAACAACAGACGGCCAGCAGGGGGCGAGAGAGAGAGAGAGAGAGAGAGAGAGAGAGAGAGAGAGAGAGAGAGAGAGACAGAGAGAGAGACAGAGAGAGAGACAGAGACAGAGACAGACTTTGACTATAAAAGTATCAAAACACACATGGAAGAATACCGCAAAATTTTTACATGAAAAAGAAAGTTGTACAAGCAAAAAGGATGTATATACATGTATATGTGGACATTGAGCGTAAGTATAATTTACAAAAACAAACTCAACACCTCATCTGTAAAACAATCGTCGTTCACACTGCCGAAACTTATCCGGGCCGACACTATTCCTTTAAAGCAAAACAGCACATTTTCATCTCTGCCACTCAATTTGATCTTCCTAGTTTTATATATTGCGAGTTTAGCAATTCCGCACAGAAAATTCAAGAAAGGGACCGCTGTCTTGCTCTTGGTGCTCCTTTCAATGCCATACACAAAAATTGCAACAGAAAAAACAAACTTAAATTTATAAAAGTACTGTTGTAGGAAACAAAAAAGGGGTACCAATCTCTTACATTTCACGAAAGCATGGGTTTTTTTTTATATTTGTTTTTTATTTTTTTGGTATACTGAATCGAGGCTCGTGAAAGAGCTAACATTAACTTCACAAACAAATCGACCAGACAAAAAAAATACACAAAAACAGGGAGCGGAAGACAAGATGGGGAGAAAAGGGGAAGCACACACACACAACATCAGAGAGCAGGGAGATGTGTGGAAGGGAGAGGGCCCGGGGGGAGGAGGCGTGGGAAGGGGGGGGGGGGGGAGAAGTATAAAGCACAAGGACACCAAGGACTTCCAGGACAAAAGTTGGTATTTCAAAAAGTGGAATTGGGGTGAAATTAGCTTTAGAAAAAACTTCTTGCAGAGTTAGCACTAGGGCAGTATACATTAGTCGTGCAAATCTTTTGGTTACCGCTGACAAACTCCACAGATAGTAAATGGCCCTTGCAAATTTCTCTACATCTGATCTCCGACGGCTGGAGTCTAGGATGTAACACTACTGCCACACCAGCCTTGGCATCAACGAAAGCACTGGAGAAAAAGTGACAACCTTTAAAGATATTACGCCACTCAACCTCAGAAGACTGATTTGCATGCGTCTCTTGTAAAATCAGCACATCAATTTTTTCATTCTGAAACATTTGAAACACCTGGAGGCGACGCACACAACTACGACCACCGTTGATGTTTAAGGATGCTACTTTTATCTCCACTCTGTTAACTATTCATACAGTTCCTTGCCCGCTCGAGTTACACATTTTCTTAGCCTCTGGAATTGAGGTTCTGACATGTTAACTTGATAAGGTTCACGAAGCATGTTCTTTGCAGTCAAAATAAAATCATGCAGATTCGGAAAGTAGTCTTTGATTTTTACATGTCTTTTCCTGAACGTTTCTTCAAGGAACTTGATAACATTTTCTTGAGAAACCATGGTGATGGTGTTGTCATCACCCACCTCACTCTCTTGAGCACTTAAAGCACTAAAGAGTGGAGTAGAAGAGGTTTCATCAGAATCAAGTGCTTCGTCTTGATCTGCACCTTTTCCTACTATTTGTTGAACACTTAGTTTTGGAAACAGCAATTCTACAGGGTCAAGGACCTCCGCACTCTTTGCAGACCCTTCCAGATTTACCATTTCCTCTGTGGCTATAAGTATGTCCCCCAGCTCATCATCCCTTTCATTTTTATCTGTCAGGGCAGGGTTAACGTTATCCTCACAGTCGCAAGGACTTTCCCCTTTATCTATTTTTTCCTCACTAGCAGATCCAGCTGCTAACTCGTCTGAGCGAGTTTGGTTATCAGGACAAGGACTTACCACATCCTGAGAGGATCGACTATTTTCTGGGTCATACTCAATCTCAGCAAGTGATGCAAGCGAATCTTCCTCACGTACACACACTTCCTGTACCATCTCCATTACCGCGAAGGAGTTTCCGGTGTAGGCCTCACCCTGGAGGTCCTGCGAGCCTGACACGATCTGAATCTTATTTTTTTTTCTTCGGAATCACAGGATTCATCACTTGAACGCTTCTGACCTTTTTTCCTGGTGTCCGCTACCGATACTTCCATGATATCGCCCGCACTGTCGTGTACAGTGGACGAAATGGGAGAGGGTTCAACCACTTTCATTCCCACCTTAAATGGAGGAGCGGGGTTAGTCACCTCACGTTCTAGATCTATCACTTCCCCACCCCACCCCCCCCGGTCGGGGTGGTCAGGTCTGGCACTTCGTTCACCGCAGTCGGTGCGATGGGTGGATTAACCACTCGATCCGCCTCCTCCCCTTCAGTGTGCGGTGAAGAGGTGTCGCTCCTCACCAATCCTCCGCTTTCCTGCGGTGTAACCGCATTGGGACAGGCACTCCTCACATGCCCGTAAGCCCCACACTCGAAACACGTCATAGCCTCCGAGGAGGCATACATTTTGTATTCAAAGCTGTTGATTTTCACACTCAACACGACATTGAGCGTTTTTACATTTGCAGGCAGTATCATCCACACCAATCTCTTGAAGGACATGACATGTTTGAATCGATCGCAAATATTTCGCATCGGCACCATCGAAATCCTCGATACGACCTTACCGAACTTGTTTAATTGTTCACTTAAATCCTCATTTCTAATAAATGGCGGGATATTACTGATGTTAATCTTTACCGTCGGGGCTTGTAAAGCGAACACAGAGAGGAACGTGTTCGGTTCAATGAACAAGCCTTGTTCAACTACACTCGCTACCATGTGCTCCTCGGACAAAAATACGACGAATTTCTTATTCATACGAGAGGCAGCGCGAATACTGTGTGCACCAACGATGTTTCCAATGGCGGAAAGCACATCGTTAATTTCCACCTCGTTGGGAGGAACACAAGCTAGCCCGTGTTTACGAGTTAGCGATTCGTACGTATCAATGCGGAAACGTTCACCCGCCATTCTAACTCGACCAAAGATAAGTTAGTAACCGAGAACCGAGAAACCCAATGTTTGTCGAACACCAACAAACAGATGTAAGCTTTCAAAGAAAAGGTAACCCGCAATCTATGGGAAATAAAATTTAACCAATGAAACAAAGGAGAAAGTCTTTCACAATTAATGAAAGCATGAAACAAATCTTCCCTCACCGGACAAAAGGGGCAACAGCCGGAAATGGGGGGAAAAAAACCAATGACAGCATTGGAAGGAACAATCCAGTGGGCCAAACGCCACTGAAGGTCACCTGTTCTTTTAGAAATAAGTCCAGCATACATTGTATCCCATAAAGGCTCAGAGGGGGGACCGGGAGGCAAGAGTCCTTTCCACCGGGTAACCCCAGCTAGAGGTGGGTCCCCAAGAAGAAGTTTCACACAAGACCTATAAATACTCTTGCTGCTCATAGCATGGAAGGGGGGTGACCCTGCGCTCATGGGGGGCAGCTCGTTTGGGGTAAAAGTGACACCTAATTTTGGGACTGTGGGATCAACCTCTGCGTCCTGCGTCCAATGTAGGCCTAGCTGGTGGCCCCTTCGGATCACCACTCTTAGTATGTTCCCGATTTGCTTCCTGGACCGAACACCTGTTAGGTCCGCCAGCTCGTTCGCACGCTTCCATCCCTGTCCAGAGTCGTGCCGGAGATGACACACTTTCAGGATGTTGGCCACTATAAAATACTGGCAGAAGTCGCGACTCCTCGGGATATCGGGGAAAAGTGGGTTGAAAAATAAAGGCTCGTGTGCATACATGTTAGTGCCATACGAGTCTGTTTGGCGACTTATCGAAACGCCCTGCCAGGCATTCAAGAGGCTCTGATAAAAGACTGGGAGCAGAGATGTATCGACGTGTTGAAGGTTGGTCAGGAAAAGTTCCTGTCCATATCCGAGCCTCCCAGCTCGTTGAAGAATGGAGCAGGCTAAGGGCTTTCCTGGTAGGTGTTCTGCATAAAGCAAGCGTTGGATGGAGCGGAGCCGGAAGGCCAACAGGCGGCATTTCACATCGACTAGGCCATGACCTCCCTTGGCCAAGGGACAACATATGGCGCTGGGTTGAAGCCAGTGGTAGCCTCCCCAAAATAAATCCACCAGTTTCCTCTGGATAGCTTGGAGCAAAACCTCCGGTGGTTGCAGGCAGATGAACCGGTGCCACAAAAGGGTAGTGACGAGGTTGTTGACAACTAGCACGCGACCCTTATAGGAAAGGTGGGGTAGAGCTCTTTTCCATCGGCTCAAACGCCCATCTACCTGGTCAATGATCCTGTCCCAATTGTTCTGGGCATACTGAGGAGGACCGAGGAAGACGCCCAAATACTTGATGCCATCGTTTGCCCACACTAGCTCTGCAGGAAGGGGAGGTGGTGGTAATAACGGTGGCATAGGTAAGTCATTTTTTGGAAAGGGGATTCACAGAGCCTTGCTTTTCCCCCAATTACACCTTAATGATGAGGCAAGGTTGAAGTCCGACAAACACTTTGCCATGGCGTCACTCTCGCATTTTCTTTTTATAATGACACAAAGGTCGTCGGCATAAGCTGACAGGGTCAAAGGTGGGTGTCCTGGAGAAAGGACAAGTCCAGGGACATCCTTTCTGAGGGCGATTAAGAGGGGCTCCAAGGCGAGGGCAAATAATAGACCTGAAAGTGGACAACCTTGCCTTACCCCTCTCTGAACCTTTATGGGTGGGCAAAATTCGTTGTTAACTTTGATCAAGCTGGAGATGTTTGCATATAACAAAGCTATGTAGGCTCTAAAATTAGTGCCGAGCCCGCAAGCTTGTAACACATGACACAAAAACTCATGATCAATGCTATCAAAGGCCTTTGCAAGGTCAAGAAACACCAATCCAAAATCCTCTTTGACACATTTACCAGTTAACAAATCTCTGACTAGGAATATGTTGTCATAGATGGATCTGCCAGGGATGCCGCAACTTTGATAAGGTGACACCAGGTCCCCAATAACTGTCTTCAACCGGTTCGCAAGGACCTTGGAAAACAGTTTGTAATCCGTGCATAACAAAGAGATCGGACGCCAGTTTGACAGGTGTCGGAGATCGCCAGTCTTGGGTAGCAGGCAGAGTACTGCTCTTCTAAAACTGAGCGGTAATTCTCTGGATAAAAGAGATGCATCCAGAACATTGAGCAGCTCTGGGCCCAAAATGTCCCAGAATGCCGAAAGAAATTTGGCCGGTAGGCCATCGATGCCAGGGGCTTTTCCCGACTCCATCTCAGCAAGTGCACCGGTTAGCTCTGGAAGGGTAATTGGAGCATCCAGTTCCAGACGTTGGGCCTCAGCCACAGAAGGAAGATGAGAGGTCAAAACATTCATCATTTCGTGAGAAACTGCTTTGGCCTTGAAAAGTTCAGAAAAGAAATCGATTACATTTAATCTTATATCACTCGGATTTGTTAGGATGTTCCCCCCTGGGTCCAAAACCGAAGATATAAGTCGTGCTGGTTTCTCTACAGTTTCTAGGTGAAAGAAAGCCTTAGTTGGGGTATCTGAAACCTTTATATTCTGTATTCTTAGCCTAACTAGTGTGCCCGCTGCTTTTTCATGGATCAAATCCCTTAATTGGGCCTTCTTCTCGAGTAGCAACCGATAGTTCACTGGGTTGCTCTCATTGGCCAACTTGCTCTCTAACCTTAAGATGTCTGCTTCCAAGCAAGCCATCGTGATATGTTTTACATTGGTACAGTGCGAATTAAATTGTTGACAAAATACTCGAATTTGGGCCTTTAGGTTATCCCACCAGAGACTAATTGAGGAGAAAGAAGATTTTTAGTACTCATTTCAGCATAGAAATCACGAAAGGAGTCTGTAAATAAACGATCTTCTAAAAGTTTAATGTTAAACTTCCAGTAACTATTTCTGCATGTGGGTCGAGGAAAAGAAAGATCTAAGGTTACCATATGGTGGTCTGAAAACAATGACGGAAAACAACCTGAAGAGGCCGCGACGTTCCTAAAGGGTACATTAATGTACCAGCGGTCGAGTCTTGCCGAAGACACCCGGCCATTGGCACATCGACACCAGGTAAACTGGACTATGTTGGGGTGATGCAATCGCCAAACATCCAGTAGACCGGCCGTCTTAAAGAAACGGGATAGGTCCGCATGGGACTCGGGGTGGGGTTCTGCAGAGTTTCTATCCTTCGAAGGGTCAAAGGTGCAATTAAAGTCACCACCAATGCACACACATTGGTCGAGATCAACTGATTTCAGGTGGTTTACCATGGAGGTGAAGAAGGCCTTTCGGTCCCTGCTCTCACTAGGTGCGTACACATTGAAAATGGTACAGCGGAAGTTTTGATGTGCAAGCTGAAGGGAAATAAGCCGGCCTTTTATGACTTCATGAAAATGACAAGACTCAAAAGCTAGATCTGGCTTTAGAAAAAACCCAACCCCAGCAGATGAGGCTGACAGATTGCTAAAATAGCATTGCCCTTTGAAAGTTTGGCACCAGTCATGTTCCACGTTAGGTGTGATGTGGGTCTCTTGTAGTAAAAGAACATTTGCCTTTTTACGGTCAAACAAGTTTTTGACTTGGGCCTGACGGAGGTGACTTGCACCCCCACCATTCATGTTTAAGGTCGCAAAGGAAATGTATTTCATTCCATGGTAATGAAATCACCCTGTGCTTGGGAACACTCCGTACCTGCTCGGGTAACAAACTTTCTTAACCTGTGGAATTGAGATTTCGTCAGGTCAAAATCCTCACGCGCTTTGATTATTGACTTTGCGGTGCAAATGAATGCAGCCAAGTCAGGGAAATAGTCTTTAATGACAATGTTGCGGTGACGATACGTTTCGTTAAGGAAGGTAAGAATGAGTTGAGGGGATACCTGCGAGTGACCTGTCATCGCTTGTGACAGCGCGGTTGCCTCAATGTCATCTTCGGACTCAGACACGTCAGATAACATGTTGTCAGGATCTGGGGTATTACCCGCTGCCCCCGCGGTCTTGTCTGGAGGCACCTTCACAAGTTTCCCAAGGTGTTCCCGAGAGCACTCGTTAACACTTTGGTGGATATTTGTATCTGGGGTCGGAGCTTGGGTTTGAGATCCCAGCAAACTCAGATTTACCGGCCCCGTTTGTACAGTGGGAACGTTTATTGAATCCTTAGTCTGCTCGGTATTTAAAGGGGGGACAAGCGGAAAAACATTTCCCAGCTCGGAAATGGTAATACTTTCACTGGAGGTTTCGCACTCGGAAACTTCCAGGTGAGAGGTACAAATTTTATTTTTCGGCTCATTTACTTAATGAGACTCGCTGGTGTCATTGACAACGGTATTCATGTACTCAGTTAGTGAGGGAATGTCAGAGGGACACTCGGACACATGTGCACCGGAAATGGTGCCGCCCATGACCGCCTTCTTTGCAGCACCAGCGAAAATGCTTGGCGCTGCTGCTCTTCGCTTTTTAGCATACACTATGGATTCTTCGTTCATGGGTTCGGGAAAGGGGGCAATGCTAGTTGTGTCAGTCACATCGGTGGGTGTCATCACATTGGAATCGGAAAGCACCGGTGTGACAGACGACTCAATCGGGGTGTCAGAAGGTACGGTCGGGGTGTCAGAAGGTACGGTCGGGGTGTCAGAAGGTACGGTCGGGGTGTCAGAAGGTACGGTCAGGGTGTCAGGGTACGGTCGGGGGGGTCAAAGGGTACGGTCGGGGTGTCAGAAAGTACTGTCGGGGTGTCAGAAGGTACGGTCGGGGTGTCAGAAGGTACGGTCGGAGTGTCAGAAGGTACGGTCGGGGCGTCCGAAGGTGCGGTCGGGGTGTCAGAGGGTACGGTCCGGGTGACGGAAGGTACGGTGGGGTGACAGGAGATACGGTCCGGGTGACGGAAGGTACGGTAGGGGTAACAGGAGATACGGTCTGGGTGTCAGCGAGCATGGTCGGGGTGTCAGAAGGCGCGGTGGAGGGATTGGCCTTTTTACAAACCCTTTCGTTATGTCCGGGTTCACCACACTTCGGACAAGAGGCCCTAGGACAGAATCTTTTAACGTGTCCGAATTCTCCACAATTAAAGCATGTTAAGGAGGCTGAGGAAGCATACATGTGGTATTCCCGATCATCCAACGATACTTTAAAGGATATATTTAAACCTGTATCGGCTCCGCGATCCGGGAGAATCATGTACACCTGCCTCCTAAAGCTCATTACATGTTTGACACGATCGCTGCGACACCCGAGCGGAATCATTGAGATTCGGGAAACAATTTTACCATAACGAGACAGAACGGATAGGAGTTTCTCGCCTGGCATAAACGGTGGAACGTTGGATATTGTTATCTTGGTAGCTGGCGTATCCATAGGGGATACCGTAATATAATGACCCCCTTTTATGGTTAGACCGGTACTAACGACGTCATGAACGAGTTTTTCTTCTGACACGAAGACAACAAATTTCTGGTTCATTCGTGATGCCGCACGAACATTACCGTCTCCTATGATGGATCCCACGGCCAGGATAATGTCCTCAGTAGGAGCTCCTTCATGCGGAACACATGCGAATGCATGCTTACGCGTTAAATTTTCGAATGTCTCGTAACGAGAGCGTGTATTCGCCATACCAGCGAAATTCCGCCCCCCCCCCTCCCCCTCCCCTGTCCGAACCGGACAAGAAGGTATCAAACCTAAATAATCGAACTAAAGTAAATAATAAGCGTGCATTATAAGCACAAAAATGGCTTACAAAGCGTCGTCAAAGCCAGTAGGCCGCACCCAAAATGGGCTCGCTCTCAATCCTCTCTCTCTCGAAGACAAGGGTGCAGAACGGATGAAAACACAATGCCGAAGCACACAGGATGGAAAAGAAGAGGGAGGGGGGCAGGGGAGGGCAGGAGACGGGGGAAAACTCACAACGGACTCACCAAAACACCGAGCAGTTGCTCACAGCCGCCATGACGCTACACCCAACGCACCGACAGCCGATAGGTGGCGACAGAGAGAGAGAGAGAGAGAGAGAGAGAGAGAGAGAGAGAGAGAGAGAGAGAGAGAGAAAGAGAAAGAGAAAGAGAACAGAGAACGAGAACTGAGAACGAGAGGACTGAGAGAGAGAGGACTGAGAGAGAGAGAGGACTGAGAGAGAGAGAGGACTGAGAGAGAGAGGACTGAGAGAGAGAGGACTGAGAGAGAGAGAGAGAGAGAGAGGACTGAGACTGAGACTGTTTCTTTATTTTATTACAAAAGTGAAAAAGATCAGTTATGTGCAGTCACAAAGAAAGAAACACAATAATTAAAAAGGTCTCAAGGAGAGATTATTATCAAATCATCATCATCAAGTTTGCATATGACACCATTAAAAACCCACTTTTCTTTAAAACATGTTAAATTCTTGTTCATTTAAAAAACAAAGGTACTCTCGCTTTAATCTTGCACTTACAAGAGCCTTAACGGTGAGCAGTACATCATATGAAGAGCTAGAAACGTTTCCCATTTTTTTCTTCCTGGACTTGTAAATTGCAAACTTGGCCTGACCAATTAAAAAGTTCATTAAAACCACATTCCTAAGGGAAGACAGTCCTAAAACACCATAAATAAAAACATTGTAATTGAAGAGAGAACCGAGCTTCACAAAGCGTTCCTAGAGAAATGTAAAAAGAGGTTGCAATCATTCACATTCAAGGTATATGTAGTGGAAATCGATCAGTTCCACGACATTGTCCTGTAGGTAGGTTTAATGACAATACGATCTCTGGCAATATCCTGTAGAAATACAATCATGCAATATATATCAGGATCATGGAATCATAAGAAAGTTCAGTAATATCAATCAATGCAAGCAAGCCTAGATTATCTACGTATATGCACCATCCGAGTCTACATGTCTTAGATTAATTGTCACAGGAGTGTGTCGGAGCAGCAGTCGTCCGAGTTCTTATAGACGCCTCTCAGTGGTTAGCGAGGGCATCACACCTGGGTTCAACTTAGGTACAATTTCATGACATTCTCCCCGCCGTTAGAACTACACTCCCGCTAGGCAGGATTGAAGCATGCAGCAGCATTAGTAGTGTAGCAATGTCAGTCCATGTCAGTCGGCCCATCCGTAGCGATCAGGGCGGTGAATTTCCCTGCCAGCACGGGTCCGGAAACTATCGGGTACTACATCCCCAAGCCCGGAGTCCCCCGCATTGGAGTAGCCGCCTGAGGCAGGCGACGGAGGGGGCACCACAGTGCCTACAGGCAGAGGTGCGTTTGGCAATGGGAGGGTCGGCAGATGCTCCATAGGTAGAGCCACGGAAGAGTCCATAGACTCGTAAATTGGTTCGTCGATATCCCCGCAAGGGTCGATGGCCCTGCAAGGGGCCAGGTGGCGTATGGAGACAGTGGACTCGCATCCATCAGCCATCATCACGCGAGCATGCTCGGGATTAGCCTGGAGCACCTGCACCTTATCCACTAGTGGGTCATACTTGCTCGTGCGAACAGCACGTTTGAGGTAGGCCGGCCCTGGCTCAGCAAGCCAACTAGGTAAAGATTGGATACTCCCCGAGCTCCTTGGGTGGTGAAACATCCGTTCATGAGGAGTCTGGTTGGTGGCCGTACATAGTAAAGCCCTGATTGAGTTCAGAGCCGCAGGTAACAACCAAGCCCATTTATCTAGGCCCCGGCCGAGGGTCCGCAGGCTTCGCGTGACGGCCCTCCATATGATCCAATTGAAGTGTTCGACCTGCCCATTCGCCTGCGGTCTATATGGGGTGGTATAGCTAGAAGCGACATTATGCTGAAGTACGAAGCTCCTCACTTCCTGGGACAGTAACACCGCACCTCGATCGGTATGCACATAGGCCGGGTTCCCGAACATAGAAAACAAGTTCTGCAGACATCGTATAACCGTGGCGGCCGTCATATCTGCACACGTGAAAGCGAAACGGAATCGCGAGTACTCATCAACGATAGTGAGCAGGTAACGAGAGTTACTCGATACCGGCAGCGGCCCTTTAAAATCCATCACCAATCGCTCCCATGGCCTAGTAGCTCTGACCAGCGTCCCCATGGGAGGGTTATAAAAACGCGGCTTAAGTTCAGCACATACAGTACAGTCGCGACAGACCTGGCGAATATCCTCAACCGAGTATGGCAGATTACGACATCGCACGAAATGAGCGAAACGCACCACCCCAGGATGACACAGAGTGTCGTGCAAAGCGCGCAGACCCTCCAAAGATATGAGGCCCACACACGTTTCTGACCACGATAAGGCGTCGGCCACCAGGTTATCCCTCCCCGGGCGATATTTGATTGTGTAGCAGAAATCGGCGAGTTCGATGCGCCAGCGAGTGATTTTCTCATTCTTAATGCGTTGAGCATGCAGAGTGTCATACATAAATGCAACGCTCTGTTGGTCCGTGATGATTTGGAAGCACCGCCCGAGCAAATAGGGACGCCAACGCCTAATCGACTCGACGATCGCGTACGCTTCCTTTTTGACAGACGAATGTCTCCGCTCAGTGGAGGTGAGAGTTCGCGAAAAGAAAGCCATCGCCCCCCCCCCCCCGGGAGAGAGTCACTGCTATCGCATGATCCGAGGCATCACTTTCCAAAACGAACGATTTGTTATCGTCAATCATCGCCACAGCGGCCCCAGCGATGTCGGACTTAAGGCCATGAAAAGCAGCCTTGGCATCAAGGCTCATGGGGAACGCTTCACAGCCCACAAGTGGGCGGAGTTTCACGGAGAAATTTTGCACCCACTTAGAGTAATGGGCGAACAGCCCGAGAGCACGCTTCAACGACGCACGATCGCAGGGCGGGGCCATGTCGAGCAAGGGTCGCAGACGCTCCTTATCCGGAGCAACTGAGCCGTGGGTCACGGTGTACCCCAGAAGATCTATCATGCGCGCGGAGTATCGACATTTAGCCTCATTCATAGTTAAGCGATACCTCTGCGCGACCTCGAGGAAGCGCTTCAGATTTGCATCATGATGGTCCTGGTCATGGTCATGCCTACAAACCGTAAGATTGTCCAGATATACAAAGACGTCGGTCAATTTCTCCTTAGCGATGAGGTCATCCATAGCCCTCTGAAAACACGCGACCCCGTTCGTGACCCCAAAAGGTAGCTGGGTGAACTGGTATAACCTTTGACCTGATTCAAACGCGGTATAGATATGGTCAGCCTTGGAGATGGGGATTTGATGATACGCACTACACAGATCGAGAGTGCTGTAGACCGAGTACTGGGCCACTTGTCGAACCAGGGAGTCCATCCCCGGAAGGGGGTAGGCGTCCAGCTGTGTAAATCGATTAATCGTCTGCGAATAGTCAATTACCATGCGTTTGCGATGCGCTTCACTTCGTACCACCAGGACTTGGGCCCGCCATGGCGACCAGCTGGGTTCTATGATACCTTCCTTTAATAGCTGGGCCGTTTCCTCCGCAATGAATTGCGCGTCAACTCGTGAGTAGCGTCGCGATTTAACTGCTACAGGTGTGCAGTCCGTGGTCATATTGGGGAACAGCGACAGCAGCTCAATTTCCATCCCTGCAAGAGCGCACACCGCCAGCATGTCAGTACCACCAAATTCCATTTCCAACCGTCCATGTCACTTAAGAAAATCATGTCCGAGCAAAACATCTGCACATAAGGCTGGTAAGACCATGAGATGCACGTCCGGAAACATTCGTCCCTTTATCACAAGCTTCAATTGACATTCCCCTTTTGTGCTGAGCCTAAGCCCTTGAGAGGCCATAAAGCTCCGACGTCTGGTCCCAAGGATCGGCCATCCATGTTTTCGCACCAACCGATAATCAACATAACTATCAGTAGACCCAGTGTCAATTAAAGCACTTGCAAAAATCTCTTCGATCATAAGTGGGATAATAGCCCGAGCCAGGCCAGGTGGTCCTGTAGGTATCGAGCCATCCATGCGAGATGATTGCACTTCGCGTGTGGATCCAACACCAGCCAAAGTTTTCCATGCCGCAGTAGCTTGCAGTTCGTACGAGCAGCCTCCGGATGGCGCTCGTGTCACATGTGGGGTTTGGAAGCCAGCTCGAGGTTTCCATGCTTTAGCAGGAGTTTGTAGTTCGTACGAGCAGCCTTCGGATGGCGCTCGTGTCTTGCGCGGAGTTTCAAAGCCAACATTAGCCGTCCGGGTGGCCAAATCGGACAGTTGGCAGGGGCGTGGAAGAATGCCGGCCAAGGACGGTTGCGCCGCATTCTGTCGCGTTTGCCCCACTTGTTTAGTCGGCGCGTTGGTCCTCACCAAGGTCGAGCGCACAGCCAGGGGCCCATGGAGAGGTGCGATTCTCATCAAATTCGGGCGAGGCGCCCCGCTCTTCGCTCGGCCTGCTGGCTCAGCGATAAGCACATTAATTGTCGAGTGGGTTCATTTGCCCCGCATCGCCTTTCGGCAAACCTTCGCAAAATGCCCTGTCTTTGTGCACAAATGACATACCGCTTCACGAGCTGGGCAAACCGACCTGGGGTGTTGTCGATTCCCGCAAAAATAGCACGTAGCGTTATGTCCGGGCTTTGGTCCGGCAGCTGCTGCAGCTGTCAAGCCCGGATCAGGGTCCTCCTCGGGAGCAGCTGGGGTCTCCGATTCCGGCAGCTATGCCGTGGCTGCATCCGCGTCCGCGGCGGTTGCTCTCTCCGGTCGAGCTTGCCGAGATGTCCCCGCAGTGACGTATGAGTGTTCATATGCGTCGGATTGTTCTCGCGCTTGGGTATAGATGTGAGCCAGCTGAAGGACTTCAGCGAGCGTCAAGTCTGCTTCTTCCAGAAGCCATTGTCTCATGACTGGGGATTTGATTCCAGCGATGAAAGAATCGCGTACAAGATCATCACAAACTTGTTCATGTGTACGTACCTCCGGTGCGCTCTCGGTCATCAGACGCAGGAGTTCTTGCGCGAATTGGTCTAGAGTCTCCGTGGGCTGTTGCTTTCGTACCGTGAGCAGATGCCGAGAATAAATCGCGCTTCGTTTCTTGATGTAGATTCGCTTCAGCTCTGTCACGGCTGCATCGAACGTCACGCACTGTTCGATAGCCCGGTAAACGTTATGATGCACTTTTGTCTGTAGCACCTCTAATTTCGTTTCATCAGAGACAGCGTTTTCCTGGGCCTTGAATTGATTGTCCAAGGTTTTCAGCCAATGTGTCAGTTCCGTGCCCACATCCGCTGCCTGAGGGTCGGCTGCAAATTGCGGCACTTGAATCATTCGGTGTCCCGCCATGTCGTTCACGTTCGCCTCTTGTTCTCGATTGGACAGCGAGACGAATTGTCATTAATTGTAGTGGAAATCAATCAGTTCCACGACATTGTCCTGTAGGTAGGTTTAATGACAATTCGATCTCTGGCAATATCCTGTAGAAATACAATCATGCAATATATATCAGGATCATGGAATCATAAGAAAGTTCAGTAATATCAATCAATGCAAGCAAGCCTAGATTATCTACGTATACGCACCATCTGAGTCTACATGTCTTAGATTAAATGTCACAGGAGTGTGTCGGAGCAGCAGTCGTCTGAGTTCTTATAGACGCCTCTCAGTGGTTAGCGAGAGCATCACACCTGGGTTCAACTTAGGTACAATTTCATGACAGTATATATGCGGTAAAGTTTCAACGGATGCACAGAAAGGGCACAGATTAGAATTAGCAGTAGAAAACCGGTTCAGTAAAACATTATAAGGGAAAATCCAGTGTGCAAGCTTTCATTGAATATCTCCAACATACTTTGGAGTAGGCAAGAGATAAAAACTTCGCCAATTGGGACAGTTGGGGGATATTGGGGGTAAAAAGTACCGGCATCGAAGCCTCGGGTGCTCAGAAAATGTTTTTGCATATGAAATTTTAACGTAGGCGTTGTACAAAGTTTTCTTTGGAAAAGAAGGAAGGGATAATGCAGTATCATCAGGGCTGTTCAGGCCAGGACACAGATTAAGTGGCGAGCTGAAGACAAGGAGTTTAGGGAAGTCACCTGTTCCAAGTTCCTCGCAGGTACTACGATACGTTCTGGATATCCTTTGAAGGAACCGAGAGATGATCCTGACAGATTTTATTCCAGTTTTTTGTGCCACAGCGGCAGCACTCAACCAGCAGCTCCCAGACTCTGTCATAAGGTCTTTTACTCGCAGCAGTTTGGCATCAACAAAACGTTGAACGAGACCCCTATTATTTAAACTGTTTTCCAGGAAGAGGTTGTAGCATAGGGGCTCATTCAATAACATTTTCATGTTGTATGTTGCCATTTCACGGGAAAAGGACAGGGCTTGCTAGGCCCTTGGTAAAAGGTGGGCAGCAAGGCTAAATCGATTTGATGAGGGTTCATCAAGAAAGGTTCTCGGCAGTAGCCCAGCTTGCATGTAAGCTGCAATATGCAGTTAGCCAGAGGCCTCCAGAGTAGGGCTTCATCTCCATATATAAGTTGGCGCATGATATGAAGCCGGAAGACCATAATCTGGCTGCGGATATCAATGAGACCTTGGCCACCTTCAGTGAGTGGTAAGTATGCCACGGCGGGTTGGAGCCAGTGTTTCCCGCTCCAGAAAAAATGGACAATGCTCTTTTGGAGTGTAATAAGAAGGATCCCGGGCGGTTGTATGCATATCATCTGATGCCATAGCATAGAGGCAACAAGATTGTTAATGACGAGAGTTCTTCCACGGTAAGAAAGTTGAGAAAGAAGTCCTTTCCAACGGGCTAGTTTTGCCATTACCTTGTCCGGTAATCCGACCCAGTTCTGCTGCTCAATGGTGTTGTCTCCTAGGAAAATACCGAGGTATTTGATGCCATTTTTCTGCCAGTTCAATCCTCCTGGCAGGACAATTGGCGGGCAATCTCCAGGTCCTATCCAAAGGGCTTCACTCTTCTTCCAGTTCACCTGGCCTGAACAAGCCTGACAATATGTCTTTAATGTCTGAGCCACCGCAGTGACATCAGCACTATTTTTTATATAAAGACAAACATCATCTGCATAAGTAGAGACTTTTAGCAGTGTGGTCAGAATTGATCCAGTGAAGCCAGAAATGTGCGTACGTAATTGGAGCAGAAGAGGTTCGATGGCAAGAGAGTATAAAAGTCCAGATAGCGGGCAACCTTGCCATACTCCCCGTTGCACAGCAATGGGGCTACACAATACTTGATTAATTTTAAGAACACTGGATATATTACAATACAAAAGCTTAACATACGAGATAAAAATAGGTCCAAAACCAAAATTCTCCAAAACTCTAAAAAGGTACATGCGGTCAATACAATCAAAGGCTTTTCCTTGGTCAATGAAAAACAGACCAACATTCTTGTTAAAATTGTTACAAAACCGAATGGTATCACGGATAAGAAAGACATTATTAAAAATAGTACGTCCAGGAATACAAAAGGATTGATGTTCTCCTCTTAGTATATTCATAAAAGGTTTCATTCAATTAGACAAGGCTTTGAATAAAACTTTATAATCCGGACATAAAACAGAAATAGGACTCCAGTTCTCCAGAAGTTGAGTGTCCGCTTTCTTAGGAATTGAAGTGGTGACTGCTCTCCGGCAACTCCACGGCAGTTGTCCGTCCTCTAAACATTCATTCAATACCTATAGTAGGTGAGGTCCAATGGCGTTCCAAAAACACTGGAAAAATTCGCTAGTCAGCCCATCCAGTCCAGGGGCTTTATCGGGTTCCAAGGCCTTCAAGGAAGCGGTGAGCTCAGGTAACCTAAGAGGATCCTCCAACTGCTGCTTCTGATCCTCCGCCAATGTTGGAAGTTTAGAAATAAGTTCAGATATTGCCTCCTGGTTAATGTCATGCCGCATAAACCGTTGTTTAAAATGTTTCCGGGCACATTCCCTGATTTTGCCATCTTCATAAAGGAGTTCCCCATCATGCAGCAAGCGTGTAATCATTGACGAAGAGGCCCCCCTTTTAAGGCTGAAGAAGAATTTGGTTGGAGCATCAAGGTCGTGTATGTACCTCATCTTCAGGCGCAATAAAGCATTTTGTGCTCGCCTTTCAGATATGGAATTCAGTAAGGCCGTTTTTCCATGAATTTGTTGCCTCATTTCCTGGTAGTTCACACTTGCAGTTCCCTGGAGCTGTTCCTGTAATTCCAGGATTTCATCTTGCAGTAAGGTTGTGTTTTTCCCCCCTCTTGAACACCATACACACGATATTGTTGGCAGAACAGTTTGATGTGCGTTTTGGCATTATCCCACCATTGTCTGAGGTTTGAGAAATTCCCTTGGGAGGCAACTAGGATATTACAAATTTCTGGAAAAAGGTCCTTAAAGGTACTACCATCAAGTAAATTGTTATTAAATTTCCAAAAAGCACTCTTGTGTTTCGGGCAGGGGGCAGAAATTTTGAGAAATGTTGCGCTGTGGTCCGAGAATCCTGATGGGCAAATTTGGGATGACAGAACGAGGCATTCAAGTGGAGGATTAACATAACACTTATCCAAGCGAGCAAGTACAATATTATTCTGAATGCATCGACACCATGTGTATTGCCTGATTGATGGATGCTGTACCCGCCATATATCTGTGAAATTCATTTGTTTTAAAAATTTGGTGAGGGGGGATGTGGAAGCAGGATGGGGCATCGCGGGAGATTCCAATGATTCTGAATGCTTTGGTTCAACAGCGTGAAGACGAGCTAGGTGTGAGGCAGGAGCACCAGACCAGAGGGGAGAGCAGTATTCCAGAGAGCTGCGGATGAAAGCCTTGTAAGTGGTGAGGAGCTCAGGTGTACCAAGGAAGGACTTCGCACGACGGAGGATGCCCAGTCGGCGACTGGCTTTGGAGGCCAGATTTGAAATGTGGTTTTCCCAGGAAAGATCATGGCAGATAGTGAGACCCAAAAGATTGAGTGACAGAACTTATTGGAGAGGATTATTCAGAAAGTGGATGGGAGGGTTGTCCAGTCGGTCTTTTCGGAGAGACATCCTAAGAGTGTGAGATTTGTCAGGATTGAAAGACATGTTCCATTTGTTTGCCCAGTCTGTGATTTTGTCCAGGTCTGCAGAGAGTGAGGAGGCTGCAGACTGCCGATCTGAGGGATGAGGAATGGAGCGACAGAGAGTAGAGTCGTCAGCAAATAGATAGAGAGGATTTTCAAGAGAGTCAGAGAGATCATTGATGAAGACCAGAAAAAGCACAGGGCCCAGAACACTGCCTTGGGGAACTCCAGCCTGAACAGGAAGAGGAGATGAGAGAAACCCATTCAAGGCCACACATTGACTACGACCAGAGAGGAAGTCCTCCAGCCATGCGTGGAGATTTCCAGGGATACCAAAGGAGGAGAGTTTGGTGAGCAGAGGGGTTGCAAGATATTATCGAAGGCATGTGATATGTCGAGGGAGACAGCTCTAATTTCCTGTTTGGCATTGAGGACCTCCATCCATTGTTGACACAGCAGAAGCAGCATGTCCAGAGTAGAGTGACCTGGTCTGACACCAAGTTGATGATCAGAGATCAAGCCATTGGAGAAGAGGAAAGATTTCATATCTGAAGCAATGATGGATTCCATGACTTTGCTGATAATTGGGAGAAGGCTGATTGGTCTGTAGTTGCTAGGATCTGTTTTTGCACCTTTTTTGTGCAAAGCGGTGATGTTGGCTGATTTCCAAGCAGATGGCAGATGACCTTGAGCAAAAGAGAGGGTGAAGAGAACAGAAAGGGAGTGAAAGAGCGGAAGAACATGATTTTAGGACCCGTGGGCTGATCCCGTCAGGACCAGTTGCAGAATCAGAGTCGAGGGTTGACAGAAACTTTTCCACCTTGTCAGGAGGAAAGGACACAGAGTCCAGGAGCAGCTGGGTATGACTGGGTACGGTGGGTACAGAGAGGGATGGGTTTGGGACACAAGATTTAGAGGCAAACACAGAGTTGAGGCATTCAGCTTTTTCACGTGCGGAGTCAGCCATGTAGCCATTTGAGGTGAGGGAGGGGATGGAGGGGGAACAAACACCAGAAACAGATTTGACCAGACGCCACCAGGATTTGGAAGAGGGAGACAGATAAGAGAGTTCGGTCTTGAGAATGGTGAGATATTGTTTCCTGGCTCTCCTGAGGGTGGACACACACTTGTTTCAGGCTTTGTGAAAGGAAATGAGATTTCCTTCCATTGGATTTACTTTCCAGGAGACGAAAGCAAGTTGTTTCTGGGCAACAGCCTCACCACAAGATTCCGTGTACCATGGACGGGAGGAAGGGTATGACAACTGAAGACGAGATGGAATAAATCTGTGCATGAGAAAGAGCAATTTACTTTGAAAGAATTCCCAGGATGAGTTGATGTCAGAGGCGGTAGAGATGGGAGACCAGTCCAGATGATTGATGGCTGCTTGAAGACCGTGCCAGTTGGCCTGAGTGAAATGCCAGACTCGTCGCCGCTGAGGAGGCTCTCTGAGAATTGTCAGAGAGATGTCCACTTTAACAAGCACATGATCAGATGAGCCGATTGGAGCAGAAGAAGAGCAACAGACATTTTCAGGGAAGTTAGTCATAACCAAGTCCAGAAGAGAAGATGCTCCGTTGACTGAGATCCGGGTCGGGAAATTAACAGATTGTGTCAGTCCCAGTGAGTCACAGAAGTCCTTTGCTGAAGAGCCATGGCTGGTGAGAGAGGTACCCACACCCTGCCAACTGGCATGGTGACAAGTGAAATCACCACATATGAGGAAGAGAGAGTTGGGATGGGTAGATAGAAGTTGGTCCATATTATCAGACAGCGAGATGTAGATGGAGTCATCACTGTTTGGTGGACGGTACAACACACATATGAACAAAAGGTGGGAGCGAAGGGGAAGCCGTAGCCAAAGGTATTCCTGGGGGTGAGGTGGAGAGAGGGCAGTGGAGGGCGAGTGAGGAAGAGAGTTTTTTAAATAAAGATAGCAACCCCACCTCCAGGACGAGGGTCAGTTCTATCATACCGGAGGAGGGAGTAACCTGGGAGAGGTACCAAGGCATCAGAGACATCATGAAGGAGGAAAGTTTCTGTTAAGCAGATCACATCTGGTTTGTCAGAAGCAACCTGTATGGAGAGATCAGTCAAGTTTGAGTGAAGGCCCCGGATGTTTGAGGTCCATACCGTTCATGAAGAGGAAGGGGGAGCATCGGATACAAAACAGGGGGGGGGGGCGGGAGGGGTAGGGTAAGATGTGGAAGAGGAGGAAGTGGTAGGGAGAGCTGTTGAAGGTTTGTCAGAGATTTCAGAGATTTCAGAATAGCTTGGAGAAAGGGAAGAATGGGGAGGACAAAAGGTTTGATGGAGATTGGGCGAGGCACAGTGAGGTGTTATTTGAGGAGGGGGGCAGAAGGTTGAGGGAGATGAAGGTGAAAGTTGGAAGGGGGAAGAAGCAGGGAGGATGCTTTGAGGAGGAGGGGTGAGAGGGGAGTCTAGGAGGGGAGGAGCGAGGGAGAGTCTTGGAGGGGAGGGGTGTGGGGGGAGTTTAGGAGGGAGGGGAGGGAGGGGCAAGGGGGGAGATTTGAACGGGATGGGTGATGGGGAAGATTTGGAGGGGAGGGGCAAGAGGGTAGATTTGGAGGGGAGGGGTGATGGGGAAGTTTTGGAGGGGAGTGGTGATGGGGAAGTTTTGGAGGTAAGGGGTGATGGGGAAGATTTGGAGGGGAGGGGCAAGGGGGAAGATTTGAAAGGGATGGGTGATGGGGAAGATTTGGAGGTGAGGGGCAATGGGGTAGATTTGGAGGGGAGGGGTGATGGGGTCGATTTGGAGGGGAGGGGTGATGGGGATGTTTTGGAGGGGAGGGGTAATGGGGTAGATTTGGAGGGGAGGGGTGATGGGGAAGTTTTGGAGGGGAGGGGTAAGATTGGATTTTGAAAAGTGTACAATTCATGGGAAACGAACATTTTTTGCAAAATGAGTTTGAGACCTTCGAGTCAAAAATACGTTTGAGGACGCTGAAGGAGGGGTGGAGGGCTGGAGAGTTTAGGGAATGTAGAAAAGAGGAACGGTAAGAGATGGTATTATTATTATTTTTTGGAATGAATAAATTTGGTGAGCAAGACGAAAGCATCCTTTTGTAGGAGAAGAAGAAAAAGGTGTTGTAATATATGACAGAAAACAGTTGTTCAGGGGAGAGATTAAACATTTCTAACCACGTGATCGCGTGATCACGAACAACGTGAACGAAAAATGAACGAACAAATAAGAACAACAAATAAATGAATAAGAACTGAGAAGGAAATATTTTTTTTGGGGTTTTTTTTTTTGAGTAGAGATATTAAACAAGGAAGTATGGGGTGAATGCCTGGGACAAAACAGAGAATGAAAGTAATTGCAGCGCATTCGATGAACCGCTGAGAGAAAACAAAACCACAAGGTCGGATACGGTAGCCTAAGCCTACTAGTGCTAGTACTAGGCCTCAGAATACTCGACACGCATTATCCGACGATTGTGTATACATGTACAAAAAATTAACACCGAAAATTTTCCTAAAGACACGCTATAGGTACACACACCGAAAGATAGATACAGTCTCGACAAAAAACACAATTGTGAAAAAATTACTTAGCTTCGAAAGCGTGAGCGCATGGACAGCTTCGAAAAGACATGACCTTGCCGACCTCGTCGACGCCGAGGTTCTGCAGAATTTCTGTCCTTCGAAGGGTCAAAGGTGAAATTAAAGTCACCACCAATGCACACACATTGGTCGAGATCAACTGATTTCAGGTGATTTATCATGGAGGCGAAAAAGGCCTTTCGATCCCTGCTCTCACTGGGTGCGTACACATTGAAAATGGTGCAGCGGAAGTTTTGATGTACGAGCTGAAGGGAAATAAGCCGGCCTTTTATGACCATGAAAATAGCAAGACTCGAAAGCTAGACCTGGCTTAGAAAAAACCAACCCCAGCAGATGAGGCTGACAGATCGATAAAATAGCATTGTCCTTTAAAAGTTTGGCACCGGTCATGTTCCACGTTAGGTGTGATGTGGGTCTCTTGCAGTAAAAGAACATTTGCCTTTTTACGATCAAACAACTTTTTAACTTGGGCCTGACGG
This sequence comes from Myxine glutinosa, assembly GCF_964187855.1. Taxonomy (NCBI): domain Eukaryota; kingdom Metazoa; phylum Chordata; class Myxini; order Myxiniformes; family Myxinidae; genus Myxine; species Myxine glutinosa. The sequence continues at coordinate 16,913,190 of NC_136268.1, forward strand.
AGGTGACTTGCACACCCTCCATTCTTATTTAAGGTCGCAAAGGAAATATTTTTAATTCCCTGTTAATGAAATCGACATGCGGTTCGGAACACTCCGTACCTGCTCGAGTAACAAACGTTCTTAACCATTGGAATTGAGATCTCGTCAGGTCAAATCCTCATGTGCTTTGATTATTGACTTTGTGGTGCAAATGAATGCTGCTAAGTCAGGGAAAAAGTCTTTAATTACGATGCTACGGTGACGAAACGTTTCGTCAAGGAAGGTAAGAATGAGTTGAGGGGATACCTGTGAGTGACTTGTCACCGATTGTGACAACTCGGTTGCCTCAATGTCATCCTCAAACTCAGACACGTCAGATAACATGTCGTCAGGATCTGGGGTATTACCTGCTGCCCCCGCGATCTTGTCCGGCGGCACCTTCACAAGTCTTCCAAGGTGTTCCCGTGAGCACTCGTTAACACTTTGGTGGGTATGTTTTGTATCTGAGATTGGGGTTTCGGTTTGAGATGCCAGCAAACTCAGATTTACTGGCCCCGTTTGTAAAGTGGGAACATTTATTGAATCCTTGGTCTGCTCGGTGTTTAAAGGGGAAACAAGCGGAAAACCATTCCCCAGCTTGGAAATGGTAGTAAATTCACTGGAGGTTTCGCACTCCGAAATTTCCAGGTGAGAGGTACTAATTATATATTTTGGCTTATTTACATAATGAGACTCGTTAGTATTGTTGGCAACGGTATTTATATCCTCGGTTAGTGAGGGAATGTCAGAGGGACACTCGAACACTTGTGCACCAGGAATGGTGCCATCCCTGACCGCCTTCTTTGCAGCACCAGCGAGATTGCTTAGCTCTGGTGCTCTTCGCTTTTTAGAATACACTACGGATTCTTTGTTCATGGGTTCGGGAAAGGGGGCAATGCTAGTTGTGTCAGTCACATCGGTGGGTATCATCACATTGGAATCGGAGAGCACCGGTGTGTCAGACAACTCAGTCGGGGTGTCAGACAATCTCTTTCGGTATGTCCCGATTCACCACACTTTGGACAAGAGGTCTTGGGACAAAACCTTTTAACGTGTCCGAATTCTCTACAATTAAAGCATGTTAAGGAGGCTGAGGAGTGAGGAAGCATACATGTGGTATTCCTGACGTCCAACGATACTTTGAAGGATATATTTAAAACCATATCGGCTCCGCGATCTGGGAGAATCATGTACACTTGCCTCCTGAAGCTCATTACGTGTTTGACACAATCGCTGCGACACCCGAGTGGAATCATTGAGATTCGGGAAACAATTTTCCCATAAGGAGACAGAACAGATAGGATTTTCTCACCTGGCATGAAAGGTGGTACATTGGATATTGTTATATTGGTAGCTGGCGTATCCAAAGGGGATAATGTAATAAAATGACCCCCTTTTATGGTTAGACTGGTACTAACGACGTCATGAACGAACTTTTCTTCTGACACGAAGACTACAAACTTCTGGATCATTCGTGATGCCGCTCGAACATTGCTGTCTCCTATGATGGATCCCACGGCAAGATAATGTCCTCAGTAATAATAATAATAATAATTCATTTATTTTGTATAGCGCTTTTCCAGAAGCCCAAAGGCGCTTTGACAGAGTGGAAAACATAATGCATAACAATACATGAAAACAACAATTGCAAAAAGACAAGAATCAAGAAAACAAACAGCAGCGATATACCGCATATATATAAGACAAGAATCAAAAAGACAAGACAAGAATCAATAGGGAAATATTTAAAGCAAAAGGAGGGAGAAGGAGAAGAGATAGTCAGGGGTTAAATGCTGTGGGTTGAATGTTGAACGCAGCGTTGAACAGGTGGGTCTTTAGTGATGTTTTGAATGTGGTGAGTGAGGAGGAGTCTCTGATGGTGTGAGGTAGTGAGTTCCAGAGGGTGGGAGCAGCGATGGAGAAGGCCCTGTCCCCCCAGGATCTGAATTTGGTCCGGATGGAGGGGGTCAGGAGGTTGCTACCAGCAGAGCGGAGGTTGCGGGTGGGAGTGTGTCTGGAGAGGAGGTCAGCCAGGTAGGATGGGGCCAGGTTATGGAGGGCTTTGTATGTCAAGAGGAGGATTTTGTACTGGATTCTCTGGGGGATGGGGAGCCAGTGAAGCTTGTAAAGGACGGGGGTGATGTGGTCACGGGTCCGGGAATGAGTGAGTAGACGGGCAGCGGAGTTCTGAATGTATTGGAGTTTATTGGTGATTTTTGAGGGTGAACCATAGAGGAGGCTATTGCAGTAGTCCAGACGGGAGGTGATGAAGGCGTGGATGAGGGTTTCTGCAGCCGTGGAGGAGAGGGATGAGCGGAGACGGGCAATGTTTTTCAGGTGAAAGAAGGCTGACTTTGTGATCTGTTTAGTGTATTTGTCGAAGGAAAGGGTTTGGTCAAAGATGACGCCAAGATTCCGGATGTGAGGGGAGGTGGATACTGGGATACCGTCGATGTTGAGGGCAAAGTTATGGGTGGATTTTGTGAGCGTTTTTGGGCCAATGATGATTATTTCAGATTTATCACAGTTAAGCTTGAGGAAGTTGATTTGAAGCCAGGATTTTATTTCAGTGATGCAGTTTGTCAGGATAGAGTGGGTGTCGGTGGAGACGGACTTGGTGGAGATGAAAAGCTGGATGTCATCGGCGAAGCAGTGGAATTGGAGACCATGACGGCGGATTAAGTGACCGAGCGGGGACAGGTAAAGGATGAAGAGGAGGGGGCCAAGAACTGAACCTTGGGGGACACCTTGGGGGAGGGGAGCAGTGGGGGATTTGCAGTTATTGATGGAGATGAACTGGCATCTGTCAGAGAGGTATGATTTAATCCAAGAGAGGGCAGTGCCGGTGACGTTAAAGGTGGATTCAAGTCGGGTGAGGAGGATAGTGTGATCGATGGTGTCAAAGGCAGCGCTGAGGTCGAGGAGGACGAGAATGTTGAGGTTGCCAGCGTCAGAGGAGAGGAGAAGGTCGTTGGTGATTTTGAGGAGAGCAGTTTCAGTACTGTGGTTGGAGCGGAATCCGGATTGGAATGTTTCATACAAGTTATTGGCAGAGAGATGATGTTTGAGTTGAGTGGCTACAGCGCGTTCCAAAACTTTTGACAGAAAGGGTAGGTTGGAGATGGGTCTGAAGTTGTTTAGGGTGTCAGGGTTTAGACCAGGTTTTTTTAGAATGGGGGTAACAGCAGCAATTTTGAGGGAAGGTGGGACGATGCCTGTAGACAGGGAGGAGTTTATTGTTGCAATGATAAGTGGAGAGAGAGCAGGGAGGGAGGCTTTGACAAAGCTGGAGGGGATGGGGTCAAGAGTGCAGGTGGCAGTTTTCATTCCTATGAGGAGTTCAGAGAGGTCAGTAGGAGAGATTGGGGAGAACCGAGACAGGGGATGGCAGGACAAGGGGGGGCAGGTGGTTGGAGGGGGAGCGGGTGCGGCGGTGGTCAAGCTGTTGTAGATGTTGTCAATTTTGCGTTGGAAGAAAGAGAGGAAGGAGATGCAGTTGTCTACTGTGAATGACTGGGTGGTGGTGTTCAGGGGGCGGAGGAGTTTGTTTATTGTCGAGAAGAGTGCTTTTGGGTTTCCGGAGCCAGAGTGGATAATTTGAGAGTAGTAGGCAGAGCGGGCGTGGGAGAGGGCATCTTTGTAGTGTTGTATGTGGTCCTTGTAGGCTTGGGAGTGAACTGTGAGACCCGTTTTATTGCGGAGTCTTTCAAGTTGGCGAGCACGAGTTTTCATCAGGTGGAGTTCAGGGGTAAACCAGGGAGCAGAATGGGTGAAAGAAACTGTTTTGGTTTTTACAGGCGCAAGCTGGTCAAGGCAGGAGGAGAGAGTGTGGTTGTAGTAGTCAGTGAGGTCGGAAGGGGTGTGGAGGTCAATGAAGGGAGAAGTGGACATTTTTTCAGAGAGGGTGGATGAGAATGAGGTAGGTGAAAGAGCGTTTAGCTTACGGAAGTTGATTGTGCGATAATGCCTTGGTGTTGGGGCGGGGATGTTGATGGTCAGAGTGATGGCTAAGTGGTCAGAGAGGGTGAGGTCGGAGCCATAGAGATGGTGCAAATTTAATCCAGTGGAGCAGACAAGGTCCAAAATGTGACCACGGATATGGGTAGGAAAGTCGACATGTTGAGTGAGGTTAAAGCAGGTGAGTAAATCAGTGAAGTCAGTGGTTATTGTGGAGTCAGTGGAGTCCATGTGGATATTGAAATCACCAAGGAGTGTAGGAGCTCCTTCAGGCGGAACACATGCGAATGCATGCTTACGTGTTAAATTTTCGAACGCCTCATACCGAGAGCGTGTATTCGCCATACCAGCGAATTTATCCCCACCCCCCCTCCCCCCACTTATCCGAACCGGACAAGAAGGTATCAAACCTAAATTAATCGAACTAAAATAAATAATAAACGTGCATTATAAGCACAAAAATGGCTTACAAAGCATCGTCGAAGCTGGTAGGCCGCACCCAAAATGGGTCCGCTCTCAATCCTCTCTCACTCTCGAAGACCAAGGTTCGGGAAAGGATGAAAAACAAATGCCAAAGTACACAGGATGGAAAAGGAGAGGGAGGGGGGCGGGGGGCAGGAGAAGACAAAATCACACAACGGACTCACCACAACACAGAGCAGTTGCTCACAGCCGCCATGACGCCACACCCAAATCACAACAGCCGGCAGGGGACGAGAGGGAGAGAGGGAGAGAGAGAGAGAGAGAGAGAGAGAGAGAGAGAGAAGAGAATTGAATTTGCAACACCATTTATTTCACAAAAACAAACCAGGTCAAGTCAAATTTTACAGGAGAGAAAAATAGAAAAAAAACAACAGTTATTAATGTAATTATTAGAAAAGGAAGACTAAATTCAATTCATTCACAACATATAAGGCTTCATTAATACACCATTTGCACTCAAAGAGTTTGACATTTTCATTCGCCACGTAATAATCAAACTCTAACCTTATTTTTGCAGACGCCAGCCCTGTAAACATAGGAACAACATCAAACCCATGCCCATTATCAATTTTTATTTTCCTTGATTTATATATTGCATATTTTGCTCTCGCAACTAAGAAGTTGAGGAGAATACCATAGTCCTTGCAGGAGGGTCTGAAAGGTACACCAAAAATAAAAGAATGTGAAGTGAAAGGAAAAGACAACTGATCAAAAAGGTGTGTGACAATCGAGAAAAGAGGTATTAGTCTTTCGCATTTCACATAGGCATGAAAGAGATCCTCCTTCTGTTCACAGAAGGGGCATGCTACCGGTACTGAGCTATCAAGGTGATGAACAAAGGTGTTCGTAGGGAGAGCCCAATGTGCTATTGTCCACTGGATATCTACTAGGAACCCATAAATAGGTAGTTTGTACATATTAGGCCACAGTGGCTTGGCAGGAGACCCTGGCCCGAGCCTTTCTGACAACAAGGCCACTCGTGTCACTCCGGATATGGGTGATGCTTGGTTTTTCTCGAAGGAGCTTGTGAATACCCACCTTTGTTACCAAATGAAAAGGAGACACAAATTCACCATTTGACTGTAGAGCTGGGAGCACCTTAATTTCAGGGAAGGACAGCCGAAAATCCTTGACATTGTTTACACCTTCCCAGCCAATATTTAACTCCTTAAACGTCCTCTTGACGATGCATATAATTTGGCTGACAACACGCACAGATCTTAAACCAAGAATGGTCACCACCCTGCCAGCAGACATCCATTTTGTCAAAGATGTATCCTTCAGGTCACAAACTTTGCCAATTCCTCCTTGAGTAAATTCCCAAATCAAAGTCCGACTATGAGGAATGCATGAAAAAACCCGTTATAGAAAATAGGTTCTTGGATAAACATCCGGCAATTATAAGCCTCAAGGCAACGATGAACCCCAAAGCCTTTCCAAACTTTCAGCAAACACTGATAAAAAAAATTGGGATTGAAACTAAGCTGACACGGTCAAGGTTCACCAGGAACAGGTGCCTATCATAACACAGGCCTCTCGCTTGTTGTAGCAAAATAAACGCAAATGGGCGCCAGGGCAGCTCTTCAGCATACAAAAGACATTGCACAGACTGTAGGCGAAAAGCCATAAGACGGGTGGACACATCCACAATTCCATGTCCACCCTCCTTCCGAGGATGGTAAAGTATTTGAGGCCGAAGCCAGTGGTATCCATTCCAACAAAAATTAATCAAGACCCGCTGGATGGCTGGCATCAACTCCTTGGGTGGCTGCAAGGCAATTAGTTTATGCCATAATCTTGCTGCTATCAAGTTATTTATAACAAGAGTGCGGCCTTTATAAGAAAGAGATCGCAGTTGTCCTTCCCATCGTTTCAACCGGTGTGTAATTTGTTCAATCATTCATTCCCAGTTCTTCATTTCCACTTCCTGGTTGCTGAGATAGACACCAAAATATTTGACCCCATCTGTTTTCCACTCTAAATTCTGTGGGAGTGCCGGTGGCAGTGTTAAAGAAAGGTTATCTGAACCGCACCATAAGGCTACACTCTTGCTCCAATTTACTTCGGTGGAAAAGGCCGCAGAGTAATCTTTAAGGCAACGCTGCACATGCAGCAACACTACTTGGGCCTTTAATCAGAACGCATACATCATGAGCATAAGCTGTGACCACAAATCTTGAACCAAAAACGGCTCCCACATCCTGAGTTATTCGCTGCCTGGTGGATGCTAAGAGTGGTTCAAGGGCAATTATATACAGAAGTCCAGAAAGGGGACAACCTTGACGGATACCCCGTCGGAAAGGAAAGTGGGAACATAAACTATTGTTTACTTTCATCATGCAGAAGGTGTTAGTGTATAACAGCTTGACACAGGAAATGAAAGTTTCGCCAAAACCCATCCGCTCCCGAACAGAAAACAAATATGTATGATCAACACGATCAAAAGCCTTTGTTTGGTCAAGAAACAACAACCCAAAACTGGCACGCAAGTACTTATTACAAGAAATAATATCCCTTATCAAAAATATATTATCATAAATTGACCTTCCTGGTACACAGTAGGTCTGGTCAGGGTGCACAATAGAGCTGATCACAGTTCCCAAACGGTTTGCTAAAACCTTCGACAAAATCTTGTAATCCGCGCACAGCAATGAGACAGGCCGCCAGTTCTCGACTAGTTGAGTGTCCCCAGCCTTTGGCAACAGGCACATGACTGCTCTTCTGTAGGACAGGGGAAGCTCTCCAACATGAAGGCATTCATCAAATACCTCAAGCAGGTCAGGTCCCACAAGGTTCCAAAAAGTCTTATAGAACTCTCCGGGCAAACCATCAATCCCAGAGGCTTTACCATCCTTCAAGCTCCGCATAGCAGTTTCAAGTTCAGGAGCCGAAACTGACATGTTCAGTGTGCGTTGCCGGTCCTCCTCAAGTCTCGGAAACCCAGTAGTCAGCTCCTGCAAGGTCTCATTACTTGTGCTCTGGGGGGAGTACAAGTTTGTATAAAAACCCTTCAAAACAGACTTAATCTCCTGTTCGGAGGTCACTATTGACCCATTAGCAGCACGTAGCCTGTGAATCTGTTGTGATTTTTTGAGTTCTCCAAACTAAAAAAGTCCTTATTTGGCATATCCAACGTTAAATAACTCATTCTCATGCACACCATGGTGCCCATTGCCCGCTGCCATACCAATTCAGTCAAGATTGCCTTTTTAGTCCATAACAGCCGGTCACCTGTAGTGTCTTTCCCAGCCGTATTCATGTTTTCCTCCAGGGCTGCAATTTCAGCCTTTAATGAATCAATCGAGAGATTTTGCAATTTAGTGGCATAAAAACTATATTGTTGACAGAACGATTTGAGCTGACCCTTTGCGAGGTCCCACCACAGTCGAAGGTTAGCATGCCCAAATTTGGAGGACCGAATTATTTCCCAAACAGCTCGAAAAGCATCTTTGAATTTCATATCATTCAGCAGGTGGGTGTTAAGTGACCAATACGCACTACCACCTGAGGCCAGAGGCAAATTAAAACCCATTGAAACCAGGTAATGGTCTGTGAAACCAGTTGGGAGTATCTGGGTTGTGGCCATCACATTTAGCATTGGCTTATTCACGTAGAATCTGTCAAGCCTTGCCATTGATAGCCTTGCCATTGATAGCCTCCCATCATGGCATCTGCACCAAGTATAGCACCATGAAGTTGGATGTTGCAATCTCCAAACATCTTTCAAATGATGATTCTTGATGATGTCCTCCAAAATCTTTGTAGAGGCTGGATGGGGTTCATGACCGGTCCTGCCTACGGAAGGATTGATAGTGTAATTGAAATCACCAGCAATACAGATGAAAGCAGTTGTATCTATTCCTTTTACAAAGTAATGCAGAGTGGAAAAGGACACGTCTTTCCATGGGTTCACTCGTTGCATATACGTTCACAATGATGAACTTTTGTGTGTTGCAATAGAATTCCACCGCTATCAGATGCCCCTTATAAATTTCCTTAAAGACAATCTTCCGAGCAGGGATTCTATCACTCAAGGCGATGGCAACACCAGCTTTGAGTGTGGTAAAACCACTCAACCACCACTGCCCTCGATAAAGTTTACCCCATTCAGCAACCAGGGTGTTTATAGCATGGGTCTCTTGTATCAAGATGATGTCGGCTTTCACCCTCTCCATTGCCTGAATTGTCTGAATTTCTCGTAAGGGGGTACAACCCCCATTGATATTCAGGGATGCAATACATATCTCTCGCATTGCCATTTTACAAAGGTAACTCACCTCCGCCTGCAATTCCTTATTCGGCTTTGTCGACGCTTTTCGACGACGCTGAAATTGGTCCTCCGAGATTTCCATTGGGTCATTTCTTTCCAGAAGGGGTCTTGCAGGCCTGATGAAAGTTTTCACATCGGGAAAATGATCTTTAATTACAACATAGCATTGCCTAAACATCTCGTTTAAGAAACTGATGACGTTTTCCTTTGTTACTTCCTTCCTGGTTCTTCTTCCTGATGATCGTTCACAGAAACAAGGCTTTGAGCTTCCTTATCAAACTCCCTAACCACATCAAAGTTGAAACTCCTTTATTGTGTGTCAGGTGCTGGCACATCTTCTGTGTCATCAACACTGCAGTCTTCTTGTTGCATTACCAGGGACACATCTGTGCCACCACTGTTGCCTATTATAGGTCTGCTTAAACCATCATCCTTTGTCGTTACAACCGGATGTGAGCAACAACCATTGTCACTGAGGACCTGAGACTGCTCGTTGTCACAAGGGACAATGGTCCCATCATCACAACCAATACTGGTGCTTTGTTTTTCTTCAACAAGAGCAAGGGGTGAAGTCCTACTCTCTGTTTAATCACCACCTTGCCCATCTTGCCGAGAATCATCAGGGTAGTCTGAGATACCGTTTGCCTGTACGAGTATCACTTTGCTACCTTTGTCTTCGATTTCGGCGCTCAAAAAGGTATGTTTTAAGCTCCTCTTAGCCTCGGTTGCCTTTCATCAATACTTCCTCATAGACCATATTGTCTTGAGGATGAAGCCTCTTGTCCACATCGACTGGATGCTTCGCTGCTGCACTAACCTCAGCAACACTGCCACCATTTGCCACACCCTGGTCTTCTGGTGTGGATCTCTGTACCCCATCCGGCTCATTAACGGGGGTACTGCATCAGTCACAGGGGGGGCCGACCCAGCTGCTGTAGCATGTCTTCTTGGCATCTGGAAAATACTGCTTAGTGTGTCCATGTGCTCCACATCCGTAGCAGATCAAGGTCTCCGTCGCCATGAAGATTCTATATTCATGTTCGCCTACTTTAAAAGTGTGGGAGGTGTTCAACAGTTTCACTGCATCTTTTTGTACAACAAAACAAAAACGTCCAAACGATTGTCCATGCTTCAATCTGCCGTTTCTCGTACGGAGAGGAACCCTAATGATTCGAGAGACGACAGTGCCAAACTCACCTAGCTTGTGTAGGATTTCCTTGTTACCTCGAAAAGGTGGAACATTGCTCAGGATGACTTTAACTGCGGGCGTGTCCATCGACGACACAGGAATAAACAGATCGTTTCCCAAGGTCAAACCATTCTGCACAACAATATCGGCAAGACTTACTTGCGAAACAAATACAACAATTTTGTGATTCATACGGGACGCGGCATGAATGTTACTCACGTCGATCAAATCCCCAATCGCGAGCAAAATGTCATCCATTTCAACTCCCTCCAGTGGGACATGGCACAGCCCGTGCTTACGCGATAAACCCTCATCGGTAACACGATCAGCAGACCATTGGAAAACACCACAAATTTTTACAAGAAAAGAAAGTTGTACAAGCAAAAGGATGTATATACATATATTTGTGGACATTGAGCACAAGTAAAATTTACAAAAACAAACTCAACACCTCATCTGTTAAAAAAAATGGTCGTTCACACTGCCGAAACATATACGGGCCGACACTATTCCTTCAAAGCAAAAGAGCACATTTTGATCTCTGCCACTCAATTTGATCTTCCCAGTTTTTCCCGCATTTAGCAATCCCGCACAGAAAATTCAAGAAATGGACCGCTGTCTTGCTCTTGGTGCTCCTTTCAATGCCATACACAAAAATTGGAACAGAAAAAACAAACTTAGATTTATAAAATAACTGTTGGAGGAAACAAAAAAGGGGTACCAATCTCCTACATTCCATGAAAGCATGGGTCACATTTTCAGCCTCTTCACAAAAAGGACAAACATTCTGTACAGAGGGATCAAATATATTAAGTAAGCATTTGGTGACCAGGGCCTGATGAACGAATCTCCAATTTAAGTCTCCGGTTCGACCTAAAGTTGGAGACCAATACATCTCTTTCCACACTGGAGATAGGAACGAACTAGCTGGAAAGATCTCCTCCCACCGATTTTTTAAAGGTTTGTGAAACGGTATAAGCACCTCTTGGCATATCCCATAAATAACTTTTTTTTCCCATCACATGAAACACCACAACCATCTGAATTTGAGAAGACACACTGTTGTTTTTTTGAGGTGTTTTGGAGCTCAGGGAAATAGAGACGAGAGTCCACCACTTCATCTGCCCCAGTCCACCCGATATTTAATTCCCTGAAAGTTTTAATCACAACTCTCAAAACTTTGTCCACCATTCTAGATGACCGAACCCCAACTTTTGATGTGAGAGTACCGGTGGATAACCATCCATTTAGGGAAGGATTCATCAGGTCTCGCACTCTGTTTATTCCATTACTGGTGAAGCAATGCATAAATGACCTGGAGGTTGAAATTTCAGGGAATAAAGGATTCAAAACCAATGGCTCATGCATATATTTTTTGGCATCGTACGACACATCTAATCGTTGTATTCCAAGGACTTGCCAGGCATTCAAAAGGCTCTGATGAAACTCGGGGAGCAGAGTCGTGTTGACATGCTGCAGGTCCATGAGGAAGAGCTCTCGGTCATACTTCAACCCATCTGCTTCCTGCAGCCAAGCATTTGTGAGAGGGTGCCATGGGACACACTCACCATACAATAAACGCTTTATTGTCAACATGTGGAAAGCCATTATCCGACTCGGGACATGTATCAAGCTTTCGCCACCTGCATTTCGGGGTCTGCACACCATGTCTGGTCCAAGCCAATGGTGGCCTCCCCAGAAAAAATGAGTTAGAACCCTCTGAATGCCTGTGACCAAGTATCTAGGAGGTTGGAGGGGGATAACTTTATGCCAAATAAATGGAACCACCCAGGTATTTATTATTGTCACCCTTGCCTTCAGCAATAGAAGGTGGTGCAACCGTTTCCATCTAGCTAGTTTCTGCTTAATTCTTTCCAAGAAACCCTCCCAGTTTTTTTGTTCATATGCTTGGGCTCCTAGAAATAACCTTAAATTTTGAAACCCCTCTTTATTCCACTGCATTCCTCCTGGTAACACAGGCAGAGCTGAGGAAGGCTGACTGGGGCCCACTCATAAGGCAACACTTTTGTTCCAATTTACTTTTGCCGTGGAAGTGAGCTCAAACTGGGATAGACATCGAGAGACCTCACCCACATTATTTTGGTTGGAAACAGCAACACAAATGTCATCCGCATAAGCTGAAGTAACCATTTTGTGGTTTTTTGTTAAGCAGACTCCTTCCACCGAGTTGTGGAGCAAAGCTAGTAAGGGTTCGACCGAGAGACTGTAGAGCATACCGGAAAGCGGCAGCCCTGACGGATGCCTCACTGAAAGGGAAAAGGGCGACATAAGCTGTTGTTTACCTTCAACAGACAGGATGCATTTTCATACAACATCTTAACATAGGAAACAAAATTTTGTCCAAAACCAGCTCTCCTTAGTACAGCAAACAAAAAAGAATGGTCAACACGGTCAAAAGCTTCTTCTTGATCTAAAATAACCAAACCAAAACCATGAGATGTAGTATGACCGCGACTGATCAAGGCTCTCACCAAAAAAATGTTATCATAAATAGAACGCTCAGGAACACAATAAGACTGATCAATATCAATCAAAAGGGGGATGACTTCCTTTCGACATGTCGCGAGCGCCTTCGACAATATTTTATAATCCGTATTTAGGAGTGACACAGGCCGCCAATTTGTGATGTCTTGCGAATTCCCATTTTTAGGAAGGAGACACCAAACTGACCTCCGGCAACTTAATGGCAATTCTCCTTGTTCAAGGGTATCATGAAAGATGTCAAGTAGAGTAGGGCCCAGAATGTTCCAAAAGGCCTTGTAAAATTCAACTGGGAGGCCGTCAAGTCCAGGGGCTTTCCCATCTTGGATTCCTTTAATAGCAGCAGTAAGTTCTCCGAGAGAGATGCCAGGCTCCATTTGTTGTTGCTGGTCTTCAGACAGAGATGGGAGCAGTTCAAACATCCCGTTTCTGTTTTCCTGGTTCACCGTTCTCAAGGCAAACAGCTTTGAATAAAAGTTTCGTAATTCATTATTGATGTCACTTTGAGAAGACAGAAGCGCACCGGCAGAAGAGCGCAAAGCGTGAATTTGTTGAGGGATCTTGGCTGTCTTTTCCAAATTGAAAAAGTCTATGTTTGGTTTGTCAAGTTGGATATTGTCCATTCGCAGTCGGACGAAAGCACCAGATGCACGCTCTTTCACCATTTCAGCCAGTAGTGTTCTTTTCTCTGACAACTGCTGGACATTTTCGTTGGACATCCCAGATTTCTGCTCACAATAAAGTATATCGTTTTTTAAGGCAGTTATCACACCGAGTGTGTTACATGTATTATAACGACAGTATTGCTGGCAAAAACACTTAATTTGGGATTTTTTTTTTTTTTTTTTTTTTTTTTTTTTTGTTGTATACAAGATCGAGGCTCGTGAAAGAGCGAACATTAATCACACAGAAAGACAAACCGACACATAAACCTAAAACATATAACATAGGGAGCGGTAGACAAGATGGGGAGAGAGGGGGAAGGACACAAACACAACATTTGAGAGCAGGGACCGAGAGACATGGAGACATCGAGAGATCTGAGAGAGGGCGAGGGCTTTGGGGGGGGGGGGGCGTGGGAAGGGGGCAGTGGGAGAGGTATAAAACATATGGACACTGCCAGGACTTCCAGGAAAGAAGTTGGAATTTCAAACAAGGTGGATCTGGGGTGAATTAGCGGGGGTAGAAAAGATCAAGGTTTTGGATGGGGGAAGATAAGAGATGGTGGTGAACAGCTGTTTTAAAGACCTGGAGGGAGGAGTGGGATTGAAGGGAGTGAGGGAGTTTGTTCCAGAGGCGGGAGAAAAGAGGAATGAAAGAGTGAAGGTGAGCGGAGAGGCGAGATTTCGGCAGTTTAACCATCAGAGGGTTGCTGGCAGATCTTGTGCGACCTGTAGGAATATTTGGGGGACAGAGCACAGAGAGAGCTGGGGGTGCAAGGCCGGAGAGGAGTCGGTAGAAGACAGAAAGACCACCTACCTGCCTGCGGTGAGTGAGTGAAAGGCCCTCAGAGATAGCTTCATCGCGGGAGATTCCAATAATTCTGAAAGCTTTGGTTTCAACAGCGTGAAGCCGAGCTAGGTGTGAGGCAGGAGCACCGGCCCATAGGGGAGAACAGTATTCCATTGAGCTGCGGATGAAAGCCTTGTATGTGGTGAGGAGCTCAGGTGTGCCGAGGAAGGACTTCGCACGACGGAGGATGCCCAGTCGGCGACTGGCTTTGGAGGCCAGCTTGGAAATGTGGTTTTCCCAAGAAAGATCATGGCAGATAGTGAGACCCAAAATCTTGAGCGACAGAACTTCTTGGAGAGGATTGTTGAGAAAGTAGATGGGAGGGTTGTCCAGTCGATCTTTTCGGAGAGACATAGTAAGAGTGTGAGATTTGTCAGGATTGAAAGACATGTTCCACTTGTTTGACCAGTCTGTGATTTTGTCCAGGTCTTCAGAGAGTGAGGAGGCAGCAGACTGCTGATCTGAGGGAAGAGGAATGGAGCGGCAGAGAGTGGAGTCATCAGCAAAGAGATAGAGAGGATTTTCGAGAGAGTCAGAGAGATCATTGATGAAGACCAGAAAAAGCACGGGGCCCAGAACACTGCCTTGGGGAACTCCAGCCTGAACAGGAAGAGGAGATGAGAGAAACCCATTCAGGGCCACACGTTGACGACGACTCGAGAGGAAGTCCGCCAGCCATGCGTGGAGATTTCCATGGATACCAAAGGAGGAGAGTTTGGTGAGCAGAGCAGGGTGCCAGACCGTGTCGAAGGCACGTGATATGTCGAGGGAGACAGCTCTAATTTCCTGTTTGGCATTGAGGACCTCCATCCATTGTTGAGACAGCAGAAGCAGCATGTCCAGAGTAGAGTGACCTGGTCTGAAACCAAATTGATGATCAGAGATCAAGCCATTGGAGAAGAGGAAAGATTTCATATCAGAAGCAATGATGGATTCCATGACTTTGCTGATAATTGGGAGAAGGCTGATTGGTCTGTAGTTGCTAGGATCTGTTTTTGCACCTTTTTTGTGCAAAGCGGTAATGTTGGCTGATTTCCAAGCAGATGGCAGTTGACCTTGAGCAAAAGAGAGGGTGAAGAGAACAGAGAGAGGGTGAGATAGAGCAGCAGAGCAGGATTTTAGGACCCGTGGGCTGATGCCGTCGGGTCCAGTTGCAGAATCAGAGTCGAGGGTTGACAGAAACTTTTCCACCTTGTCAGGAGGAAAGGACACGGAGTCCAGGAGCAGCAGGGTACGACTGGGTATGGTGGGTACAGAGAGGGATGGGTTTGGGACACAAGATTTAGAGGCAAACACAGAGTTGAGGCATTCAGCTTTTTCACGTGCGGAGTCAGCTGTGTAGCCGTTTGAGGTAAGGGAGGGGATGGAGGGGGAACAAACACCAGAAACGGATTTGACCAGACGCCACCAGGATTTGGAAGAGGGAGACAGATAAGAGAGTTCGGTCTTGAGAACGGAGAGATATTGTTTCCTGGCTCTCCTGAGGGTGGACACACACTTGTTTCGGGCTTTGTGAAAGGAAATGAGATTTCCTTCCGTTGGATTTGCTTTCCAGGAGACGAAGGCAAGTTGTTTCTGGGCAACAGCCTCACCACAAGATTCCGTGTACCATGGACGGGAGGAAGGGTATGACAACTGAAGACGAGATGGGATAAATCTGTGCATGAGAGAGAGCAATTTACTTTGGAAGAATTCCCAGGATGAGTTGATGTCAGAGGTGGTAGAGATGGGAGACCAGTCCAGATGATTGATGGCTGCTTGAAGACCGTGCCAGTTGGCCTGAGTGAAATGCCAGACTCGTCGACGCTGAGGAGGCTCCCTGAGGATGGTCAGCGAGATGTCCACTTTAACAAGGACATGATCAGATGATCCGATCGGAGCAGAAGAAGAGCAGCAGACATTTTCAGGGAAGTTAGTCATAACCAAGTCCAGAAGAGAAGATGTTCCGTTGACTGAGATCCGGGTCGGGAAATTGACAGATTGTGTCAGTCCCAGTGAGTCGCAGAAGTCCTTTGCTGAGGAGCCATGGCTGGTGAGAGAGGTACCCACACCCAGCCAACTGGCATGATGACAGTTGAAATCACCACATATGAGGAAGAGAGAGTTGGGATGAGTAGATAGAAGTTGGTCCATATCATCAGACAGCGAGATGTAGATGGAGTCATCACTGTTTGGTGCACGGTACAACACACATATGAACAAGAGGTGGGAGCGAAGGGGAAGCCGTAGCCAGAGGTATTCCTGGGGGTGAGGTGGAGAGAGTGCAGTGCAGGGCGAGTGAGGAAGAGAGTTTTTGATAAAGATAGCAACCCCGCCTCCAGGACGAGGCTCAGGTCTATCATACCGGAGGAGGGAGTAGCCCGGGAGAGATACTATGGAATCAGAGACATCATAAAGGAGGAAAGTTTCTGTTAAGCAGATCACGTCTGGTTTGACAGAAGCAACCTGTATGGAGAGATCAGTTAAGTTTGAACGAAGGCCCCGGATGTTTGAGGTCCATACCGTTAATGAAGAGGAAGGGGGAGCATCAGATACAGAACAGGGGGGAGGAGGGGTAGGGTAAGATGTGGAAGAGGTGGAAGAGGTAGGGAGAGCTGTTGAAGGTGTGTCAGAGATTTCAGAATAGCTCGGAGAAAGGGAAGGATGGGGCGGACAAAAGGTTTGATGGTGATTGGGTGAGCCACAATGAGGTGTTATTTGAGGAGGGGGAAGAGCGAGGCAGAAGGTTGGGGGAGATGGAGGTGAGAGTTTGAAGGGGGAAGAAGCGGGGAGGACGCTTTGAGGAGGGGGAGTGAGAGGGGGGAAATTGAGAAGCAATGAGGGTGGGGAGATTTGAAGGGGAGGGGTGAGGGGGGAGTTTGGGAGGGAAGGGACAAGGGGAGGGATTTCAAAGGGATGGGATATGGGGGAGATTTGGAGGGGAGGGGTGAGGCAGGAGTCTAGGAGGGGAGGGGCGAGGGGGCGTCTTGGCGGGGAGGGGTGAGGGGGTAGTTTAGGAGGGAGGGGGCAAGGGGGGAGATTTGAAAGGGATGGGTGATGGGGAAGATTTGGAGGGGAGGGGTGATGGGGAAGATTTGGAGGGGAGGGGTTATGGGGAAGATTTGGAGGGGAGGGGTGAGATTGGATTTTTGAAAATCCCACCATTGCCTCAAATTTAGGAAGGAAAACTTTTGCATTTTACATTCTTTCCATACCATTTTGAATGCTTCTTTGAAATGCTCACTTTGTAAAAGTTTGACATTGAAAGTCCAATATGCACTTCTACAAACGTGATGAGGTAAGCCACATACAACAACGACCATGTGATGATCAGAAAAAACAGATGGCCTTATATCAGAATTCTTAACAAGATTTACCTTATCATGGTTAACATAAATTCTATCTAAACGAGCCATTGTCAAAAGATTTCTTGCGACACAAACCCACGTGTACTGCCGGATGTTAGGGTTCTGTACCCGCCACAAATCCACAAGTTGACATTTTTTAATGAGCTGTGCCAAAGGCCTTGCACTCGGTGGATGAGGCTCAGGAGTGTTTCTATCAAGTTGTGGGTTGAGGGTACAGTTGTAGTCTCCCCCATAGCAAACCAACATGGACAGGTCAATAGTGCTTAAAAAACCCGCTAACTTGTGAAGAAAAGCACTTCGTGCAGAGTTAGCACTAGGGCAGTATACATTAGTCGTGCAAATCTTTTGGTTGCCACTGACAAACTCCACAGATAGTAAATGGCCCTTGCAAATTTCCCTACATCTGATCTCCAACGGCTGGAGTCGAGGATGTAACACGACTGCCACACCAGCGTTGGCATCAATGAAAGCACTGGAGAAAAAGTGACAACCTTTAAAGATTTTACGCCACTCAACCTCAGAAGACTGATTTGCATGCGTCTCTTGTAACATCAGTATATCAATTTTTCATTCTGAAAAATTTGAAACACCTGGAGTCGTTTTTTTTTCGCACACAACTTTTTCGCACACAAGTCGCACACAACTTTTTTTTTTTTGGTTTTTTGTATACAAGATCGAGGCTCGTGAAAGAGCTAACATTAATCACACAGAAAGATAAACCGACACATAAAACATATAACATGGGGAGCGGTAGACAAGATGGGGCGAGAGTGGGAGGGACACAAACACAACATCTGAGAGCAGGGACATCGAGAGATCTGTGGGAGGGAGAGGGCTTTGGGGGGGGGGGGCATGGGAAAGGGGGGTGGGAGAGGTATAAAACATATGGACACTGCTGGGACTTCCAGGAAAGAAGTTGGAATTTTAAACAACGTGGATCTGGGGTGACTAGTGGGGGTAGAAAAGATCAAGGTTTTGGACGGGGGAAGATAAGAGATGGTGGTGAACAGCTGTTTTAAAGACCTAGAGGGAGGAGTGGGATTGAAGGGAGTGTGAAAGTTTGTTCCAGAGGCAGGAGAAAAGAGAAATGAAAGAGTGAAGGTGAGCAGAGAGCCGAGATTTCGGCAGTTTAACCATCAGACACATGTGTGTGTGTGTGTGTGTGTGTGTGTGTATATTTATGTGTATGTGTGTGTGTGTGTGTGTGTATATATATATATATATATATATATATATATATATATATATATATATATATATGTGTGTGTGTGTGTGTGTGTATATATATATATATATATGTATGTGTATGTGTATGTCAGATTGTTGCACCCTGTGGGTCATCGCCCGCATATGCTGCATCACCTCGCCCAAGGACTTGACGTTGAGGTTTGACGTTGGCTTTCAAGCGAGCTTGCGCACACACACACACACACACACACACACACACACACACACACACACACACACACACACACACACACACACACACACACACACACACACACACACACACACACACACACACACATACACACATGCTCCTCTTCTTCTTTTTGTGGTGTTCTTTCTTGGTGTAAAGCTTTTGCAATTTCTTCATCCACTTTGTTAAACAAAATATGTTCCAGCGAAGAGCCAAAATGACTAATAGAGCACGAAGGATGCCCTCGAAGGTCACTTCCACCATCTCTTCTTTCTCATCGTAATCATCGTAATCGATCAACTGCGACCACCGTTGATGTTTAAGGATGCTACTTTTATCTCCACTCTGTTAACTATTCATGATGTTCCTTACCTGCTCGAGTTACACATTTTCTTAGCCTCTGGAATTGAGGTTCTGACATGTTAACCTGATAAGGTTCACGAATCATGTTCTTTGCAGTCAAAATAAAATCATGCAGATTCGGAAAGTAGTCTTTGATTTTTACATGTCTTTTCCTGAACGTTTCATCAAGGAACTTAATACCATTTTCTTGAGAAACCATGGTGATGGTGTTGTCATCACCCGCCTCACTCTCTTGAGCACATAAAGCACTAAAGAGTGGAGTAGAAGAGGTTTCATCAGAATCAAGTGCTTCGTCTTGATATGCACCTTTTCCTACTATTTGTTGAACACTTAGTTTTGGAAACAGCAATTCTACAGGGTCAAGGACCTCCGCACTCTTTGCAGACCCTTCCAAATTTACCATATCCTCTGTGGCTATAAGTATGTCCCCCGCCTCATCATCCCTTTCATTTTTATCTGTCAGGGAAGGGTTAACGTTATCCTCACAGTCGCAAGGACTTTCCCCTTTATCTATTTTTTCCTCACTAGCAGATCCAGCTGCTAACTCGTCTGAGCGAGTTTGGTAATCAGGACAAGGACTTACCACATCCTGAGAGGATCGACTATTTTCTGGGTCATACTCAATCTCAGCAAGTGATGCAAGCGAATCTTCCTCACGTACACACACTTCCGGTACCATCTCCATTACCGCCAAGGAGTTTCCGGTGTAGGCCTCACCCTGGAGGTCCTGCGAGCCTGACACGATCTGAATCTTATTTTGTTTTTCTTTGGAATCACAGGATTCATCACTTGAACGCTTCTGACCTTTTTTCCTGGTGTCCGCTACCGATACTTCCATGTTATCATCCGCACTGTCGTGTACAGTGGACGAAATGGGAGAGGGGTTCAACCACTTTCATTCCCACCTTAGGTGGAGGGCCGGGGTTAGTCACCTCACGTTCTAAGTCTATCACTTCCCCACCCCGGTCGGTGTGGACGGGTCTGACGTTTCGCTCACCGGAGTAGGTGGGGCGGTTGGGTTACCCACTCGATCCACCTCCTTCCTGTCAGTGTGCGGTGAGAAGGAGTCGCTCCTCACCAATCCTCCGCTTTCCTGAGTTGTAACCACAATGGGGCAGGCACTCCTCACATGCCCGTAAGCCCCACACCCGAAACACGTCATAGCCTCCGAGGACGCATACATTTTGTATTCAAAGCTGTTGATTTTCACACTCAACACGACATTGAGCGTTTTTACATTTGGCGGAAGTAACATGTCCACTGTCATGGAATACTGTCGAACGTCTGAACCCAGGTGTCATGCATCTTTTGCCTGCTACGCGGCCATAAGGAGAACTCGGTCATTCAGCGCTATGATCATACCTGAGACATTTACTGTATGCTATGCTGTTGCATAACTAGATGGTGCGTACCGCCAGTTTGTTACGGCTTGCTTGTGCTCATATGTGAACTCATTACTAGTTCAGATATATGCTGAATATTGATATGATGTTCGCTGGCTCTCTTTACAGGTATTGTTAGGGATCGAATGATATTAAACTCATGATCTAAGCCAATGTTGTAACTCTGATTCTTACAACATACACCACTCTCTTAAAGGACATGTATAGTGTTTGAATCGATCGCAAACATTTCGCATCGGCACCATCTAAATCCTCGATACGACCTTACCGAACTTGCTTAATTGTTCACGTAAATCCTCATTTCTACTAAATGGTGGGATATTACTGATGGTAATCTTTACCGTAGGGGCTTGTAAAGCGAACACAGAGAGGAACGTGTTCGGTTCAATGAACAAGCCTTGTTCAACTACACTCGCTACCATGTGCTCCTCGGACAAAAATACAACAAATTTCTTATTCACACGAGAGGCAGCGCGAATACTGTGTGCACCAACGATGTTTCCAATGGCGGAAAGCACATCGTTAATTTCCACCTCGTTGGGAGGAACACAAACTAGCCTGTGTTTACGAGTTAGCGACTCGTACGTATCAATGCGGGAATGTTCGCCCGCCATCCTAACTCGACCAAAGACAAGTTCGTAACCGAGAACCGAGAAAACCCAATGTTTGTCGAACACCAACAAACAGATCAGCTATAACCTAAAGCCATTAAAACACAGCCACAAAGTGAAGAAAAGACCTCCCCCGGTGGCCATACCAAACCGCCGGCTTAGGACCCTCTCAACACCGGACTGTGCGCTCTCTCTTCTCTCTCTCTCTCTCTCTCTAAGACAAAGGTACAGAAAGGATGAAAAACAAAAACGCAAAGCACACAATGGAAAAGGAGAGGGGGGGTGGGGGGGGTATGGCAGGAGAGGAGAAAAACACACAAAGGACTCATCACAACACAGAGCAGTTGCTGACAGCCGCCATGACGCCACACCCAAATCGCAAAAGCCAGCAGGGGGCGACAGAGAGACAGAGAGAGAGAGAGAGACTGACTGTTTCTTCCTTTTATTACAAGAGTAAAAAAATCAGTTATGTTCAGTCACAAAGAAACAAAACATTACTGTGTTAATGGTCTCAAGGAAAAGTTATTATCAAATCATCATCAAGTGTGCATATGACATCATTAAAAACCCACTTTTCTTTAAAACATGTTAAATTCTTGTTCATTTAAAAAAACCGGTACTCTAGCTTTAATCTTGCATTTACAAGAGCCTGAAGGGTGAGCAGTACATCATATGACGAGTCAGAAGCGTTTCCCATTTTTTTCTTCCTGGATTTGTAAATTGCAAACTTGGCCTGACCAATTAAAAAATTCATTAAAACCACATTTCTAAGGGAAGACGGTCCTAAAACACCATAAATAAAAACATTGTGATTGAAGAGGGAACCAAGCTTCACAAAGCGTTCTTGAAGGAATGTAAAAAGAGGTTGCAATCGTTCACACTCAAGGTATATATGCGGTAGGGTTTCAATGGATGCACAGAAAGGGCATAGATTAGAGTTAGCAGTAGAAAACCGGTTCAGTAAAACATTATAAGGTAAAATCCAGTGTACAAGTTTCCATTGAATATCTCCAACATACTTTGGAGTAGGCAAGAGATAAAAACTTCGCCAATTGTGGCAATTGGGGGGTATTGGGGGTAAAAAATCCCACCATCGAAGCCTCGGGTGCTCAGAAAATGCTTTTGCGTATAAAATTTTAACGTACGCGTTGTACAAAGTTTTCTTTGGAAAGGCGGGAAGGGATAATGCAGTATCATCAGGGCTGTTCAGGCCAGGGGACAGATTAAGTGGCGGGCTGAAGACTAGGAGTTTGGGGAAGTCACCCGCTGTTTCCTCGGGGGAAGGGCCAAGTTCCTCGCAGGTATTACGATACATTGTGGATATCCCTTGAAGGAACCGAGAGATGATCCTGACAGATTTTATTCCGGTTTTTTGTGCCACAGCGGCAGCACTCAACCAGCAGCTCCCAGACTCTGTCATGAGGTCTTTCACTCGCAGCAGCTTGGCATCATCAAAACGTTGAACGAGTCCCCTATTATTCAAGCTGTTTTCCAGGAAGGGGTTGTAGCATAGGGGCTCATTCAACAACATTTCCATGTTGTATGTTGCCATTTCACGGGAAAAGGACAGGGCTTGCCAGGCGTTCATCACCCCTTGGTAAAAGGTGGGCAGCAAGGATGAATCGATTTGATGAGGGTTCATCAGGAAAAGTTCTCGGTCGTAACCCAGCTTGCATGTAAGCTGCAATATGCAGTTAGCCAGAGGCCTCCAGAGTAGGGCTTCATCTCCATATACAAGTTGGCGCACGATATGAAGCCGGAAGACCATAATCCGGCTGCGGATATCAATAAGACCTTGGCCACCTTCAGTGAGTGGTAAGTATGCCACGGGGGGTTGGAGCCAGTGTTTCCCGCTCCAGAAAAAGTCGACAATGCTCTTTTGCAGTGTAATAAGAAGGCTCCCGGGCGGTTGTAGGCATATCATCTTATGCCATAGCATAGAGGCGACAAGATTGTTAATGACGAGAGTTCTTCCGCGGTACGAAAGTTGAGAAAGAAGTCCTTTCCAGCGGGCCAGTTTTGCCATTACCTTGTCCGGTAATCCCACCCAGTTCTGCTGCTCAAAGGTGTTGTCTCCTAGGAAAATATCGAGGTATTTAATGCCACTTTTCTGCCAGTTCACTCCTCCTGGTAGGACAATTGGCGGGCAATCTCCACTCATCTCCAGGTCCTATCCAAAGGGCTTCACTCTTCTTCCATTTTACCTGGCCTGAAGAAGCCTGACAATATGTCTTTAGTGCCTGAGCCACCACAGTGACGTCAGCACTATTTTTTATATAAATACAGACATCATCTGCGTAGGCAGAGACTTTTAGCGGTGTGGTAAGAATTGATCCAGTGAAGCCAGAAATGTGCGTACGTAATTGGAGCAGAAGAGGTTCGATGGCAAGAGAGTATAAAAGTCCAGATAGCGGGCAACCTTGCCGTACTCCCCGTTGTACAGCAATGGGGCTGCACAATACTTGATTAATTTTAAGAACACTGGATATATTACAATACAAAAGTTTAACGTACGAGATAAAAATAGGTCCAAACCCAAAATTCTCTAAAACTCTAAAAAGGTACATGTGGTCAATACAGTCAAAGGCTTTTCCTTGGTCAATGAAAAACAGACCAACATTCATATTAAAATTGTTACAAAACCGAATGGTATCACGGATAAGAAAGATATTATTTAAAATAGTACGTCCAGGAATACAAAAGGATTGATGTTCTCCTATGTGCACGATTGGACAAGGCTTTGGCTAAAATTTTATAATCCGTACATAAAACAGAAATAGGACGGCAGTTCTCTATTAGTTGAGTGTCCGCTTTCTTAGGAATTAAGGTGGTGACTGCTCTCCGGCAACTCCACGGCAGTTGTCCATCCTCTAAACATTCATTCAATACCCGCAGTAGGTGAGGTCCAATGGCGTCCCAAAAAACCTGGAAAAATTCGCTAGTCAGCCCATCCAGTCCAGGGGCTTTATCAGGTTCCAAGGCCTTCAAGGCAGCGGTGAGCTCAGGTAACCTAAGAGGGTCCTCCAACTGCTGCTTCTGATCCTCCGCCAATGTTGGAAGGTTAGAAACAAGTTCCGATATTGCATCCTGGTTAATGTCATGCCGCATAAACCGTTGTTTAAAATGTTTCCGGGCACATTCCCTGATTCTGCCATCTTCATAAAGGAGTTCCCCATCATGGAGCAAGCGTGTAATCATTGACGAAGAGGCCCCCCTTTTAAGGCTGAAGAGGAATTTGGTTGGAGCATCAAGGTCATGTATGTACCTCATCTTCAGGCGCAATAAAGCATTTTGTGCTCGCCTTTCAGATATGGAATTCAGTAAGGCCATTTTTCCATGAATTTGTTGCCCCATTTCCTGGTAGCTCACACTTGCGGTCCCCTGAAGCTGTTCCTGTAATTCCAGGATTTCATCTTCAAGTAAGGTTGTGGTTTTTCTTTCCTCTTGAACACCATACGCACGATATTGTTGGCAGAACAGTCTGATGTGCGTTTTGACATTATCCCACCATTGTCCGAGGTTTGAGAAATTCCCTTGGGAGGCAACTAGGATATTCCAAATTTCCGGAAAAATGTCCTTAAAGGTACTATCATCAAGTAAGTTGTTATTAAATTTCCAAAAAGCACTCTTGTGTTTCGGGCAGGGGGCAGAAATTTTGAGAAATGTTGCGCTGTGGTCCGAGAATCCTGATGGGCAAATTTGGGATGACAGAACGAGGCGTTCAAGTGGAGGATTAATATAAAACTTGTCCAAGCGAGCAAGTACAATATTACCCTGAATGCATCGACACCATGTGTATTGCCTGATTGATGGGTGCTGTACCCGCCATATATCTGTCAAATTCATTTGTTTTTAAAATTTGGTGAGAGGGATTGTGGAGGCAGGATGGGGCTCTGCACTGTTCCTGTCTAGTTGGGGTTGGAGGGTGCAATTAAAATCTCCACCAATACAAACATGATTGTCTTGGTTTTTTAGGGCGTTTTGGCTGTCGAGGGACGTTAGGTGTGTCCCAAGGTCATTAAAAAAAACTCGCCGAGCTACAGGCGTACTTGGGGCATAAATATTAAAAATAGTATAGAATTTTCCACAGTAGTGGAATTCTAGGGATGCTAGGGATCCCTTGTGTATTTCGTTAAATTTAAGCAATGAAGGGGAAAAGGAGGGGCTAATAATTATTGCGACACCGCCTTTACGGGAGTCACCGTTACTAAAAAAGGACAGGCCGGGGAAGAGCCTACACCACTCTGCGACACAGCAGTCGTTGGCATGGGTCTCTTGTAAGAGGGCAATGTCAACTTTCTTCTGTAATAAAAAATCCCTTACTTGAACTTTACGGACAGAGCTACATCCTCCGTTAATATTCAAGCTACAAATGGAAAAACTCATTACAGCTACAAGGAGGAGTGACCACCACTCAATTTTTTGATAGCAGTTCATTCTTAGCTTTTTGCAACCACTTCTTTAAACGGTGACGTTGGGAGGAATTGAAATTAAAAACGTGGGGCCGTTTTACCATCAGTCTAGCGGAATGTATAAAATCAGGTAGCTCCGGAAAAAAGGTTTCTATAACAACATTCCTTTTTCGGAATGTGCTCTTAAGAAACCTTTTTATCTCGGAGGGAGGGATTGGAGGGGTTTCTTCTTCCTTAAGGCTACCACATTCACTAACAGAGTCATCTATATCAGATGGCTCAGATGGTGTGTCACACTGGTTTTCATCATTTATCTCCTCACCGTCATCACATCCCTCCACGTTATCGGATGGGGCATAGTCCATAGAGGGAGGGGATGGGGAGGGAGAGAAATGAGCCATCTTCGGGGGAGGGGGGGGGGGGGAGGGGGAGGTACTAATTTTTGCGGTTCAACCATATCAGTTTCTAGGTCAGTAGACAAGGGCGAGGATTCATCCACATCTATGTCCTCCAATAGCGAGAAACGATTTTCTGTGACGAGGGACAAATCTAGGGCGGAGAGGAGGGGCTGTCGGTTTTCAGTTGTAGGTTTTTTAAAGAGATGACCGTTTTCATCTGTTGTTTGCAGATGTCTTTTTCCTTTTGGGCAGACTAATTGAAACTCGTCCTGGTTAGTGGGAAGAGATTGCAAGGGTTTGGGGGGGGGGGGGGGGGAGGGAGGACGTGATCATTGGGAGGGGATTTCCATCGGCTACCATGGCGAGAGAGGTAGGATCAGTTATAGCAGGCAACAAGCTGTGATTGGACGATGTCGCCTGGGGGGTGAGGTCTATCGTTGACAGGAGATGGCTGCAATTAGATCCTTCAGTAGAGGGAGGGGCCCCTGTTTCAAGGGGAGGGGAAGGGGGTACGGCGGGGGGGTTTGGATCGGTGGTAGGAGGGCTTGGGTTGGTGGTAGACAGATTGGGATCAGTGGTGGTAAGGCTTGGGTCGATGGTGGGAAGGTTCGGGTCGGTGGTGGGAAGGCTTGGTTCGGTGGTGGGAAGGCTTGGGTCGGCGGTGGGAGGGTTTGGGTCGGCGGTGGGAAGGCTTGGGTCGGTGATGGAAAGGTTTGGGTCAGTGGTGGAAGGGTTTGGATCGGTGGTGGGAAGGTGGGGGGCTTGCTTATTCCCGGTTCGGAGGGGAGGTTGTACTTGTGGAGAATTCTCTTTTCGGGGGCAGTCATGCTTAACATGCCCAAATTGTCCGCAGCCAAAACATTTTAGAACGTTGGTGGACACGTAAACACAGTATATTCGTTCTGTTGATGTTTTAATTTTATTATAAGGTTTAAATCCTTCTGGGAATTTTTTAAAATCATAAACACTTGCCGCCGGAATGAAACCACGTGGCAGGCCTATTGAGATAGAGGCGACACTGACAGGATTTATTTGCTCCATCGAGTATATTTTAGAGAAATATTCCTTTGTGAAAAGTTTGATAACTGATTGGTTGAAGGTGATGGATGAGTCTGCCAAACGCAGTTGAGAGAGCTGTTTGTTCGGGAGGCGTTTCTCTAAGAAAAAAAAGTACTTAGTTGGTATGTCTGTCTCGTTAAGGTGCTGCACCCTCATCCGAACTAGGGCACCACGTGCATTCCTCTCAGTTATTTCTTTCAATAAAGACTGTTTTTCGGTTAAGGCTCTTTGCACATTATTATTTTGTCCTGTGACCCTCTGAAGATGTAAAATCTCTGATTGCAATAATTTCCTTGCTTCATAATCAGCCCTTTTTGAGAAGCTCTGGTATTGTTGGCAGAAACCTTTGATTTGGGTTTTTACTAAATCCCACCTCTTCAGTGGGTTAACAGAACAGGTTAATTTCCGTTCCAAGAGATCTGTCCAGAAAGATTCAAAAGCCTGAATAAAATTGAAGTCTTCTATTAAACTATTGTTGAAGTTCCAGTGAGAACTCCCTGGACACGGTTTCGAGAGTTGAACGGATGCTCGAGCTAAGGAGTGATCGGAGAAACCAGAAGGCACGATGTCAGATTTGCAAACTCCATGTAACAGGTGAGAATTTACAAAAAAGCGATCAAGCCTCGCAAGTGAGATGTGGTTGTTGGAGCAACGACACCATGTATAGGATTGTTCAGAAGGGTGTTGCAAGCGCCAGACATCATGGAGATTATATTTTGCGATGGTATTCGCAAAAAGTTTTGCGGTACATGGTTGAGGTGCCGGCCCATTTCGGTCGCATGAGGCATTAACAGTACAGTTAAAGTCGCCACCAATAATTAGACAAGTCTGCAGATCCAGTGTTTGGAGGAACTTTCTCAGTTCAGCAAAGAAGGAGATCCGCTCACCATTTTTGCTTGGAGCGTACACATTAAGGATTGTAAACTTGACCTGATTGAGATAGAAGGTCACAGAGGCAATATGGCCATCAATGATATTCGCAAATTGAAGCGAGGATGGTTGGAAATGTTTCCCTAAGACAAACATGCATCCTGCCTTAGACGAGGAGCTGTTATTAAAGAAACACTCCTTATCCATAATGAGTCGCCACTGGGCCTGAACAGATCTGACGGCATGAGTAGAGGATAAATGTTGTTCCTGGGACACTCCGAAATCTCCATTAACTTACATGTAATTTTTACCCTCTACCCCCGTTTTCCCCTATTCCCCTTAACACCTCTATTCATACCCCCCTTAATGTAGTCCCTTACACCACTCTACTAATGAGCCTATAAATATTGTTGTGGATATGAGAATGTTTTTTTATTTTATTGTTGTGGTAAAATGTTGTTGTAAAAGGTTGTTGTAAAATATCACCCCTCCTCCCTCCGTTTGTGGTTGTATAAAGGTCAAAGGGCGTTCCCGTAGTTAGTCCATAAAACATACATGCAGGACACGATATATCTTTTTTGACAGTTATATCCTTATTATGTGTATTAGTGTAAGGCTGTGTCTTCCATTAATTGAAATACTCCATTGCACCAGTGAAAGAGATAGATTCCCTTCATTCCCACTCCCAACACTTCCATTCCCCCCTTTCCGTCAATTGCAATTCGCATTGCCAACTGCATGTTGGGCGGTTTTCCCTTCATCCGCCATTGACCACGAGGCAGGGTTGGGGGAAGAAAGGCGTGTATCCACCTCGTCATAGCGGGGAGGAGGGGCGTGCCCGCCCGTCGTCATCCAGGGCGGAGCCCGAGGGTCGCGCGACCAACCAGGGCCGAGGTGAGCACCCCGATGGACGTGTCCAAAACGCCGGCGGCGTAATCGCTGGAGGCGCTATAAAAGGCGCAAACGGAAGTGAGTAGTGAGTTGGTCTGAGTCGCTTGCCAGAGGAGGGTCAGTGGTTGCGTTGGTTGCGGTGGTAAGAAGTCGGTGGTGAGAAGTGGTGGCGTCGAGGGGTCAGTGGTTGCGTTGGTTGCGTTGAGTTGTCAATGGTGAGGAGACACCAGGGCCAGGAGAGAGAAGGTGCCAAGGGCCATTACCAGCAGTTGCGCCAGAGACGGCAGACGCGCCCTGAGCTGAGCCAGAGAGGCAGCGTTGACTCCACCAGGCAGCTTCAACCCGTTACCCCGCGGGGACCAAATAGCGGTGGCATCGGTGGCCGTCGAGGTCCAGCCGACGTCCCGTGCGGGATCAAGCCCGAACCATCTGCCCCAGTTGAACCTTCCCATTCCTCCTTCCAACATTCATTCCATTCCATCCTTCTTGTATACGTGAGTTTGTTTTGTTTGTTCTGTCCCTGGGTTAATTAAGTCTGTATAAGCTAGTATTTTCCCTGTGTCACCTGCGTCTTATGTGCTTGTAAATAAACGTGACTGCTTTCTTTTTGCTTGTGTGTAAATAGTCAATAAATTCAGTCGTATTTCCAAACCTTTCTTGGCCTTCGTTTTCCTCTTTACATTGCGTCGTTTTCGTCTTTTCCCCTCATTGAGCAGCTGTGGTGCGATACGGCCAAAGTTCTGGGTGAATCGGGTGAGTCAGGGATCCTGTAACGGTCGCGGCAATACCGCTCGGTAACTAACATCTTAATCCGCGATCTGTAACAATTGGTGTCTGGGAGTGGGATTCGAGGCCCGAACCAAATTTTTAAAACGAATAGAGAAAAAAAAAATTTGGTCAAAATTACGAGCTGCCGAAATTTGTTTGTTTTTTTAAAGAAAAACCCGAATTTTGAAATCGCGCCATGGCTGGTCAAGGCGACGGGATGCCGGTGGGAGAGATAGAGGGGTTAGGAGTAACCCAGGATCAAATGGAGGGGAGCAATGAGGAGGCGGTTGAGGGGGTATCAGGCGCACAAAATGGCGTCCTCGCGCACGTGGGTGTAGCGGCACCAAATTTTGCCGCGCCCGCGACCGCAGCAGCGCCGCTGGTGGATTTGAACCTTTTTATGATGCAAATGAAAGCCCTTATGGAAAAGAATAGTGAGCAATTGGGAGACCAAATTAGAGGTTTGAAAAGCAGTATGGGAGAAATGGGGGGCCAAATGGGAGAGATGGGGGGCCAAATGGGGGTAATGAGGGACGAAGTGAGGGGTACCGGTGAGAAGTTAGACAATAATTTTGAGGGGTTAGACAACGGGATAAAAGAGGTAAAGAATGGGTTAACGGGGGTGGAAAACAGAATGGCTGCCCAGGAGAATCAGTTAGAGGGGGTGAAAAATGGGTTAATGGGGCTAGAAAATAGGATGGAAGACAAATTGCGGGAGATAGGGGAGCAATCCGCCAGAGAAATTAAACAAATGGGAGAGCAGATAGAGGAGGTAAAAATCGGGGTAGAAACCAAACTGGATGCTCAGAGGGATGAATTGGGACAGATGAGGGCGGCATCTACAAAAGAGATGGGGGAGATGAAAGAGGAGATACGACGAGGTGTGAGTGAGGAGGTTTCAGGGCTACGCGAGGAGGTAAAGCGAGGTGAGAAGCGTATGGAGAAAGAGGTGAGAGATAATACGGCAAAGTTACAAGGGGGAATAGAAGATCTGACGGAGGAGGTGGAACAGCTGACAGAGGGACAAACGAAGTTAGTGGAGCAGGTTCAAAGGAACACTGCAGTACTCGGAGGGTTAAAGGCGACACAAAAAGAAATTAAAAATGACTTGATAGCGACACAGAGGCAATGTCAGATGGTACGTGAGGAACTGACAAATGAGGGTGGACGAGGTGACAGAGATAATGGAGACAAAGGACCGGCAGGTGAGGATGCACATAGAGACGGTCACGGTAGCCTTAGAGGACGAACTTGAGGAGACGCACCGAGAAATAAAAGAGGTTAAACAAAAATTAGAGGAAGTGGAAGAAGAGGTGAGTGAAATTAAGAAGGGACGAACAGAAACTAAAAGAGAAATCCAGGAGGAGGTGATGGAATTGGTGCAAGGTCGGTGCTCAACTCATAATGTGATGCTCACTAACCAAATAAAAAGTTTGCAGGTGGCAAAGGAGGTGCGGAGACGAGGTACGGAGGTGAGTGGCAATGTATATGATGTGAGGAAAGCTTCAGTCGGCTTGGGGATTGGTTTGGATCCGGGTGTTCGTGAGAGGCCGTTGGTGAAGTGTGCGACAGGTATGGTGTGCGAAAAAAGAGGTGTGCGAGAATGTCCGACCATGGGGTGTGTGAGGAAAAAGTGCACGCCGAGGAGTGAGTGTGCCGTCAAGAGTGAGTTGGACGTAGCGCGTGTGCGAGGGAGCACATGGAAGCGCGGTGTGGTGAGTGTTACGGAGGAAGTAACGGAAAAGTGTGCGCAAGAGGATGCACGAGAAAGGTGTGTAACGGACAGGTGCATGGGGAAAGAGTGCGCTGTCAAGAGTGAAGGAGAATGCACGCCTGTGGTGAGAGTTACAGAGGATGTAACGAAAGAGTGTGCGCGAGAAGATGCGCGAGAAAGGTGTGTAACGGACGGGTGCATGAGGAAAGAGTGTGCTGTCGAGAGTAAGGGTGAGTGCGCGACCGAGAGTGGAGGTGAGAGTAGTGAGAGTGACAAGGAGCGTGAGTTGGTTGTGACAGGTGAGCGAGGATGTACACCTGGAATGAAAGGATGCACACCTGGAATGGTAGAGCGTGAGTGGGAATGCACGCTGGAATTGGTAGTGAGGCACGTGGTTGGGTGTGCGAGTGAGAGCACACCTGTGATTGTCACAGAGGAGGTGACCGAGAAAGGGGCGCGAAGAGGTGTGTTGGTGAGGTGTGCGAGCGACGAATGTGTGCCAAGGTGTTCGGTGGTCAGGTGTGTGACCAAGTCGGTGAGCGGAATGAGTGTACCGAGGTGTGTAAGAAGAGGTACGATGAGGAGCATGGAAACGGCTGCATGTATGAGCAAGAAAGGGGTAGCGTATGCATGTAAGCGTCCAGGTGAAGCATCGACGGTAACCGGTTTAGCGGTTAGAGCGACTTATAGCCGAATCGGGCCCTCGGTGCGTGCCGGGCTTCGCGTGCCACGAGAACCAGCGGGGATCCGAGCCACGGCGGGTTCGAAAGGACCGCCGTGCGCGATCCACGCTGGGCCTCGCGTGGAACGGCCGCGTCCAGGCTCCACTAGGCGGAGCGGGCAGCCCGATAGGGAGGGTCGTCATGGCGACCACTTTCTATTGAGACGTGCCGGCAGGTCGAGATCGGGACATTGGATGGCTCCACGCCGAGGTGGTGCGTGGGATCTCGGCCCGGGCAAGCCCCCGCCCCTGCCCCGAATGCGGGACACATCCAGCCGCCGGCACAAAAGGATCCGCGTTCATTGCTCGGCTGTACGAAGCCGGGCTGTAGACGTGAATTGGCGCACCGAGAGGATGTAATAAGTAGACGGGTGATAGTGATAGTGATCGTGATTTGATACGAAATTTATAATAGTGGGTAGAATTGGCAGTAAATGGCAAATTTTTGAATTGGTTGGATTTAGGTGTGCGAAATTGATAGTGAGAGACCCCCGATGTGGTGGGATGGCAAATCCACCATCCCTCACGGAGTGGGGCAAATGCGCTATAGCTTATGGGGTGTATGGCAGTGAAAACTAGCCCGGGTGGGTTAGGTTATATTGTTAGGGATCTAGCGAAGAGGACATTAGGTGACGTTAAGGTTAGTTATTGACTGATACCTGTAGTGGGGACGCAGGTAGTTTAGTGTGGATGATAATGACGTGGGAGCGCAATAGTTTAAAGGGACGACTGGGAAGCGCAAGTTTCAGAAGGGAGTAGTTAGCTGAGATGATGCCGTGTGTGTGAGGATTGAACAGGTGTGATTGAACAGGTGAGATTGCACAGGTGTGCAACTGAACAGGTGTGTGGAGCAGTGTATGAGGGAGTAGTGGTGATTGTGTGTTGTGTTGACCAACTGGTCCAGGAAGAGGAGGAGGGTGCAGGTGGCACCAGGTGATTGCACAGGTGTGCAACAACAGGTGTATGTGGCTGTGTGGAATAAATGGAGTATTGGAATGGATGGTCGTGGAGTGAGTATGGTGGAAATTGTGGAGTGGAGTGGATGGTGCGAAGGTGTGAATGGGGGAAGAGTGGACCCCCATCATGGATACCCGGGGCGGGTAGTGTAAGTGTTAGGTAGAGGGTACAGGTAAATTATGGTTGGATATTGGCATCTGTGGTGCGAGGTGAAAGAATGGTATTTGTATGGGTGCATTAGTGTTGTGGAAATGGCTGGGCGTGTAGCCTGTTAGTGTGTGTAGTTGGTTTGGGCACTCCACCACTGTGAGGATGTCGGCCAGGTGAGGCCGCAG
Organism: Myxine glutinosa; assembly: GCF_964187855.1. Classification (NCBI taxonomy): domain Eukaryota; kingdom Metazoa; phylum Chordata; class Myxini; order Myxiniformes; family Myxinidae; genus Myxine; species Myxine glutinosa. Next base: position 16,946,390 of record NC_136268.1, read on the forward strand.
GTGGGCTCTGGGAGCCGGTAGTTGTGGATGGGGCCCGAGGATCCGGAGGACGGACCCGGGTAGCCCAGTGCCAGAGGGCACCAGGGGGTGACAGAGCCAGGAGAGGGCCTGCCCCAGTTAGTTAGGTTAGGGTGAGGAGCTAGGTAAGCTCGGGTGGCAACTGCAGTGGTGGAGGTGTGCAGGTGGGTAGACCTGCTGGGAGAGCTACACGTCGCAGCCCAGAAATTGTGCGAGGCACCGGGAGATGAATCAGGGGAGTGAGACCCCAAATTGAGAAGCACCACAGTTTGGTCAATGGGAATTGGTTTTTAGAACCCATCGTGTAAGTTGGCCAATGGATTGGCAGGGAGAGACCCCGGGTAGTGTAAAGTGTGTTAATGTCATTTAGGAAGTAGTTAGGATGAAGTCTCCTCGCACCATCTGCATCCACTCACCTGAGGTGACAGGTACTCCGCACCATGCCATGTTTTATTATTTTTACTGTGCAAATGTTTGGATTGTGAGACGCATCATGACGTGGGTGTGACATTGTGCATAGTTCCATCTCTGCCTCCTTATGAGGATTGATGATGAATTTGGTGGATGGCAAATTTTGAAGTAGAGGGATTGTGGAGACGAATTTGGTATAGGGGAAATATGGGGAAGACGTGACAGTAGTGACGAATTTGTAAATGTGTAGATTTTTGTACATATGGGGTAAGGGCAAGGGTAGGGTAGGTGACAGGGGGGTGATGTACGGTAGGGACGAGCTTTCTCACTTCGCCCTCCGTACGCATTTCGCCTTGCATTGCCTTATTGATGTGTACCCTTGTGACCTTACCCCTCGCTCAATTGTCTTTCCCCTTTTGTCTCCCACATGACCTGTGCGCCATTGGGTGCCGAGGGGAGCGTGCGTGGGTCGGCCATTGTGCGCCCGAAATTCCCAGAACCAGCTGTCTGCATCGATGCACCACATTATGGACCACATGTCTGTGGCCGAGCACCACCTATGGACCCCATGGGTTGGGGCATGGCCCCTCTGCTGGAACCGGCCATGAGGGCCCGAAATCTTGCTGGCGGACCTTGGCCACAGGGCACCGATGCCCCACAGGTGAACCACACGTAGTCGGCCCTGTGGGCCATAAATAAAATAAATAAAAAGGACACATTGGGTGCAAGTTTTAATACAAATAGGCCGCCAGTAAGCAAAGCAAAATGAAAATGACAACATCTGGAAGACAAATAATAATCACCAGCAGAGGGAGCCGAAGAGCAAGAGACACCTGCAGGGTTAGGGGTTGTTGGTTTATTTTTATTCCTGAACAGTGATGACTGTGCACCGATTGGTGCTTGAGGGTGCTTTGGTGCGTTTTTGGGTGCGTTCATGGTGCGTTGATGCAGAGCAGACTGTCTCCCCCCCAGAAAGAACAATTACAGGTCCTGGGTTAGTTTTGTACATAAAAATAGCGTCAATTGTAAATAATGCTTCCCACCGTCAGTGTGTAGTTTGAAGACCATTCCGCAATTCGGTTAACTGTGGGCGTAAGTCTGTTAGGCAGGGTGCAATGGAGCAGCGGGACACATTTATTTATGTTTTAAAACTGTCGCACTCAGGGTCAGGTTAAAAGTAGAGGGAACTACACCTACGTGCCACACTAAGGTAAAAGTTATAGGCCCGGGGAGTGCCTAAGGGGAGGAGGGTGCAGTGTTGTGGATATGAGAATGTTTTTTTATTTTATTGTTGTGGTAAAATGTTGTTGTAAAAGGTTGTTGTAAAATATCACCCCTCCTCCCTCCGTTTGTGGTTGTATAAAGGTCAAAGGGCGTTCCCGTAGTTAGTCCATAAAACATACATGCAGGACACGATATATCTTTTTTGACAGTTATATCCTTATTATGTGTATTAGTGTAAGGCTGTGTCTTCCATTAATTGAAATACTCCATTGCACCAGTGAAAGAGATAGATTCCCTTCATTCCCACTCCCAACACTTCCATTCCCCCCTTTCCGTCAATTGCAATTCGCATTGCCAACTGCATGTTGGGCGGTTTTCCCTTCATCCGCCATTGACCACGAGGCAGGGTTGGGGGAAGAAAGGCGTGTCTCCACCTCGTCATAGCGGGGAGGAGGGGCGTGCCCGCCTGTCGTCATCCAGGGCGGAGCCCGAGGGTCGTGCGACCAACCATGGCCGAGGTGAGCACCCCGATGGGCGTGTCCAAAACGCCGGCGGCGTAATCGCTGGAGGCGCTATAAAAGGCGCAAACGGAAGTGAGTAGTGAGTTGGTCTGAGTCGGTTGCCAGAGGAGGGTCAGTGGTTGCGTTGGTTGCGGTGGTAAGAAGTCGGTGGTGAGAAGTGGTGGCGTCGAGGGGTCAGTGGTTGCGTTGGTTGCGTTGAGTTGTCAATGGTGAGGAGACACCAGGGCCAGGAGAGAGAAGGTGCCAAGGGCCATTACCAGCAGTTGCGCCAGAGACGGCAGACGCGCCCTGAGCTGAGCCAGAGAGGCAGCGTTGACTCCACCAGGCAGCTTCAACCCGTTACCCCGCGGGGACCAAATAGGGGCGGCATCGGTGGCCGTCGAGGTCCAGCCGACGTCCCGTGCGGGATCAAGCCCGAACCATCTGCCCCAGCTGAACCTTCCCATTCCTCCTTCCAACATTCATTCCATTCCATCCTTCTTGTATACGTGAGTTTGTTTTGTTTGTTCTGTCCCTGGGTTAATTAAGTCTGTATAAGCTAGTATTTTCCCTGTGTCACCTGCGTCTTATGTGCTTGTAAATAAACGTGACTGCTTTCTTTTTGCTTGTGTGTAAATAGTCAATAAATTCAGTCGTATTTCCAAACCTTTCTTGGCCTTCGTTTTCCTCTTTACATTGCGTCGTTTTCGTCTTTTCCCCTCATTGAGCAGCTGTGGTGCGATACGGCCAAAGTTCTGGGTGAATCGGGTGAGTCAGGGATCCTGTAACGGTCGCGGCAATACCAAACCGCTCGGTAACTAACATCTTAATCCGCGATCTGTAACAATATATTATCTCTTTCTAACTTTTTTAAATCCCCCATTCTCCTTTGGAACTCATCTCCATCTAGGATATTTATAAATTGAACATCATCTTTATTTTTTAATCTGAGCAAGAATAAAATGGTACGTTTCATGGAGGGCTCTCGTTTGTCCTCCTCCGGGTCCACATACCATCTTAAAGTTGTAATATATACCAGGCTGGTATCCATCAAAGTTCTCACTCCACTCTAATATATTTTTCTTCCCGCCCTCCATTACCCCACTTAACAAATGAATAAGTTTATCCATCTTGTGAACATTTTCACCAGTTATTTCTTCAATAAGACTTATTTGGTTTTTTTGTTTTTTTTTGTTTTGTTTTTGTATACAAGATCGAGGCTCGATTTGATATTTCTCACACTCATTATGTTTACCGTTTATATACCAAGGCTGATTATGCCTCCACTCTTTAGTCTGGTTGATACTTGGTTCTATCATTTATATATTCATAAAAAAGGCATCGGTAGCCCCTTAAAATCCCTAATCCCATTATCTTAACACTTATATATATCTTATCACTTATATTTTATCACTTATATATCTTATCACCTATATATATCTTATCACTTATATATCTTATCACTTAAATAATTATATAACCATAAGGGAGACTATCAATTCCATTTTCTAAAATAAACCTCTTGTCATCAAAAGCCCCCAATGCTTTCTTATTCACCTCTTCTGTATATAATTGATGTTTATAACTTCTTATTCCATTAATTTTTCTAAACTCTTCTTTCTTTGTTGTTAAACAGTTATAATAATCGCTGAAATTTATTGTCTCCTTTCTAACACCCTTCTTAACCCCCTTTAGTTTATTATTTTCCTTTTCCTTACCTTTTAACTTCTTATCAATCTTTTCAACATTATACACAATGTATTTATAAGCATAGGCCTTTGACCTCAATCCCACAAATTCACTCATAACATTTCCTTTTAATTCATCCTTGAACTTTCCAATCACCTTTTCATTCTTAGAAGAGAACAACTCACTCTCTGAACTATAATTACTAGTGTCATATATATTAATGTCCTCCTTCATGTCTGAATAAACATCATCAGTATTAATTTTCAAAATAAAACTATCAGTATCCATATAAAGTAGCTTAACATCATTTTGATATTTCTTCCTCAAGTTATTGTAAAAGTAATCATACATTAATTACTTTGACAAGTCAAGAATTGATGTTCCAATGTATATAGGTTTATTCATTTTAACACTCTCTTTAACCAAATGGATTGCACAAAAGTTAAGCCCCAACTGAAAAGTTGAGGGATTCTGTGTTTGGGGTTCACAGAACTCAAGAACGTACCCCCATTGTACACACACACAAAAGTTAAGCCCCAACTGAAAAGTTGAGGGATTCTGTGTTTGGGGTTCACAGATCTCAAGAACATATCCCCATTACATTTTTTTAATTTATTTATTTATTATGTTCAAGGGTATTATCTGCTTACTTGTGTTTTTTGTAATTCTTGTGAGTAAAATGAACCCAAGATTTCTTGCCCATTCATATCATATAATTTGTAAGTCCAAGGGACTGTATCCATTACATCAACAATTTTAAATAATTCATGAGTCCATCTCTTTGTATAACCTTTCTCAAAATGGCTTTTCCATCTGTATATTCTTACAATATCACCAACTTTGAACTTGGGCTTTCTCAAATTAATCTCCTTTTCATATTCTAATTTTGTAAATGTTTCTGATGGTTTTGATTTTGTTGATGAATGAACTGTATTATTGTAATTATCTACAATATTCTGGATTAAATATACCCATTGTTGAGAACCGAGTTGTGTGAATTTTTTATATAGTTTCTCTTTCAAAGTGCGATTAAAACGCTCAATAACAACTGCCTTTCCTTCATTAAAGGTGCTGTATAATTTAATACCCTCCCCCTTAAGAAATTTCATAAATATTTTGTTATAGAACTCTGTTCACTTGTCAGTCCATAACTTCTTTGGTTTTCTTTTACTTTTACTAAATATTCCACTGAAAGCTAACATAAGAGTATTACCCCTTTTCTTTTTCAAAGGAACAACCCAGGCAAATCTACTCCTCAAATCAATAACGGTTAAAGCATACCTGTATCCCTTATCATTATTTAGTTCGATTAAATCAGCGGACCATATGTGGTCGGTGTATTTAGAATAAACTTTCCTTCTTTTAAACTTTGTGATTATAGGTTTATGTAATTCATCAGCCAAAAGCTCCTCAGTCTTGATGACATCATTGGAGTTTAATAGTTTTTTGGGGAATAACCAAGACCATGTTTCAATTTAGCACTTAGCATTTTTTTCACAATAAACCTATCAACTTTCTCTCTCAACAGAGGATTTCGTATCAAGGACAAATTATTCAACATTTCTCTGTCTGCTTCATGTTTTTCATCCAACGTAGTGGTTTTCCCATAAGCAATATCATGCTTCATACACACTTCATCAACCCTATTTATAGGTTTAGACCAAGGTTTAGGATTGTCAGCCTCATCTAATCTTTTATCCAAGTTTGTTCCTGGACCACAGAAAGAATACCCTGGAAGGTGTAATTCCCCTGGAATTCCAGTTGTTGTAAATTTACTTCCTGACAGAAACTTTTGTATGTCTCCTCCACTTTTAGGAGAGATGAATTGGCACTTTTTAGAGCCACACACTTGACATATTCCTTTTTGATAAACTCTATTATTTTTAGCTTTAACATTAGAGATATTTTTAGATTTAGTTTTCTTTTTACATTTGAGACAATAACTCATACTTATTTATCAGAAAAATTCCGACGGAGTATCAAAACCTTTTTGGTTTTTAACATATACATTTCAATCTTTATTTTTAAAACATAAGGAATCCTAAGGAATGCCTTCACTCTCTCCTCCATTTATTTACAAATAAAACTAACTAAAGTCAATAACCCCAACATCATCAACTATATGACCTTTGTCTTCTTCATGTAAATCTCCTCGCTGAACTCAACTCAGCCATTTTTAAAACCATTATCTTCACAAGAGTCATTCTTTCTTTAATTTCCTCTTCGGTGTGTCGAGATTGATTTATTTGCTGGAATACATTCAATCTTTTACGAATGTCACTGATTTCCATCTTTTTATATTTTTCCTCCCTCTCTCTTTGCTCCCTCTCCTCCTTCTCCTTTTTCTCCCTCTCCTCCTTCTCCTTTTTCTCCCTTTCCTCCTTCTCCTTTTTCTCTCTTTCCTCCTTCTCTTCTTCAACTCCTTCCTCCTTCTCCTCAACTCCTTCCTCATCCCTTGCTACCCTTGAGCTTGAGCCCCAAAGAATATTATACATATACTCATCTGGATTTTGAGATATTCTTGTATCTATAATTATTTTTCTCATAATAGGATACCAATAAGATTTGTTGATGATTTCTAAAAGAGTTTTATATTTCATAACTTTGAGAAGTTCATTTTTATTTAATATTTTAAACAAGTCTCTATTTGTGGGTTTAGCAATATCAGTATAAAGCGAGTTTTTTATGACAAAATTCCCATGTATATGCTCCAAATCATAAGGTATGTAATACCGAGCACCCTTTTCTTGTAGGTATCCCTGAATACAAAAATTATAATTCTCTTGTAGTCTTCTTCCTGTCATTTATGTATCAGAAATATATGTGAGATTAATATTATGATAGGTAATACCACCCCATCTTCCCACTACCAAATCGGTTTGTATTCCTCAGCTTTCTATCCTTATCTCATTACCTTCCTTCTTTGTCATGCTAACCATCGCGATACTATCATATATTTTTCTTTTCTTAAAATCATGTATTTGTTGTTTACCAATTGTACTTCCACATAAATCCTTATCCTCACCAAGCGGATAATATTCTTCTTTACGAGACTGATTAAAATCATGTAGGTCTTCTAAGTTTATTGAAAAATACCAATTATACCTGAAATCAGGCATATCATACCCCCATTTATTAATTCGCAAATTAACTATATGTCCTTCTTTATAAAATTCAATTGTAAGCAGATAGTTAAATTGAATGAGGAAAGGTGTATGGTCTTTATAACCAGGTGTTGTGGTTGTAAATTTTACTTGTTTAACAACACGTGCTGTTTTATTTAAAGATACTAGGGCATGCCCGTACTATATATAAGCTAGGACGTGCCCGTACGTGGGTGCCCGTTCCTTGCCAAAAAAAAAAAAAAAAAAAAATTTGTGTAGGGGTGTGTGTGTGTAAACATCCTAGGGCGTGCCCGTACGTGGGTGCAAAAAAACATGCGTGCAAACAACAACAACAAAAAAAAACTTTGAAACCACGTGGCAGTAACGACCACAGAACCCCCCCCCCTCTATTTACATGAATGGTTTGGTCCATTCGCAACGACCACAGAACCCCCCCCTCTATTTACATGCAATGGTTTGGTCCATTCGCAACGCCAAAGCGAACGGCGAATGGCTAAATCGCCATAGCTCGGTAAGTACTTGTCCGATTAATTTCAAACCTTGAAAAGGCACATCCTCGGGTCCCCAGCAATATACCTGGCAAGTTTCAAGTATATCGGACCGGTAGTTGTCGAGAAATCGTTGTCGCATACACACATACACACATACACACAGAGATTAATGGAATTATAGATAGATATATTGTGATAAATCACTGAATCTAATTAAGTCATTCGCATCTGTAGGGTTTGGATAATTGATTAATTTATAAGTATTTTTCATATTAATATTTTTACTTATACGATATTTTTGTCGTTCAGCCTGTGCCTTTGTATAATAATTTGATAAATCAATATCCCGAGAGGATTCTCCAAAGATAGAACCATCTTTTCCGACATAAGTCATTTATATTAGATTTAAAATGACATCATAAAAATTTTCATTATTGTTGAGTTGAAATAATACATATAAACATAATTGGCCACAACATTTAGAATTAATTTCTTGAACTTGAAATGTTTGATAAACACCATTCTGTAAGAATTGTATTACTTCAACAGGTGGTGGCATACCATAACTATCAAAATAATATTTATCCTGACTATTATGAATACAAACCCAATGAGAACCATTCTGTGTGTCTAAATTCATAATAATATTCTTTGTATTCTTGGACAACTTTGTTAATTCATCTCTCATACAGATTACCACGTTATCAATTTTTAGTTTTTTACAATATTTAGCAAGTTCTACATTTGATGTTGTATTCTTTCCAAATTGTTTAAACCATTTATCCATTTATTTATGAGAAAGATACAATCCATTATCCCGTTTAGTTAGTTTAACACCCGCTTGAGCGATAGAGGAAAGCATATCTCCAACCAACAATCTAGCTTTATCAGGTAGACTTTCAAGTTTTTGAGCAAAATCTACAATTACACCACTTCCACTAATTTGTTTCTCCAACTCCTTGTTATGTCTTTCCAATTCTTTTTGAGCTTTTAGTTGTGCCTTCCTTTCATTAGCAGTTTTTACCACTGCTGAAATACCACCAGTCAATGCTCCTGCCGCACTTAAACCAGCAAATAAAGGAATTAGAAATGGGAGAAATTCTCCCTCTTGTATTGAATATTTCTTTAACATAGGTTTTGTCATTTTAATTTTCAGTGATCCAACATCATTTAGTGTTTTTACCTGCTCTCTTGTGAGTAAAACATCAATTCTTACTGCTCCTTTTCTTTGAATTGTATTAACATTAATAATACAAGGCTTTTGATTTTGAATACAAGATGTTAATTTATTAAGATTTATTTGGTTAACATATACCGGTTCATTCCTACTCATTTATTTACGAGAAAAATCGATGTGATATTAATCATAACACCATTATCTGTATTAATCTGTAATTCTGTTTCTTCCAAAAGCAAACAATAAGTATCAACTTCTTCATTCTCTCCTCTTTCAATGTATAGAGAAGTATCCACTCTATTAGACTTTATAGTTTCCTTTTGAGAACTCAGGTCAATTGCGTAGATTGTATAAAGTTTTTGAAACGCAGTCATATCCAAAATAGGGTCATTATTACCGTTGCTTTCACACACCTTTTGGTAAGACTTGTAGGCTTCCTCATAATCATTTTTTCCCCAATCAATTTCCAATCTATCTCGCGGATAAAATATACCATCAAGAGAAACCCGAAGTTGTTTCACCTTAGCATTATCACTCAGCGCATTATTCTTATCAGTACCGTCCTCTCCATCTGGTTTTTTAAAAATGAGCCAGAGGTATCGTGGCTTTCCTTGAAGAACACCCAAATTCCAAGTGTAGGTCGTGTGTTCCAGTTTAACGTGTTGACATCTTCATTTAAGGTGTGATACATTTAGCGGTTTCTTTGAGTTAAGTCTTCTATTTAACATCTCTTCTGTTTTAAGATTAGGAGTATATTCACTGATATACCAACACAAATCATTAATAACAAATTTATTATTGTCGCCAAAAGCATTTTCAGCCCCAAAAAGCAACCTATTTACTTTATCATTCCTTTGTAGTTGAAATCTAATTTTAAGACCATACAAAACTTTATCATAATCACAAAATCCAAATATACCTTTCAAAGGTACTGCTACGGTAAAACTATTCTCTGCTTTTGTATCATCATTATACATTGCCTTCCTTTGACTATAACCAGGTCAGCATTTGTTCCCGTTGACATATCAGGAATAAAACCTTCAACAGCTCCCTTACCCATTCTATCATTAAACGAATATAGTGTAAATTTCATCATTTCAGATGTAGCAGAGACATAATCAACCGCTTCAACCTCTTGTGTTCCAATATACAGGCGGACACTATCAAACATTTTCCAGAAGAAATCATTTACGAGTGTAGCATTAGTATTATTCGCAGCCTTAGTGAATTTAAATTTACACAGCAAGAAACTATCAGCGAGATTCAAGTAAGTTTGTTGATTATTTATTTCAAAACTTTTTGTTCCGTTTGAATTCCAGTCTGTTCCTGTTATAGCTTTATAATTAAAATAGTCTTCCTTTTTAGTGGAGTTTGAAATGATAATCATATCATCCAAATCATAGATACTATCAATCGCTTCCATACTTGTATTTATATTGTATTAAAATCGTTGAAACCCTGACCCTAGTATTGTAATGATTTTTTGTCGTTCATGGGGGGATAGTTGAGTTTTACCTTTTTTTATTTCTTTGATTGCTTGTAATTTATGAGACTCCTTTTGAGCATCTTTTATACTCTTTATAGCACCCGCAACTGAACCCACGGCAGAAGCAGTTGAACCAATTAGGTCTTTATGTTTAAGAATGGTTGAACCAATACCCATTAGAGTATCAATTATCCCATCTCCTTTATTTCAAAATTGATGCCCCACACCCCGTTGTCTCTTTGGTTTATAGTATCCTCTACCAAGAAACATACCTTCACCCTTATAGTATGGTGAAAGGAACATCCCATCCCCTGTAATTATTTTATATTTTCCCAACTTGTGTTTTCTCACAATAACCATTATTTATTTATTGAAAAATTTCACGTAGGTGAATTCTGATGGATATAATTTCTTCATTAAAGGAGATCATACGATTATCTTGATCGGTTATCCTAAAATTTACTCTGTATATGGTTTTTCCTGACACAGGTAAATAGACAAGATTTTTTGGTTCCATATTAAATTTATAACCAATCGGGGTTGAGTATGCGCTGTATGAAAATATTGTATTTGTTCTTATTCCATCGTTTTAAGCACCATCAATCAAATCACAATGTCTTAATACTGAATTTATACCAGAGGATATTTGAATGACATTATCACTGTAAAACGTCCCGTTAGTTTCAATCTTTTTTGAAGAGAAACCCAATAGCTCTCTAAACGATTTTTCAATCGTGAAATCAACTTTATAATTATTTTTAAGTTTAATAGTTGATTTTGAAGTGTGTTTTTGAATATCTATTACAATATTTTTTGGTTCATCACCTTGTTCTTTCATAAGGCGAGAGACTTCAGAAGATATTTGAGAAATCTCGTAAGCTCCGGGTGAAACGGTTATAGTTTTATATCCACTTCCTGGATTATAACTAAACTTGTTGTTTTTCTCTGTGATATTAAACAAGGTATTATAAGTTTCCATCGACAATAAAGATGCCTCATATTCTTTTGTGGGGTCAAGTTGTAGTGGGTAAGGGAATGATGCTGTGTAATCACTCGTTGTGAAATTAAAACGAAGAATTGTGCTTCTCATCTTATTTAATATCTAATAAAATATCTTTGTATTGACATTTATTAATTATTTTCATGTTCATCAACTGGTCTAAAATGGCGGATGTTTCATTAAAACAATTGTTGTTTCCAGCCTTCTTACTACCTAACAACAATAATAACCTATTAACTAATTGTGATGGGTCATTTGGAAGAAAGCTAACACCCGAACCAAGCTTACTTAAAGCATCAATAATATGTTTCTCCTTTTTTTTTTTTTTTTTTTTGTATACTCAATCGAGGCTCATGAAAGAGCTAACATTTATTTCACAAACAAATCAACCAGACAAACAAAATATACAAAATATACAAAATATACAAAAAACAAAAAAAACAAAATATACAAAAATATACAAAATATACAAAATATACAAAAATATAAAAAATATACAAAATATATACAAAAATATACAAATATACAAAAATATACAAAATATACAACATTTGAGAGCAGGGAGAAGTGTGGGAGGGAGAGGGCTTTGGGGCAGGAGGCGTGGGAGGGGGGGGGGGGGGGGAGAGGAATCAAACACATGGGGACCAAAATTAGCGGGGGTAGAAAAGATCAAGGTTTTGGATGGGGGAGGATAAGAGATGGTGGTGAACAGCTGTTTTAAAGACCTGGAGGGTGGAGTGGGATTGAAGAGAGTGAGGGAGTTTGTTCCAGAGGCGGGTAGAAAAGAGGAATGAAGGAGTGAAGGTGAGCAGAAAGTCTTGATTTTGGCAGTTTAACCATAAGAGGGTTGCAGGCAGATCTTGTGCAACCTGTATGTTTCTCCTTCTCATTCTTCTTACTTTTACCAGCAACAGAAACTCCATAATCAAGTACATTTAGCAACTCACTATACTCTCTATCTTCCTCTCTTTCCATATCAAGTGGTTCCTCAAAATATTTTGAACCGCTGAATCCGGAGTTTGTTAGAAGAAACATTAATCTTGGAGTTAATTCAACATTTGGTTGAGCAGAACTTAAGAACACCAATTTATCATTAAATATAAATAACTTTTCTTTCACAAGATGGAACTGTGCTGGTTCTTCTGTTGGAATGAGACCTGCTCTGCTTTTTAAACCCACCGAATATTCATTGTTTTGAAGAGCTTCCACAACATAATTAGGGGGTTGATTTACCTCCTCAAGTTTCCGAAATAATCCTTCATCATCATATTCTAATTCTCCAAGTTCTTGCTCTGTCATTTGACTAAAATCTTTGAGCATTTTATTTGAAGTTTTTTCGGAGTAAATTCTAACGTGGGAACTGTAGGTGAAGTCGTTTGTTGAGTTTTTAAAAGTGGTTTAAAAAATTTCTCTTGTTTTCTTTCAAAGGCTTCTTCACCAGATAGTTTCTGTCTCCGTTTCTTCTTTATCTCTTCCTGTTGCTTTACAACTTTTGAAACCAACTCTTGATGTTCTTTAAACTTTCTTGCTCTTTCTTCGGTATTCATTTTCTGTATTTATTTATTGAAAAATATCATTTAATGAATTGTAAAGGTCAATGGGAAAATTTTCCTTTTCTTTGTCATTATAGTAAATGTGTTGAAATAAATCCTTTTCTTTAAATATTTCATCAAATTCTTTATTGGTATTAATACGAGTTGTAATTTCTTCTTCACTAATACTTGTATCTCTGCTTTTCATACATTTGCATTGAGTCTCCTCATCGATGTCAAAACCGAATGATAAAATCTTAACTCCATCACCACGCAATTGTTTCATAATTTGTCTCATTCCTTCAGGTCTAAAATCCCAAGACCATTAGATTTTCCTTTATTTAACTCACTCTTACACAGTGTAAAACCAAGAGAGACCTCCTCAAATATTTGACCTTCGTTCCTCAATCGCATATGTTCCTCCATTGAAATGTAGTAATAATCTTTCCCTTCTACTTCTCCTGGTCGCATTGCTCTGGTTGTAGTACCTACAAAACGAATCATAGGGTGTTTTTTTAAAAAACTTACAATCTTTTCATTTTTACTATTCAAGAGTTTACCTTTATGAAAGTTCTTTCCTGAAGCAGATTTACCCACAAGATTAATAATAATTGTCATTTATGTGTGTAAAATACCAGTTAGTATCTCATCTTGTTTCACAACAATATATTTATATTTTCCAATCGTGTGTTTCATATAATTTTCAAATTCTTTTTTACTACATAACGTAGAGCAATTATCTCTCCAAAAATTATTTACATCTATTGAATTTAACTTAAATAAAATAAAAGTATTGGCAATTGTTTCTTATTGAGCGTCGAGGGAGTTGAAAATATGACTGACTAAGATATATACAATTACAAGAAGAATATCTCCCTCTTGTATAGTAGCTATCCATTACTGTTTGGTTTCTCCCATTAACACAATCATCAAAGATAACGAGGTTCTTTTTTGATTTATCTAAATCTTGGGGTGAAGGTATATCATCCGTATTATCACTGAGAATACAAGTTATGGGTTTTGGTTTTGGTTTCTGTGTATCACAAAATAGTTGTATTATATCCTCAATGTTATAATCATTTAGTTTGTTTTGAAGTTCAAATAAACCGATAATGTCTTCCTTTTTAAGACCTGCATTAAAACCTTGTGATCGTAGTTGATACTTGGGTTGAAAACTTGACTTTGTAAAAATTATTAAATTATCATAATATAAAAAGTTGGGGGTAAGGAGCATCTTTAAAAGCAAACAGGTTTTTCCACATCCGCTTGAACAGACTATTAGACATCTCAATGAATTTGGAATGTTTTTATGGTTATTAAATTTTATCTTATTTTCCCAAACGGGTAAAAAATCATTCATTTATATATTTGGAAAACAAGTCATCTAACTTTTTTGAACTATTTTAGAAACTCTGTATTTTATCCTGAGTTCAGGTTAAATTTCAAAATAATTCATTATTTTATTTATGTAGTATCTTGTATTGACATTTCCATTAAAATTATTTTGAATAGTAAATACCATTAAACCCTTATACATTTCCTCAATACAAATAGTCTCTTCCCTTGAAAGAAATGGTATCATCATAATACTTAACATTCATCTCTCTTATTAATCTTGTAAAGTAATTCATTTTTGGTTCTAATTTAAAAGAGTTATATATATTTTTATATTTTTTATTATCATTAATTAGAAGATAATCACAGAATAAATATTGTTTGTATGAATACTCATCATTAAGCCCCACTCTATCACAAGCCGGACAATTCTCTAATTTATCATATGGAGAGTCTGGAAATTCTAAATATCCTTCTATCATATTTATATAGTAAATTTTTACTTAAACTAAACGCAAGTTTAGTAGCTAATAAATACAATGTTTCAAAACACAAAAGACAAATTTCAATCAATCTCTACTTCGGTGGAAGATATAGAAAAATATGTCAAAGATGTTAAATTGAACAAAGATAAATATGGAAATTTTTGGATTAAACCCATAATGGATAATAACATGTGTCCTTTTATTAAATTTACGGGACAAGCTATGTTAATTAATCTCTATTAAAGTAAATTTGACAAAAGTTTCTCCACTACTACTGGCAATTTACTCAAAGCTTGAAAAGATCATTGATAAAGAAGCTTTGAAAATGAATGATAAGACCATCAATGATTCTAGGGGAAACATTTGTATATTCTTTAATAGACCCAAAGATGTGGGTGAAATTAATAATATGAATATTAGTGGTGAACTATCATTCCGTACCCTGATTATTAGAGATTATTTGAAAATAACATTTAATGTAAAAAATATTGTGGTTATTAGTTCTAATGAAAGAAAATATATAGGTATTGATGGAAGTTTAATGGTATGTAAATGAGTGATATTGACAGTCAATACTCTGAGAGTCTAGGATCTGAATATGATACTGAGAGTCTAGGATCTAAAGATAGTTATGATACTAATAGTTTGTGTTCAAATGATAGTTATGAGAGTAGTTTTATTGATGATGATAGTGATAGTGATAGTGATAGTGATTTTAGTGATGATGATACTGTGTTCTCATTGAACTTAGATGATAGTGATGATGATGATTTTAGTGTTGAATTTTGTGATTAAAAAGCGCTTTACTTTTAGTATACCTGTAAAAAGGTGTTTTACTTTAAGTATAGATTCATATATAAAAAGCCTGTAAAAAGGCACTTTCTTCGAAGCACAGTTTCTTCTATAAGTGATTTCATTTTAAGCACAGTTTCATCTTTAAAAAAGCCTCTAAAAAAGGCACTTTGTTTAAAGTATAATTTTACTATATAAATATGAACAAAGCAACGTATTGCGACGTTTGTGAACAAGAATATAAACAATACAAAAGACACCTTAAAACTAACAAACACACATTTAATCTACTTCACCTACTAGCTCCTATTCAGAAGGAAACAAAACACTGTTCTCTGTCATAAAAAATATCCTCAAGAAAGGCTTCGAAATACATCTTAAAACAAATCTACATTTATCAAATTTTATCACAACTAAAAACTCTGATGGCGCATTCAAAGGACATATTAAAATAAGTCTTTAACTTCAAACCTCCTGAACCAGAGTCTATAGTAGATGCTGTAGAAATAGTTAAACCTGCTGTTCAAACGTTGATTGAAAAAACACTAAAAGAAATGAAACCACTTAAATTTTATATGGGAGTAAAATTAGAAATGACAAAGGACGAAGGAGTTATAGATACACCATACATGAGAACTGAGCCACACTTTATATCTTCATATCAAGATTTTAAAACATCAGGAGTCTATGATTAACTTATTAAACAAGAGCAAGATGTGGATAATTCAATCGTAGGAAGTAGATTCAATATAGGAAAAATTATTTACATAGACATTCATATTCTTAAATCAGATCCTCTAAAAGCTTCTTCTTACATTGAATTACCCAGTGTTATCAAAAATAGAAAAGCAGTTATCAATATCAAAAATAAAGACAATAAATGTTTTCTCTGGTCTATTCTAGCACACTTACATCCTCCACATTTTCATGATGAAAGAGTATCTCATTATAAAAAATATGAGAATACATTAAATACGAAAGATCTAAAGTTTCCTATGGCTTTAAATGATATTCCTAAATTTGAAAAGATGAATAATTTATCAGTTAATGTTTATGGTCTAACAGAAACAAACAACATTCAGGTTTTAAAGCTTTCTGACAATTGTAAACAAACTCATATTAACCTTCTATATTTTAATTCAGAGGAAAATTCACATTATACATACATCAACGATATTGCTAAATTAATAAAACCACAAGTATGTAAAAGAACAAATAAAATATACAGACTTGGCATTTAATATGGAATTTTTTTTTTTTCTTGACTTGGGTTTACTTTCTTAACTCAGTATATCAATCTTGTGAGTTTCTTTTACACTTTGGTGATTTATTTGTTAAAAGAACCATGTCACTGATTGTCTGTCGCAGCAAGAAGTCAACAACAGGATTATATCACAGGTGGCGTGGCAAAATGTACGGACAGGTGCATTTGATGATTGGCTTCACAGTCGGGTATACAAGGGTTGTTGCGTTCTGTATTAGTGGAAAACAACTGCTGCACATCTCCAAAAGTTATTTCCGGTTCCTCTGGAGATGGTCCGTCAACTCGACAATGCTGTTTGTCATGGAGTGGTGGCTTTACGAAATTACGGCATGAAACAGCGTGCTATTGCTCGGCAGTATGGCATCACTCAAGGTCAGGTGTCAAAGATCCTGAAACGAAATGCTCAGAGGGGTGTCCCAACTCCAATACCGAGGCCAGGACGTCCCCGCAGAACCACAAGGAGGGATGATCGCCAGCTGCACCGGTTAGTCCGCAATGGCCGTACCAAGTCAGCTAATCGGTTTAGGGCTGAGTGGCAGCAACTGACAAATGTGCCTGTATCCAGAAGGCTAGTCAACCAACGACTGGTTCAAGCAGGCTATCGTGCCAGGCGTCCCCTGAGAAAGCCACGCCTGACCAGACAACACCGCCAGAGCCGATTGCAGTGGGCCAGAGAGCACCGTCAATGGCAGCCAGGACACTGGAATCACGTGATCTTCAGTGACGATTCTAGATTTCTGGTCTATATTCAAGATGGCCGCGTCCGAGTGCGCAGACAAGTGCATCAAGCCTACAACAAAGATTGTATAGTGCCAAGAGCTGGAGGTGGTGGGGTGACCGTTTGGGCTGCTTTTCATGCAGGGGGCAAAACTGACCCGGTTGTTCTGAATGGAAACCTGAACCAGTTCAAGTACAGGGCCATTCTGGAAGAAACATTGCTTCCATTTGCTCATGCAGCCTTTCGAGGAAACTTTGTCTTCCAAGACGACAATGCAAGGCCTCATCGTGCTCGCATGATCCAACACTTTCTTGCTGACCATGGTGTAGAGCATATGGAGTGGCCTGCCATGTCCCTGGATATGAATCCGATAGAGAACTTGTGGGCAGAATTAACGCGTCAAATCGACCACTTGGACCAGCAGCCGACCTCTGTGCGTGAATTGCAGCAGGCTATTGTCCCGGCATGGCAAGCGATTCCTGTCCAAACTTTGGCAAATCTCGTGAACAGCATGCCTCAACATGTACGTGCTCTCCTGAATGCTCGTGGGAGTTACACGAAGTATTGAACTGTAATTTTACTGTCCGTAATCCCAGTCATAATTTAACTTTTGTTTTTGTTAAAAACAAAATTTGGCTAATGTGCAAAATAAAGAGATACTTCTGGAAAACGTACAGAAGTTTAACACAGTACTGTCCATGAATTGAGTTCGATATTAGTTTACATCACTTTCAAGGATCAATTTATTTGTTTCGAAATGTCAAATGTGCTTTTTGTTTCTTTTAAAGGTCACATTAACAAAATCTAGAATAATTTCAACATAATTCCAATGAACTTTTGGTTCTAAGACATCTTGAAAAGTAAGTTCACCCCCACAAAAAAAATATTCTATATTAAATGCCAAGTCTGTATATTTGTTTGTGTTGTCTTAACTTCTTCCAAACACAAGAAAGATTAGATAAACATTCAAATTATTGTGGTGAACATAAATCAACGGTAATCAATATGCCTAAAAAAGGCTCAAAGATCTCATTCAAAGATGAAAAGAAAACAATAAAACATCCATTTGTTATATATGCTGATTTTGAAAGTATTCTAGAAAAAATATATACTGCTTCTCCAGATCCAAAAGAATCATACACAAATAATTATCAAAAACATACTCCTTGCGGTTTTTGTTATTATATCAAATCATCCGTTGGTGATGAATATAACAAGTTAGAGGTGCATAGAGGCTCAAATACCCCAGAGGAGTTTGTGAAACGACTACAAAAAGACTGTGTTCGATTATAATATATATAACCACCTTTAGAGGCCATTTTTCCCCGCATGCGGGGGTTGGCCTTTTTCGGGAACCGTGGTTGTTGTTGTTTTTCGGTCCCCTTTTTGAAGCAATGTTTTACGGCCGGATGCCCTTCCTGACGCCAACCCTTTTTGCCACCTTTAACGACAAACAGGGAATTACCAGTGAACTGGTCCTCAATTTGCCGACCTCGGAAGGATGACAGGCTGAGTCAACCCCCCTGGCGTTAATTCAGCGATTGACCAGGATTCGAACCCAGGATCCTTGGATCCTAAGCTGACACACTAGCCCAACACCAGGGTTCTTTCAGTTCCATGCCATGAAAGTTCAACACTTTCAACAAAGTTCGATTAACCAAGATAATGAGAGAAACCAATAAACCAATGTCCTTGACAAGTGAAAAGAAAAGGGAGTTTAGAAAAAACAATGTCTGTCATATTTGTGAGGAGAAAATTGGTGAAGGTCTAAAGGTTAGAGATCATTGTCATCTCACTGGTAAATATAGAGGTCTGGCTCATCAAAGTTGTAATATTAATTATAAACTCTGCTCTTTCATTCCTGTCTTTCTTCATAACAACGCTCATTATGATACGCATCTATTTATCAAGGAACTCTCAAAGACATTTGGAGTTATTTCAGCAATTCAAAGCACAGATGAGAAATACATTTCATTCACAAAAACAATCTTTATAAAAACAGGATTTGACATTAAAAAAAATAAAAATACATATGATATAACTAATATTAGATTTCTTGACATTTAAATTCATGGCAAGTCCATTGAAAAAATTGGTTTAAAATATTAGAGTTTTCATGTCTTTCCGAATATTTTTCTGATAAAGATTTACTTACACAAAAGGGAATTTACCCCATGATTATATGGATTCATTTGAGAGATTTAATGAAACACAACTTCCTTCAAAATAAAATTTCTACAACAAATTAAACAATAAACATATATCTGACAAAAATTATTTACATGCTCAAAATGTTTGGAAAAAATACAACATCAAGAATCTTGGTGAGTATCATGATTTGTATCTCAAAACTGATGAGGTTTTATTGGCTGATGTATTTGAGACCTTTAGATCTGTTTGTCGCACTGGATATGGATTGGATCCTGCTCACTATTACACTGCTCCTGGATTGGCTTGGAGTGCTATGTTAAAGATGACGAAGCAAGAGTTGGATCTTATAACAGATGTTGATATGCTCTTGATGATTGAGAAGGCAAAGAGAGGAGGAATTTCACAAGTCTGTTCAAAGAGATATGCTAAAGCAAATAACAAGTACATTCCAAATTATGATCCATCGGTAGAGAGCTCCTACTTGATGTATTATGATGCAAATAGCTTGTATGGGTGGGCAATGTCTCAAGCACTTCCTTATGGTGGTTTGAAATGGGTTAAAGAAAAGAATTTCAACAAAGTCTTTGAGAATCTATGTATATCTACACAAGCTGAATTAGATGAAGAAAAAGTTGGTTATTATTTTGAAGTTGATTTGAAATATCCAGAGGAACTCCATAACCTACACAAAGATCTCCCATTTGCTTGTGAAAAGGAAAGTCCAAAGAAGGAGTGGTTAGGTGATTATCAACAATCATTTAATGTAAAGGGTAAAGCGTCAGAGAAGCTTCTAACAACACTGTACAACAAGAAAAATTATGTGCTCCATCAAAGAAATTTGAGACTGTCTTTCAAAGGGTCTCCGTGTTGAAAAGATACATAGGATTCTCAAGTTCAATCAGAGTCATTGGTTGAAAAAGTACATTGACTACAACACCAAAATGAGAACAGATGCTACAAATGACTATGAGAAAGACTTTTATAAGTTGATGATTAACTCTGTATTTGGAAAAACGATGGAGAATGTTAGAAAGAGGCAAAACATCAGACTCACAACATATTGGGGACAAGCATCAAAATTGATTAATAAACTGAGTTTTTTAAGAGTTGAGGTCTTTAGTGAGAACTTTTGTGCAATCCATTTGGTTAAAGAGAGTGTTAAAATGAATAAACCTATATACATTGGAACATCAATTCTTGACTTGTCAAAGTTATTAATGTATGATTACTTTTACAATAACTTGAGGAAGAAATATCAAAATGATGTTAACCTACTTTATATGGATACTGATAGTTTTATTTTGAAAATTAATACTGATGATGTTTATTCTGACATGAAGGAGGACATTAATATTGTTACGGACCGCGGATAAGATGTTAATTTGACGAGCGGATGGCGCCGAGGCCCGAACTGTTTTTTTTTTTGTTTGTTTTTTGTATACAAGATCGAGGCTCGTGAAAGAGCTAACATTAATCACACAAAAGGACAAACCGACACACAAAACACAAAAAACAAGGGGAGCGGCAGACAAGATGGGGAGAGAGGGGGAAGGACACAAAAGAGAGGGGGAAGAGGGGGAAGGACACAAACACAACATTTGAGAGCAGGGACATCGGGAGAACTTGGGGGGAGGTGGGAGAGGAATAAAACATATGAACACTGCAAGGACTCTGGGGTGAATTACCGGGGGTAGAAAAGATCAAGGTTTTCGATGGGGGAAGATAAGAGATGGTGGTGAACAGCTGTTTTAAAGACCTGGAGGGAGGAGTGGGATTGAAGGGAGTGGGGGAGTTTGTTCCAGAGGCGGGAGAAAAGGGGAATGAAAGAGTGAAGGTGAGCAGAGAGCCTAGACTTTGGCAGTTTAACCATAAGAGGGTTGCAGGCAGATCTTGTGCGACCTGAAGGAATATTTGGGGGACAGAGCACAGAGAGAGCTGGGGGAGCAAGGCCGGAGAGGAGTCGGTAGAAGACAAAAAGACCACCAACCTGCCTGCGGTGAGTGAGTGAAAGGCCCTCGGTGTTGACTACATAGCAGGAGAGTCCAATGATTCTGAAAGCTTTGGCCTCAACAGCGTGAAGCCGAGCAAGGTGTGAGGCAGGAGCACCAGCCCAGGGGGGGGACAGTATTCCATTGAGCTGCGGATGAAAGCCTTGTATGTGGTGAGGAGCTCAGGTGTGCCAAGGAAGGACTTCACACGACGGAGGATGCCCAGTCGGCGACTGGCTTTGGAGGCCAGCTTGGAAATGTGGTTTTCCCAAGAAAGATCATGGCAGATAGTGAGACCCAAAAGCTTGAGCGACAGAACTTCTTGGAGAGGATTGTTGAGAAAGTAGATGGGAGGGTTGTCCAGTCGGTCCTTTCGGAGAGACATTGTAAGAGTGTGAGATTTGTCAGGATTGAAAGACATGTTCCACTTGTTTGACCAGTCTGTGATTTTGTCCAGGTCTGCAGAGAGTGAGGAGGCTGCAGACTGCCGATCTGAGGGATGAGGAATGGAGTGACAGAGAGTAGAGTCGTCAGCAAAGAGAAAGAGAGGATTTTCAAGAGAGTCAGAGAGATCATTGATGAAGACCAGAAAAAGCACAGGGCCCAGAACACTACCTTGGGGAACTCCAGCCTGAACAGGAAGAGGAGATGAGAGAAACCCATTCAGGGCCACACGTTGACTACGACCAGAGAGGAAGTCCGCCAGCCATGCATGGAGATTTCCATGGATACCAAAGGAGGAGAGTTTGGTGAGCAGAGCAGGGTGCCAGACCGTATCGAAGGCACGTGAAATGTCAAGGGAGACAGCTCTAATTTCCTGTTTGGCGTTGAGGACCTCCATCCATTGTTGAGAAAGCAGAAGCAACATGTCCAGAGTAGAGTGACCAGGTCTGAAACCAAATTGATGATCAGAGATCAAGCCATTGGAGAAGAGGAAAGATTTAATATCTGAAGCAATGATGGATTCCATGACTTTGCTGATAAATTGGGAGAAGGCTGATTGGTCTGTAGTTGCTGGGATCTGTTTTTGCACCTTTTTTGTGCAAACCGGTGATGTTGGCTGATTTCCAAGCAGATGGCAGATGACCTTGAGCAAAAGAGAGGGTGAAGAGAACAGAAAGAGGGAGTGAAAGAGCAGAAGAACATGATTTTAGGACCCGTGGGCTGATGCCGTCAGGACCAGTTGCAGAATCAGAGTCGAGGGTTGACAGAAACTTTTCCACCTTGTCAGGAGGAAAGGACACAGAGTCCAGGAGCAGCTGGGTACGACTGGGTACGGTGGGTACAGAGAGGGATGGGTTTGGGACACAAGATTTAGAGGCAAACACAGAGTTGAGGCATTCAGCTTTTTCACGTGCGGAGTCAGCCGTTAAGCCGTTTGAGGTGAGGGAGGGGATGGAGGGGGAACAAACACCAGAAACAGATTTGACCAGATGCCACCAGGATTTGGAAGAGGGAGACAGATAAGAGAGTTCGGTCTTGAGAATGGTGAGATATTGTTTCCCGGCTCTCCTGAGGGTGGACACACACTTGTTTCGGGCTTTGTGAAAGGAAATGAGATTTCCTTCCATTGGATTTGCTTTCCAGGAGACGAAAGCAAGTTGTTTCAGGGCAACAGCCTCACCACAAGATTCCGTGTACCATGGACGGGAGGAAGGGTATGACAACTGAAGACGAGATGGTATAAATCTGTGCATGAGAGAGAGCAATTTACTTTGAAAGAATTCCCAGGATGAGTTGATGTCAGAGGCGGTAGAGATGGGAGACCAGTCCAGATGATTGATGGCTGCTTGAAGACCGTGCCAGTTGGCCTGAGTGAAATGCCAGACTCGTCGACGCTGAGGAGGCTCTCTGAGAATGGTCAGAGAGATGTCCACTTTGACAAGCACATGATCAGATGAGCCGATTGGAGCAGAAGAAGAGCAGCAGACATTTTCAGGGAAGTTTGTCATAACCAAATCCAGAAGAGAAGATGCTCCGTTGACTGAGATCCAGGTCGGGAAATTGACAGATTGTGTCAGTCCCAGTGAGTCGCAGAAGTCCTTTGCTGGTGAGAGAGGTACCCACACCCAGCCAACTGGCATTGTGACAATTGAAATCACCACATATGAGGAAGAGAGAGTTGGGATGGGTAGATAGAAGTTGGTCCATATTATCAGACAGTGAGATGTAGATGGAGTCATCGCTGTTTGGTGGGCGGTACAACACACATATGAACAAAAGGTGGGAGCGAAGGGGAAGCCGTAGCCAAAGGTATTCCTGGGGGTGAGGTGGAGAGAGGGCAGTGCAGGGCGAGTGAGGAAGAGAGTTTTTAATAAAGATAGCAACCCCACCTCCAGGACGAGGCTCAGGTCTATCATACCGGAGGAGGAAGTAACCTGGGAGAGATACCAAGGCATCAGAGACATCATGAAGGAGGAAAGTTTCTGTTAAGCAGATCACATCTGGTTTGTCAGAAGCAACCTGTATGGAGATGTCAGTCAAGTTTGAGCGAAGGCCACGGATGTTTGAGGTCCATACCGTTAATGAAGAGGAAGGGGGAGCATCGGGTCCAGAACAGGGGGGGGAGGGGTAGGGTAAGATGTGGAAGAGGAGGAAGAGGTAGGGAGAGCTGTTGAAGGTGTGTCAGAGATTTCAGAGATTTCAGAATAGCTTGGAGAAAGGGAAGAATGGGGTGGACAAAAGGTTTGATGGAGATTGGGTGAGGCACAGTGAGGTGTTATTTGAGGAGGGGGAAGAGCGAGGCAGAAGGTTTGGGGAGATGAAGGTGAAAGTTGGAAGGGGGAAGAAGCAGGGAGGATGCTTTGAGGAGGAGGGGTGAGAGGGGAGTCTCGGAGGGGAGGAGTGAGGGAGAGTCTCGGAGGGGAGGGGTGTGGGGGGAGTTTAGGAGGGAGGGGAGGGAAGGGGCAAGGGGGGAGATTTGAAAGGGATGGGTGATGGGGAGGATTTGGAGGGGAGGGGTGAGATTGGATTTTGAAAAGTGTACGATTCATGGGAAACGAACATTTTTTGCAAAATGAGTTTGAGACCTTCGAGTCAAAAATACGTTTGAGGACACTGGAGGAGGGGTGGAGTTCTGGATAGTTTAGGGAATGTATAAAGGAGGAACTGTAAGAGATGGTATTATATATATTTTTTGGAATGAATAGATTTGGTGAGCAAGACGAAAGCATCCTTTTGTAGGAAAAGAAGAAAAGGGTGTTATAATATATGAGAGAAAATAGTTGTTCAGGGGAGAGATTATACATTTCTAACCGCGTGATCGCGAACGAAGAACGAACGAACAAAAAGAACAACAAATAAACGAATAAGACCTGGGAAGGAAATTATTTTTTTTGGGTTTTTTTTTTTTTTTTTGTGAGTACAGATATTAAACAAGGAGGTACGGGGTGAACGACTGGTACGAAACAGAGAACGAAAATAATTTCAGCTCATTCGACGAATCGCTGAGAGAAAAACAACACCACAAGGTCGGAGACGGTACGGTAGTCTAAGCCTACGAGTACTAGGCCGCAGAATACTTGATACCATTAACCGACGATTGTGTATACATGTACGAAAAATTAGCACCGAAAATTTCCAAAAGATATGCTATAGGTACACACACCGAAAGATGGATACAGTCTCGACAAAAACACGATTGTGATAGATCACTTAGCTTCGAGAGCGTGAGCGCATGGAGCAGCTTCGAAAAGACGTGACCTCGCCGTGATCTCGCGAGATGTTTTACAATGACTAGACCCGATCCCTTAAACGTGGGCCAAATCGTGCCACAGATATTCAATGGGGAAAAGACAAAGGCGATACGGATGTGAAGAAGAGGAAGACAGAAGTAGGGAATATGAATATAATTTATTTGCTATGTACAACCAAAAGTAACCAAGGAGAAGGAAGGATAATAAAATAATTTATAGAAGAAATCAAAGAGACACAGTGAAAATCGCTAGCTTATCTAAACAGGCTTAATTAATACCCTGGACAGAACAAACAAAGACGGACTCACACGGGGAATTGCAGAGTGGATTGGCTGGAAGGAGGTGGGTGGCTGGAGGGGGAGGAAGGCACGGAGCTGGCTGGAGCTTGATCCCGCACGGGACGTCGGGCTGGACCTCGACAGCCGCCGATGCCACCGATCCTGTCGTGTGCGTGGGGTAACAGGTCGGAGCTGCTTGGTGGAGCCAACGCTGCTGGTGGGGGGTCTGGCGTGACGGGTTCTCTCTCCCTCTCTCACAAACTCCAGGACTCTCTTCAGGCTTGTCTGTGATCTGATCTCCTCCCTCCTCGACTCTTGCTCTCTTTGCTTCGCTTCGCCCCTTCTCTCCTCTCTCTTTCTTAGTCCAACTACTTCAAGGCTTTAGCGCGTGCTCTTTATAGCGCCTCAGGCGATCAAGCCGCTGGTGTCCAGGACACGCCCATAGGTGAGCTCGCCTCGGCCCTGATTGGTCGGCACGGCCCTCTGGCTCCGCCCTTGATGACGATGGGCGGGCACGCCCAGGAGTCAGCAGCTCCTCCCCCTTCTTCTCCGAGCCGACCTCGTGGCGAATGGAGTCGCGGAGGGAACAGTTCGCAATTTGTTGGAACGGGAATGTGAAGGGAAAGGGGATCTACTCTTATTTCACTTGGTGCAATGGAGTATTTAAATTAATGGAAGACACAGCCTTACACTAATACACATAATAAGGATATAACTATTGAACAGGGATATATGGTGTCCTTCGTGTATGTTTTATGGAATTAACTACGGGAACACCCTTTGACCTTTATACAACAACAAATGCAGGAAGGAGGGTGACATTTTACAACAATTCATTACACAACAATAAAAAAAAAACATTCTCATATCCACAACACTGCACCCTCCTCCCCTTAGGCACGTCCCGGGCCTATGAACTTTAGCTTTTAGTGTGGCACGTAGGTGTAGTTCCCTCTACATTTAACCTGACCCTGAGTGCGACAGTTTTAAAACATAAATAAATATGTCCCGCTGCTCCATTGCACCCTGCCTAACAGATTCACGCCCACAGCTAACCGAATTGCGGAATGGTCTTCAAACTAAAACACTTACGGTGGGGGCGCATTATTTACAATGACTACTTTATTTACAAAACGTAACCCAGGACCTGTGATCGTTCTTTTGGGGGGGGAGACAGTCTGCCCTGCATCGATGTATCTGCCCCAGTCTGCCATCACCCAAAACCGCACCATCAAGCACCATCGGTGCACAGTCATCACTGTTCATTAAAAAATAAAAACAACAAACCCTGGTGCTGGTCTTCCTCTTCGGCTCCCTCTGCTGGCCATGTTATTTTCCTGTGGTTGTCATCTTCTTTGCTGGCGGCCTATTTGCAATAATAAAATGCACCCAACGTGTCCATTTTTATTTATTTATGGCCCACAGGGCCGACTACGTGTGGTTCACCTATGGGGCATCGGTGCCCTGTGACCAAGGTCCGCCAGCAAGATCTCGGGCCCTCATGGCCGGTTCCAGCAGAGGGGGCCATGCCCCAACCCATGGGGTCCATAAGTGGTGTTCAGCCACGGACATGTGGTCCATAATGTGGTGCATCGATGCAGACAGCTGGTTCTGGGAGTTCCGGGCGCACAATGGCGGACTCCCGCACGCTCCCCTCGGCGCCCAGTGGCGCACAGTCCTCATGTGGGAGACAAAAGGGGGGAAAAGACAGATGAGCGAGGGGTAAGGTCACAGGGGTACACATCAATACAGGCAATGCAAGGCAAGGTGCGTATGGAGACGGAGCGGAGAAAACCTCGTCCCTACCGTATGTCACCCCCCCTGTCACCTACACTACCCTTGCCCTTACCCCATATGTACAAAATCTACACATTTACAAATTTGTCACAACTGTCATGTCTCCCCATATCTCTCCTATACCAAATCCGTCACCACAATCCCTCTAACCAAAATTTGCCATCACCCAATTCATCATCAATCCTCATAAGGAGGAAGAGATGGAACATCAACACAATGACACACTCACGTCATGATGCGTCTCACATTCCAAACATTTGCATCAATAAAAATAAAATAACAAAACATCCATGGCATGGTGTGGAGTAGCGTCACCTCAGGTGAGTGGATGCAGATGGTGCAAGGAGATTCTTAATCCTAACCATCTTCTAAATGACATTAACACACTTTACACTACCCTGGGTCTTTCCCTGCCAATCCATTGGCCAACTTACACTATGGGTTCTAGAAACCAATTCCCATTGACCAAACTGTGGTGCTTCTCAATTTGGGGTCTCACTCCCCCGATTCATCTCCCTGTGCCCTTGCACAATTTCCGGGCTGGGTCGTGTAGCTCTCCCAGCAGGTCTACCCACCTGCACACCTCCACCACTGCAGTTGCCACCCGAGCTTACCTAGCTCCTTGACCTAACCTATCTAATTGGGGAAGGCCCCTCCTGGCTCTGTCACCCCTTGGTGCCCTCTGGCACTGGGCTACCCGGGTCCGTCCTCCGGATCCTCGGGCCCCATCCACAACAACTACCGGCTCCCAGAGCCCACCTGCGGCCTCACCTGGCCGACATCCTAACAGTGGCGGAGTGTCAACCAACTACACACACTAACAGGCTACACGCCCAGCCATTTCCACAACACTAACGCACCAATCACAACACTCCTGTGCAACTACCCGCACCACAGATGCCAATATCCACCCACAATTTACCTGTACCCTCTACCTAACTCTTACACTACCCTCCCCGGGTATTCGTGATGGGGGTCCATCCTTCCCCCATTCACACCTTCGCACCATCCACTCCACTCCACAGTTTCCATCATACTCACTCCACGACCATCCATTCCTATACTCCATATACTCCAGACCATTTATTCCATACACCTGTTGTTGCACACCTGTGCAATCACACCTGGTGCCACCTGCACCCTCCTTCCTTCCTGGACCATTTGGTCAACACAGCTCACATCACTATCACTCTCACTCATACACTGCTCCACACACCTGTTCAGTTGCACACCTGTGCAATCACACCTTTTAACCATACACACGGCATCATCTAATCTACCTGTTGCCCTGCTAACTTAGTGCTCCCCGTCTTCCCTTTAAACTAAGCACATACCACGTCATTATCATCCAAACTAATCTACCTGCATCCCCACTACAGGTATCATTGTCACTACCTAATCTTAACGTTACCTAAGGTCTTCTCTAGATCCCTACACACAATATCCTAACCCTCCCGGGCTAGTTTTCACTGCCAAACCCCATAACCTAGTGCTCCTTTGCCCCCGCTGTGAGAGATGGCAGAGTTGCCATCCCACCACATCGGGCATCTTCTACTATCAATTTTGCTCACCAAATTCCAGCCAATTAAAAATTTGCCAATCATCTGCCAATCACTCTACCATTACCAATCATCACTCTGCCAATCCTTTGCCAATCATCAAATTTTGTTTTTCTAATTTCGGGGCCAAAACACTATCCTCGTCACACGTCTACTCACTAGAGCCTATCGGTGCGCCAATTCATTTCCAAAGCTCGGCTTCGTAAAGCCGAGCAATGAATGCGGGTTGCTTGGTGCCAGCAGCTGGATGCGTCCGGCACTCGGTGCAGGGAAGGACGCTTACCCGGGCCGAGAGCCCATGCACCACCTCGGCACGGAGCCGTCCAATGGCCCGATCTCGACCTGCCGGAACGCCTCAACAAAAAGGGGTCGCCATGACGACCCTTCCTATCGGGCTGCCCGCTCCGCCTAGTGGAGCACGGACGCGGCCGTTCAAAGCGTGGCCCGGTGTGGATCCCGCAGGCTGGTTCTTTCGAAACCGCCGCGGCTCCCCGCGGCACGCAAAGCTGCCCGGCGCGCACCGAGGGCCCGATTCGGCTATACGTCGCTCTAACCGCTAACCCGGTTACCGTCGATGCTCCACTTGCATGCTCACACCCCGCAGCACGTTCCTTGCTCATACATCCAGCCGTCTCCATGCTTTTTGTCATTGCACCTTCCCTGACACACCCAGGTACACTCAATCCGCTTACAGACTTTGTCACACACCTGACCACCGCACACCTTTGCACACACTCGTCGTTCGCACACCTCACCAACACACCTCTTCATGCCCCCTCCTCGGTCACCTCCTCTGTGACAACCACAGGTGTGCTCTCACTTGCACACCCAACCACGTGCTTCACTACCAGTTCCAGTGTGCATTCCCATACACGCTCTACCATTACAGGTGTGCATCCTTCCATTCCAGGTGTGCATCCTTCCATTCGAGGTGTACATCCTCTCTCACCTGCCACAACCAACTCACGCTCCGTGTAACTCTCACTACTTTTACCACCACACTCGGTCGCGCATTCACCCTTACTCTTGCCAGCGCACTCTTTCCTCATGCACCCGTCCGTTACCCACCTTTCTCGCACACACTCTCCCGTTACACCCTCCGTAACACTCACCACAGGCATGCATGCTTCCTTTACATCCCTTGTAACACTCCCCATCCCGCGCTTCCATGTGCCCCCTCGCACACGCGCTACGACCAACTCACTCTCGACAGCACACTCACTCCTTGGCGCGCACTTTTTCCTCACACACCCCAGAGTCGGACATTCTCGCACACCTCCTCTTTCGCACACCGTACCTGTCCCACACTTCACCAGCGGCCTCTCATGAACACCCGGGTCTACACCAACCCCCAAGCCGACTGAAGCTCCCCTCACATCATATAGATTTCCACGTATATCGCCACTCACTTTGGCACCTCATCTCCGCACCTCTTCTGACACCTGCAAACTCTTTATTTGGTTAGCAAGCACACCATCACGATTTGAGCACCGACCTTGCACATATTCCATTACTTCCTCCTTTATCTCCCTCTTAGTTTCCCTCCGTCTCTTCTTAATTTCACTCACCCCCTCTTCCACTTCCTCTAACTTTTGCTTCACCTCTTTTATTTCCCGGTGCGTCTCCTCAATTTCGTCCTCGAAGGCTACCTTGACCATTTCTATGTGCGTCCTCACCTCCCGGTCCTTCGTCTCCATTACTTCTGTCACCTCGTCCAACCTCGTTGTCAGTCCCTCACGTACCATCTGGCATTCCCTTTTCGTCGCTATCAAGTCGTTCTTGATGTCTTTTTGTGTCGCCTTTAACCCTCCTAGTACCGCAGTGTTCCTTTGTACCTGCTCCACTAACTCCGTCTGTCCCACCGTCAGCTGTTCCACCTCCTGCGTCAGGTCCTCTATGCCCCCTTGTAACCTAGCCATTCCATTTCTCACCTCTTTCTCCATACGCTTCTCACCACGCTTTACCTCCTCGCGTACCCCTGAGACCTCCTCGCTTACACCTCGTCGTATTTCCTCCTTCATTTCTCCCATCTCTTTAGTAGATGCCGCCTTCATCTGCTCGAATTCATCCCTCTGAGCATCCAATTTAGTGTCTAACCCGATTTTCACCTCCTCTATCTGGTTCCCCATCCGTTTGATTTCCCGGGCGGATTGCTCCCCTATCTCCCACAATTTGTCTTCCATCCTATCTTCTAGCCCCGTTAACCCATTCTTTACCTCTTTTATCCCGTTGTCTAACCCCTGAAATGTATTGTCTAACCCCTCAAATTTATTGTTTAACCCCTCAAATTTATTGTCTAACCGTTCACCGGTACCCCTCGCTTCGTCCCTCATTTGGCCTCCCATCCTGTTTTCCATCCCTTTGAAATTATCGTCTGTTTTTACCATAAAGGCCATCATCTGCTTCATAAACAGGTCCAAATTCAATGGCATCTCGGGCTCGGCTGCTGCGACCACGGGCGCGGCTAAATTTGGTGCCGCTACACCCACGTGCGCGAGGGCGCCATTTTGCGCGCCTGATACTCCCTCAACCACCTCCTCATTGCTCTCCTCCATTTCTTCCCTGTGGTCCTGTGTTACCCGTAACTCCTCTTCTAGCTCACCCACCTGCATCCGATCGCCTTGACTAGCCATGGCGCGATTTCAAAGTTCGGGTTTTTCTAAAACAAAACATATTTTGGCAGCTCGTAATTTTGAGCGCGTTAAGCATGCTTCGGGTCCAATCTCGCTCCCGACACCAATTGTTACGGCCAATTGTACAATTGTGTCCAAAATTTGGGCTAAATAAATTTAGTCCCAGGTTCGAATCCCAACTCCTGACTACCAATTGTTACGGGACCGCGGTGAGGATGTTGTTTGCCGAGCGGATGGCTGCCGCGCCCGAACAGTTACCCCGACTAACCCGATTCCTGAACGTTGGCCGAATCGCACCACAGATATTCAATGGGGAAAAGACTAAAACGAAGGATGTAAAGAAGAAAGAAAGACAAAGGGTAAGGAATACAAATATAATTTATTTGCTATGTACAACCAAAAGTAACCAAGGAGAAGGAAGGATAATAAAATAATTTACAGAAAAAATCAAAGAGACACAGTGAAAATCGCTAGCTTATCGAAACAGGCTTAATTAATACCCTGGACAGAACAAACAAAGATGGACTCACACTGGGAATTGCAGAGTGGATTGGCTGGAAGGAGGTGGGTGGCTGGAGGGGGAGGAAGGCACGGAGCTGGCTGGAGCTTGATCCCGCACGGGACGTCGGGCTGGACCTCGACGGCCGCCGATGCCACCGATCCTGTCGTGTGCACGGGGTAACGGGTCGGAGCTGCTTGGTGGAGCCAACGCTGCTGGTGGGGGGTCTGGCGTGACGGGTTCTCTCTCCCTCTCTCACAAACTCCAGGACTCTCTTCAGGCTTGTCTGTGATCTGATCTCCTCCCTCCTCGACTCTTGCTCTCTTTGCTTCGCTTCGCCCCTTCTCTCCTCTCTCTTTCTTAGTCCAACTACTTCAAGGCTTTCGCGCGCGCTCTTTATAGCGCCTCAGGCGATCAAGCCGCTGGTGTCCAGGACACGCCCATAGGTGAGCTCGCCTCGGCCCTGATTGGTCGGCACGGCCCTCTGGCTCCGCCCTTGATGACGATGGGCGGGCACGCCCAGGAGTCGGCAGCTCCTCCCCCTTCTTCTCCGAGCCGACCTCGTGGCGAATGGAGTCGCGGACGGAACAGTCGGCAATTTGTTGGAAGGGGATGTGAAGGGAAAGGGGATCTACTCTTATTTCACTTGGTGCAATGGAGTATTTAAATTAATGGAAGACACAGCCTTACACTAATACACATAATAAGGATATAACTACTGAACAGGGATATATGGTGTCCTTCGTGTATGTTTAATGGAATTAACTACGGGAACGCCTTTGACCTTTATACAACAACAAATGCAGGAAGGAGGGTGACATTTTACAATAATTCATTACACAACAATAAAAAAAAACAACATTCTCATATCCACAACAATATATATGACACTAGTAATTATAGTTCAGAGAGTGAGTTGTTCTCTTCTAAGAATGAAAAGGTGATTGGAAAGTTCAAGGATGAATTAAAAGGAAATGTTATGAGTGAATTTGTGGGATTGAGGTCAAAGGCCTATGCTTATAAATGCATTGTGTATAATGTTGAAAAGATTGATAAGAATTTAAAAGGTAAGGAAAAGGAAAATAATAAACTAAAGGGGGTTAAGAAGGGTGTTATAAAGGAGACAATAAATTTCAGCGATTATTATAACTGTTTAACAACAAAGAAAGAAGAGTTTAGATGGATTAATGGAATAAGAAGTTATAAACATCAATTATATACAGAAGAGGTGAATAAGAAAGCATTGGGGGCTTTTGATGGCAAGATGTTTATTTTAGAAAATGGAATTGATAGTCTCCCTTATGGTTATATAAGTATTTATGTGATAAGATATATAAGTGATAATATATATATAAGTGATAAGATATATAAGTGATAAAATATAAGTGATAAGCTATATATAAGTGATAAGATAATGGGATTACGGATATTAAGGGGCTACCGACGCCTTTTTTATGAATATATAAATAACAGAACCAAGTATCAACCAGACTAAAGAGTGGAGGCATAATCAGCCTTGGTATATAAACGGTAAACATAATGAGTGTGAGAAATATCAAATAAGTCTTATTGAAGAAATAACTGGTGAAAAAGTTCACAAGACAGATAAACGTAATTTGTTAAGTGGGGTAATGGAGGGCGGGAAGAAAAATATATTAGAGTGGAGTGAGAAGTTTGATGGATACCAGCCTGGTATATATTGTTGTGGATATGAGAATTGTGTTTTTTTTTTTTTTTTTTTTTTTTTTTTTGTATACTGAATCGAGGCTCGTGAAAGAGCTAACATTAACTTCACAAACAAATCGACCAGACAAACAAAATACACAAAAAGAGGGAGCGGAAAGACAAGATGGGGAGAAAAGGGGAAGCACACACACACAACATCCGAGAGCAGGGAGATGTGTGGACGGGAGAGGGCCCGGGGGGAGGAGGCGTGGGAAGGGGGGGGGGGGGGAGGGAGAAGTATAAAGCACAAGGACACTTCCAGGACAAAAGTTGGTATTTCAAAAAATGGCATTGGGGTGAAATTAGCGGGGGTAGAAAAGATCAATGTTTTGGGTGGGGGAAGATAAGAGATGGTGGTGAACAGCTGTTTTAAAGACTTGCAGGGTGGAGTGGGATTGAAGAGAGTGAGGGAGTTTGTTCCAGAGGTGGGAGAAAAGAGGAATGAAGGAGTGAAGGTGAGCAGAGAGTCTTGATTTTGGCAGTTTAACCAAAAGAGGGTTGCAGGCAGATCTTGTGCGACCTGAAGGAATATTTGCGGGACAGAGCCCAGAGAGAGCTGGGGGGGCAAGGCCAGAGAGGAGTCGGTAGAAGACGGAAAGACCACCAACCTGCCTGCGGTGAGTGAGTGAGAGGCCCTTGGAGTTAGCTTCATCGCGGGAGATTCCAATGATTCTGAATGCTTTGGTTTCAACAGCGTGAAGGCGAGCTAGGTGTGAGGCAGGAGCACCAGCCCAGAGGGGAGAGCAGTATTCCATTGAGCTGCAGATGAAAGCCTTGTATGTGGTGAGGAGCTCAGGTGTGCCAAGGAAGGACTTCGCACGACGGAGGATGCCCAGTCGGCGACTGGCTTT
Source organism: Myxine glutinosa (assembly GCF_964187855.1). Classification (NCBI taxonomy): domain Eukaryota; kingdom Metazoa; phylum Chordata; class Myxini; order Myxiniformes; family Myxinidae; genus Myxine; species Myxine glutinosa. The sequence goes on from NC_136268.1 coordinate 16,980,813, forward strand.
GGAGGCCAGATTTGAAATGTGGTTTTTCCAGGAAAGATCATGGCAGATAGTGAGACCCAAAAGCTTGAGTGACAGAACTTCTTGGAGAGGATTATTCAGAAAGTGGATGGGAGGGTTGTCCAGTCGGTCTTTTCGGAGAGACATCGTAAGAGTGTGAGATTTGTCAGGATTGAAAGACATGTTCCACTTGTTTGCCCAGTCTGTGATTTTGTCAAGGTCTGCAGAGAGTGAGGAGGCTGCAGATTGCCGATCTGAGGGATGAAGAATGGAGCGACAGAGAGTAGAGTCGTCAGCAAAGAGATAGAGAGGATTTTCAAGAGAGTCAGAGAGATCATTGATGAAGACCAGAAAAAGCACAGGGCCCAGAACACTGCCTTGGGGAACTCCAGCCTGAACAGGAAGAGGAGATGAGAGAAACCCATTCAGGGCCACACGTTGACTACGACTAGAGAGGAAGTCCGCCAGCCATGCGTGGAGATTTCCATGGATACCAAAAGAGGAGAGTTTGGTGAGCAGAGCGGGGTGCCAGACCGTATCGAAGGCACGTGATATGACAAGGGAGACTGCTCTAATTTCCTGTTTGGCATTGAGGACCTCCATCCATTGTTGAGAAAGCAGAAGCAGCATGTCCAGAGTGGAGTGTCCAGGTCTGAAACTAAATTGATGATCAGAGATCAAGCCATTGGAGAAGAGGAAAGTTTTCATATCTGAAGCAATGATGGATTCCATGACTTTGCTGATAATTGGGAGAAGGCTGATTGGTCTGTAGTTGCTGGGATCTGTTTTTGCACCTTTTTTGTGCAAAGCGGTGATGTTGGCAGATTTCCAAGCAGATGGAAGATGACCTTGAGCAAAAGAGAGGATGAAGAGAACAGAGAGGGGGAGTGAAAGAGCGGAAGAACATGATTTTAGGACCCGTGGGCTGATGCCGTCAGGTCCAGTTGCAGAATCAGAGTCGAGGGTTGACAGAAACTTTTCCACCTTGTCAGGAGGAAAGGACACAGAGTCCAGGAGCAGCTGGGTACGACTGGGTACGGTGGGTACAGAGAAGGATGGGTTTGGGACACAAGATTTAGAGGCAAACACAGTGTTGAGGCATTCAGCTTTTTCACGTGCGGAGTCAGCCGTGTGGCCATTTAAGGTGAGGGAGGGGATGGAGGGGGAACAAACACCAGAAACAGATTTCACCAGACACCACCAGGATTTGGAAGAGGGAGACAGATAAGAGAGTTCGGTCCTGAGGACGGAGAGATATTGTTTCCTGGCTCTCCTGAGGGTGGACACACACTTGTTTCGGGCTTTGTGAAAGGAAATGAGATTTCCTTCTGTTGGATTTGCTTTCCAGGAGATGAAAGCAACTTGTTTCTGGGCAATAGCCTCACCACAAGATTCCGTGTACCATGGACGGGAGGAAGGGTATGACAACTGAAGACGAGAAGGGATAAATCTGTGCATGAGAGAGAGAGCAATTTACTTTGGAAGAATTCCCAGGATGAGTTGATGTCAGTGGCGGTAGAGATGGGAGACCAGTCCAGATGATTGATGGCTGCTTGAAGACCGTGCCAGTTGGCCTGAGTGAAATGCCAGACTCGTCGACACTGAGGAGGCTCTCTGAAAATGGTCAGAGAGATGTCCACTTTAACAAGCACATGATCAGAAGAGCCGATTGGAGCAGAAGAAGAGCAGCAGACATTTTCAGGGAAGTTAGTCATAACCAAGTCCAGAAGAGAAGATTCTCCGTTGACTGAGATCCGGGTTGGGAAATTGACAGATTGTGTCAGTCCCAGTGAGTCACAGAAGTCCTTTGCTGAAGAGCCATGGCTGGTGAGAGAGGTACCCACCCCCAGCCAACTGGCATGGTGACAGTTGAAATCACCACATATGAGGAAGAGAGAGTTGGGATGGGTAGATAGAAGTTGGTCCATATTATCAGACAGCGAGATGTAGATGGAGTCATCACTGTTTGGTGGACGGTACAACACGCATATGAACAAAAGGTGGGAGCGAAGGGGAAGCCGTAGTCAAAGGTATTCCTGGGGGTGAAGTGGAGAGAGGGCAGTGGAGGGCGAGTGAGGAAGAGAGTTTTTAATAAAGATAGCAACCCCACCTCCAGGACGAGGCTCAGGTCTATCATACCGGAGGAGGGAGTAACCTGGGAGAGATACCAAGGAATCAGAGACATCATGAAGGAGGAAGGTTTCTGTTAAACAGATCACGTCTGGTTTGTCAGAAGCAACCTGTATGGAGAGATCAGTTAAGTTTGAGCGAAGGCCCCGGATGTTTGAGGTCCATACTGTTGAGGAAGAGGAAGGGGGAGCATGGGATACAGAACAGGGGGGGGGGGGGGGAGCGGTAGGGCAGGATGTGGAAGAGGAGGAAGAGGTAGGGAGAGCTGTTGCAGGTGTGTCAGAGATTACAGAATAGCTTGGAGAAAGGGAAGAATGGGGCGGACAAAAGGTTTGATGGTGTTTGGGTGAGGCGCAGTGAGGTGTTATTTGAGGAGGGGGAAGAGTGAGGCAGAAGGTTGAGGAAGATGAAGGTGAAAGTTGGAAGGGGGAAGAAGCGGGGAGGACGCTTTGAGGAGGAGGGGTGAGAGGGGAGTCTAGGAGGGGAGGAGTGAGGGAGAGTCTTGGAGGGGAGGGGTGTGGGGGGAGTTTAGGAGGGAAGGGGCAGCGGGGGAGATTTGAAAGGGATGGGTGTTTGGGAAGATTTGGGGGGGAGGGGCAAGGGGGAAGATTTGACAGAGATGGGTGATGGGGAAGATTTGGAGGGGAGGGGTGTGATTGGATTTTGAAAAGTGTACGATTTATGGGAAACGAACATTTATTGCAAAATGAGTTTCTTGAGACATTCGAGTCAAAAATACGTTTGAGGACGCTGAAGGGTGGGTGGAGTTCTGGAGAGTTTAGGGAATGAATGAAAGATGCACTGTAAGAGATGGAATTTTTTTTTTGAATGAATAGAATTGGTAAGCAAGTCGAAAGCATCCTTTTATAGAAGAAGTAGAAAAAAGTGTTATAGAATATGACATAATAATAAAGTTCTTCAGGGGACAGATGAAACATGTATTAACAACTTGATCACGTGATCTCGAACAACGTGGTCGATGAACGAAAGAACAAATAACGAAGAACGAAAGAGCAAAAGAACGAAGAACGAAAGAACAAATAAGAATGCACAAGTGGATAAGAACAGGGAAGGAAAAAAAATTTTTGGGTTTTTTTTGAGATTTTAAAACAAGGGAGTATGGGTGACAAGACCGTGAAAAACAGAGACCAAAAGTAGATGCAGTGTGATCGAAGAACCGCTGAGACAAAAAACAAAAGCCTCAAGCCAAGGTCTGAGGACACGGTAGCCGACTAGTACTACACTAGGCCTCAGAATACACGATACGAAAAAACCGACGATTCTGTACACAGGTATGAAAAATCAACACCGAGAAACCTATTAAAGTCACCCCAATACGTACATGCACCGAAAGAAAGATAAAGATACGACAAAAACACAAATGTGAAAGATCACTTAGCTTCGAAAGCGTGAGCGCATGGAACAGCTTCGAAAAGACGTGACCTCGCCGTGATCTCTCGTTTAATTGTAAAATATCACCCTCCTTCCTCCATTTGTTGTGTATAAAGGTCAAAGGTCGTTCCCGTAGTTATTCCATATACCACACGTAGCAAATCATAGATTTCCTCCTTGTTCAGTAGTTATCTCCATATTATGTGTATTAGATTAAGGCTTTGTCTTCCATTAATTAACACTCCATTGCACCGAATTCAAACAAGGTAGATTCCCTTCACATCCCCTTTTGTCATGCCAACTGCATTGGGCGGTTTTCTGCATTCCGCTGCTGCTTTGAGGTTGTGGTTTTTCGCTGCAAGACTCCATTACGCACGAGGTCATCTCGGAGCAGAACGTGGGAGGAGTCAGCCCAGCGCCAGGAACAAGGCGTGGCCTTGCAAATGCCTCCTCTAGGGGCGGGATCGGTGAGCCATCGCGACCGATCAGGGCCGAGGCAAGCTCACCAATGGGCGTGTCGTGGAGGCCGGCGGCTTGATCGCCCCAGGGGCAATAAAAGCGCACGCGGAAGCTTTTGAGAGACAGCAAGCCATTTGAGAGAGAGAACCCGTCACGCAACGCCCCCACGTCAGATGCGGCACACCACAGCAGCTTGAACAAAAGGAGCTTTGAAACCACCGCAGTTTTTGACCACAGCAGCTTGAACAAAAGGAGCTTTGAAACCACCGCAGTTTTTGACCATGGCAGCTTTGAGCGGTGAACCAAGTTGCAGCCTCGAAGCAACGTCGCCGTACGAGAGATGGTTGAGGAGAGCCGGCGGCTGCACAACTCGATCCGCGATCATCCCAACCACCCAGATCCTTCCCGCCATTCGTTCCTGCCATCATCCACCGTGTAAGTCTGATTGTTCGTCCGTCTTCTGTGTTGTCCTGGGGTTTAAGTAAGACTGTTAATAGGTAAGCTAGAGTTGCACTGTGTCCTTCTGGTCCGTCCCTCTTTCTGTCTTTATTTTCTTATTCTTCCTTCTCCCTTGGTTTCTTTTGATTGTACATAAATAGTAGTAATAAATTATATTTGTATTTCCAAACTTTTGTCTTCTTCTTCTTCACATCGTTCGTCTTTGAGGTTTCCACATTGAATACCTGTGGCACGATTTGGCCAACGTTCAGGAATCGGGTCTAGTAATTGTTAATAGTTCGTGCCGCGGTTGCTAAAAACCGCTCGGCAATTAACATCTGTCCGCGGTACGAACGGGGCTGTGCACCTGCCTTTCCGGGGGTAGCTGGGCAGTGTCAGGGACCACGTCGGTCAGTTATAGAAGAGGGGATTAATCCCCCCTCTAAGGGGAACAGAGGCCGACGTTGGGTTCCGTAACAATATTACAACTTTAAGATGGTATGTGGACCCGGAGGAGGACAAACGAGAGCCCTCCGTGAAACATACCATTTTATTCTTGCTCAGATAAAAAATAAAGATGATGTTCAATTTATAAATATCCTAGATGGAGATGAGTTCCAAAGAAGAATGGGGGATTTTAAAAAGTTAGAAAGAGATAATATATTTATAGGCTCATTAGTAGAGTGGTCTAAGGGACTACATTAAGGGGGTAGGAATAGAGGTGTTAAGGGGAATAGGTGAAAACGGGCATAGAGGGTAAAAATTACATGTAAGTGAATGGAGATTTGGGAGTGTCCCAGGAACAACTTTTATCCTCTACTGGCATGGGTCTCCTGCAACAAAGCTATGTCGAGACCGTTTGCATTTATCAGCTGCTTGGTCTGGATCTGGCGGAGTGAACTTCCACCACCATTGACATTACTGTTCCAATCTTGAAACTCACCATGAGTTAACTTGGAGTCTTTTTCGTCTTGGCGATCAATTTTCTTAAACAGTGACAATGTGTCTGACGAAAGTTGAATGAGTCAGGCCTGCGTATAATAGCCTGAGCACACTCAAGGAAGGACAGTAAATCTGGAAAGTATTCTGTTAGGTTTATACTGCGTTTCCTGTACGTATTTTGCAAGAAAAGTCGAATTTGTTCAGGGGAAGTAGGACCTAGACTGGTAAGCTTCTCCATTGCTTCCATCTGGCTGTTTGCTTCCTCCAGGTCAGATTCGTCAGAGTCAGTTTTAATTTCCGAATCACACAAGCTTGTATAGTCTTGCATGTCACTACTGTCATCAATATTGGCACACGGACCTGCACTAGTTGTAACATCTGTGTGCTCTCCCACCGTGGGAACATTGCTTTGTGGAATAACAGCAATAATCTGTGGATTTCGTGAAACAGAAACAGCATCAGCAGATGCAGCGATGTTGCTTCCCCCGACTGCAACAACCTCTGATGGTGTGGCGGTATCTAGCAGAATAGGAGTCTCTTGCAAAACATTGATTCCTGCGATTCCAGCTTCACCAGGTGATGAAGTGAGAGCAGTAACTGGGACAGTTTCGCTATTTTCTGCTGACAGGAATTCAGCATCATCATGCTCAGGATTAACATTTTCCAAAGTGACAGCAGGTTCATCACCAGTGGCCTCGGCAGGTTCATCACCAGTGGTCTCAGCAGGTTCATTACCAATGGTCTCGGCAGGTTCATCACCAGTGGTCTCAAAAGGTTCATCACCAGTGGTCTCAGCAGGTTCATCACCAGTGGTCTCAGCAGGTTCATCACCAATGGTCTCGGCAGGTTAATCACCAGTGATCTCGGCAGGTTCATCACCAGTGGTCTCAGCAGGTTCATCACCAGTGGTCTCGGCAGGTTCATCACCAGTGGTCTCAGCAAAATCATCAGAGGACTTTCCAATAGCCGAGTCCGTAACAGGGTGAGACGAGTCCATTTGATTTGTTAACAGGTAAACCAGTTCCTGCATGTGGAACGTCTATGTCCTCACATGAAAGGGGGCCGAACTTTTTAGCTGTAGGTACAGGGTTTGTCCCAGGTAAGCCTTGTAGAGTGGCATCGGTCACGACTGGGGGGGGTGTTACCGACAGGTTGCTTATTGTTAAATGCTACCTTTTTCTGAGTTAAATGATCCTCGGGAAAGGTCTTTCTCTTCCTTGATGGAACAATGGTGAAACCATCCCCGACGTTCGTTGCGCTGTTTGGATTATCGGGATGGGAAGGCTGAGCGTCATTGCTGGACATGGAAGATGTTCCCTTCACAGCCAAAGCTAAAGATGAAGAAGAAGAATCCTTGTTGTTTACATGGTTTGTCCCATCATTCGACGAAGCTGGGTTTGGACAAGAGCGTTTCAGGTGTCCGAATTTACCACATTCAAAACATTTCAAGGTGTCAGTGGTAACATATAATTGGTAATCATGATTATCAATTTTGAATTTTAAAACAATGTTCAGCGTTCTTTCGACGTTAGAAAGAGGAAGTACAAGATAAGCTTGTCTCCTGAAAGACATCACATGTTTAGCCCAGTCATCCTGGCAACGTAAAGGTAACATAGTGACATGCGAAACCACAGCACCATAACGAGATAGTTCGGAGACCAGTCTCTCATTCTTCAGGAATGGAGGACAGTTTGAGATGATGACCTTAACGGCCGGAGTGTCGAGAGGGGACACGAGTACGAAATGTCCATCATCTGTCGATAATCCTGTAGATACAATCTCGTGAATCAGTTCAACCTCGGATACGAAAATAATGACACGTTTGTTCATTCGCGAGGCTGCACGAACTTTATCAATACCGATTATGTTGCCAACAGCAATAACGAGGTCCTCGACGCTGACATCATTCGGCGGGACACAAACGACGCCATGTCGACGTGTTAACGCTTCATATGCCGCGTAACGCGAAAACGAAGTCATAATTTACAAGGGACGAGGGTGGAGGGGGGAGGGGGGGGGGAGAAGGGACGAGGGATGAGGGTGGGGGGGGGAGGGACGAGGGTGGGAGGGGGAGGGACAAGGGACGAGGGTGGGCAGGGAGAAGGGACAAGGGATGAGGGTGGGGGGGGGGGGAGAGGAGAAGGGACGAGGGACGAGGGACGAGGGCGGGGGGGGGGGAGGGGGAGGAGAATGGACGAGGATGGGGGGGGGGAGGAGAATGGACGAGGATGGGGGGGGGGGGAGAAGGGATGAGGGAGGGATGGGAGGAGGGTGAATATCGCTCTGAACAGTGATTAATTAATTACGAGCCGAGACAGATTTGCAAAGGCGAAAACAAACACAGCTGGTGGAGAAAAAAACGATCAGGCGGGAGGACGTGATGGGCCGCCGATTAATGCAAAAGTTATGCACAAACAGCTGCGGGCTCTCTTTCTCTCTCTCAGAAAAGGAAAGGAAATAAGGACACGAAGGAGTGAACATAAATACAAACGAGATAAGAAAAAAGAAACCGAGGAGGGAAAAGGGAGGCAGAAGGGGGTGAGGGATCGGGGGGGGGGGGGGAGGGGGAGGCCGAAGCCCAAAGAATTGGGTGTGATCAAAGGGGAGGGATTGGGGTACAAATGCAGAGTAAGGATGTGAAGATAAACGAACAGGGGGAAGGAAAAGGTGAGATACGATGCGGAAAGGGACAACAGAGTAGAACAGCAGAGCAGCTCGTACCTCACCACACATGCACAGCCGCCATCTTGCCATGCCCAAACACACCAACAGCCAGCAGGGGGCGAGAGAGAGAGAGAAAGAGAAAGAGAAAGGTGAGAGAAAGAGAAAGAGAAAGAGAAAGAGAAAAAGAGAAAGAGAAAGAGAAAGAGAAAGGCTTTGACTTTTGAAACTCTTTTATTATAAAAGTAAGAAAACCACATAAGTCATGAATAAAAAACACCAAAACACTAAAATAGAAAGTTTAACACACCATTGTCAAGTTTGCAAACCCCACCCTTTATACACCATTTTTCCGAAAAGGTTTGCAGATCTTCTTTCATTTGGAAAAAATGAAATTCCAAATGCAACCTTGCCATGACAAAAGCCTTGAAAACAATTACCACATCACATAAAATATCAGCATTTGAAAGGAGCTTTGCTTTTCTTGTCTTAAAGATTGCTAGATTTCCAATAGAAATTAAGAAATTAACATGGGCAGTCTCAGAGCGTTTTTTATAACCAAGTGGTGTTCCAAAGATAAAAACACTTGTAGAAAAAGAAAAGTTCATACGATTAAAAAAAGTTGATAAAAAAACAAAGAAGGGAGAGAGTCTTGCGCAATCTACGTAGGCATGGGAAAGGTCCTCAGAAATCATACAAAAAGGGCATTCCACTGAGTTATCCTCATTAAAACGATGTAATAAAACATTGGAGGGCAACACCATATGGGCGAGTCTCCAAGCAAGATCACCAGTCCTTTTAGCAATCGGTGAAACATACATTGCAGACCATTGCGGATGGGAGGGAGACCCAGAAGGCAGTTTCTCTTTCCATCGAGCCCCAAAAGAAACTGGCTGTAACAAGGGAAACCGAACTGAGATACACAACCGATACAGTCTCTTTTTATCCTTGCTGGAAAGTGGCGATGAGGAGAGCAAGATAGATGTTGTGGCACTATCAGCTGGCAGGCTAGAGCTAGCACAGATCTGTGGTGGTGTATGGTGGTCACCAATGTTGGTGGTTGAGCTCTGGCCCAAGTGCCTAAAAACACACAGGATTTCCTGTAGGACCTTGGCTATGCTCCTCAAAGATCTGATGCCAGTTCTTACTTGAAGATGTCCTGTGGAGAACCAACTGTTCTTGTTACAGTCACGAAGGTCCCGAGTCATTTTCACGCCAGCACTCACAAAACGTTGCACAAAAGCACGTGAGCGAGAAAAAGCAGGAAAGAGGGCATTGTAGAAAAGGGGTTCCCGGAGGAACCTTTCACTGTTGTATGTCCCCATTTGCCGAGTTGCTGAAATGGACCGCCAGACGTTCAAGACATCTTGGTAAAAGTCAGGGAGCAGCGAAGCATCGACATGTTGCAGCTCCATGAAGAAGAGTTCACAATTGTACCCAAGCATGCCGGCTTGTTTTAGCATACAGTTTGCAGTCGATTTCCAGGGCAAGGCCTCCAGAAATATAAAACGACGAGCTGTAGAGACTCGGAAGGCCATCACCCGACAAAGAATGTCCACAAGCCCATGGCCTCCTTCTGCCAGTGGAAGGCAAATAGTCTCTGGCTTTAGCCAGTGTTTGCCATCCCAAAAGAAGTCAAGTAAACATTTTTGAATTGACAACACCAACGTTGCAGGTGGCTGCAAGGCAATCATTTTATGCCATAAGAGAGGGGCCACCAGGTTGTTAACGACCAGGGCACGACCTCGGAAAGACAAGGTCGACAAAATTCCTCTCCATCTGTTTAATTTGTTGCTGATTTTGTGGAGCAAACAATCCCATTTCCTTTTGACAAAGCCTGGGGTTCCAAGATAAACACCGAGGTATTTCACACCTTCTTTTTCCCATGTCAAATTCATAGGGAGAATTGGAAGGGCAGAAGGTGGCGTACCGCCGACCCAAACTGCTTTGCATTTCGACCAATTAATTGGCATTGTACATGCTTGAGAGTATACCCATAGGCACTCAAATAGCCGAGCAATGTCATTACTGATGCGAACAGCAACACATACATCATCAGCATAGGCCGAAATGATAACGGGATTTTCTGATGGAGTCACTGAAAATCCCATAAGAGAAGATCGTAAACTAATCAAAAGGGGCTCAATGCAAAGAGAGTACAAGATTCCAGATAAGGGACAGCCTTGCCGAATTCCCCTCCCAATCCGCAAAGGTGAACAGAGACCATCATTGATTTTGATCAAGCTAAAAATGTGATCATACAATAAGGATACATTTGAAATAAAGGATGCCCCAAAACCAAATTGCTTTAAAATGTGAAACAAATACTCATGTTTAACAGAGTCAAAAGCCTTTTCTTGGTCAATAAAAAAGAGACCGGTATGTTGTTGTTGAAATGCACACACAACCCACAGGTCTCGTACCAAAAAAATGTTATCGTGCATAGATCTGTGCATAACACAGTATGATTGATCCTGATGTATAACTGTGCTTAGAACAGTCTTTACACGGTTAGCTAGCGTTTTGGCAAAAATCTTGTAATCTGTGCAGAGAAGAGAGATTGGACGCCAGTTATGTATCAATTGCAGGTCGTTTTTCTTAGGGATAAGGCAAACAACTGCACGCCGACAACTAAGGGGTAACAATCCCTCACGCAGACTGTATAAAAACACTGAGTGCAAAGCAGGACCAAGCATGTCCCAAAAGGTTTTATAAAATTCAGCTGGTAGCTCATCAAAACCAGGAGCCTTATGATCAGCAAGGCCATCGAGCACAGTTTTAAGTTCGCCGAGAGTAATGTTCTCATCCAAGACATGCCGTTGATGCTCATCTATCTGCGGTAAATTCGTCGTAATATTCTGCATTGCAGGCACCACATTAGGCTTAAAGGAAAGCACATTCTCAAAATAAGACCGAACAAAATGAACAATCTCCGTGTTATCACTAAGAATATGCCCATCACTAGCTCGAAGACTAAGCATTTGCTGGCTCGCCTTGGTCGTCTTCTCAAACTTAAAGAAATCTTTACAACATGTGTCTGACGACAGTAAACCATTCACTCTCAGCCTGACTAAGGCACCAATACCATTTTCTTGAATTAATTCCTTAAGCAGAGTTTGTTTTTCAAAGAGGAGTTGACACCGTCTTTCATCACTGAGGACCTCAGCACCTTCCTGCAATCGTAGAATTTCTTGTTTCAAGGCATCAATACATAATTGTTTACTTTGAGAGCAATTGGTTTTGTATTGCTGACAGAAAACACGGATCTGCGCTTTAGCATAGTCCCACCACTGACAGAGATTTAGGAAACGATGTTGGAAATACACAACCTTGTCCCAAAAAACCACAAAGGATGATTTAAAGAAAGGATCGCTCAGAAGGGAGGTGTTAAAGGACCAATACAGGGTGCGGCGTTTGAAACGAGGAAAAGAAAAGCACAGTTTTACCAAAGAATGATCAGAGAAACCAGAAGGGACAATAGCCGTATATGTCACAAGGTCGATAGCAGAGTTAGGAATATAAAATTTATCAAGACGAGCAAGTGAAAGATGATTTAGTAGAACCCGACACCAGCTAAATTGCTGCAGGTTTGGGTGTTGTTGCCGCCATACATCGTTGAGGTCATGCCGCGAAATTATACTGGAAAGAGGCCTACTTGAAGCTGGATGTGGCTCTGCACTGTTCCTATCTAAAGTTGGGTTTAAAGTACAGTTAAAGTCACCCCCTAAGCACAACAACGTATCAGAAGAGAGGTGTCTCAGGAAATTAAAGGACTGATTAAAAAAAGTTTCTCTATCTGTACTATCGCTTGGAGCATAGACGTTAACAAACATAAATCGTTGCTGATTGTATTCAAGCTCTACAGAGGCTAGATAGCCCTGGTACGATTTCCTTAAAGATGGGGGGGGGGGGGGGGGGGGAGACAGACAAACGTGAACTGACAAAAAAAAGCAATACCCGCACTCACAGAGTCTGTATTACTAAAAAACCAAGTACCAATCAGCTGTTGCTGCCAATCAGCCATGCAGTCTGCAGTGGCACGAGTTTCTTGCAATAAAAGTACATTAATCTTTTCCCTCCTGGCTAATTGCACAGTTTGGTACCTAGGCAGCTGACTGCGCCCACCATTAATGTTCAAGCTTGCTATGTTCATAGAAACATAGGCGACAACACAGCCATTACAGGTTTCATTCTTTCCTTGCTGTGAAAAGGTACCTCTTCAGTCTTTTCAGTGATTGATCAGAAATATGAAGGGCCGCAGATTGTTGTACAACTTCCTGAGCCCCACTAATGAAGGTGTGAGTATCAACGAAGAAATCGCAGATTTTCACGCGCTTTTTACGGTAAGTTTTTTGTAGGAAATCCACGATTTCAGCAGGAGGCACAGAGCTTCCAGAGAATGCTCTGATGAGAAGTCGGCCTCACCGTCACTCAGTGAGGCAATGGAAGAACCTCCATCAGAGTCACAATCGTTGTATTGAGAGTCCATTGCCGAAGCAACGGGCTCATCGATGTGACAATCTGAGACTTCAGCACTATCACCCTGCTGACCATGAGCTTGACAAGGCTCAGCTGCCTCAATGGAGGATTCCACAGACAGATCACTAGTTCCAACACACTCACCACTCCCCACAGAGGGAGGTGTGGCACAATCAACACAAGCTTCAGCAGGGGACACACATGGAGGCTCAACCTCACATGGAGGTTTACCCTCAGAACACTGGAGCGACTCAGGTGCTGTCTGGCCAACACATACATTTTCAGCATTTATCACATTACCCTCAGAGTATTCTGAAGGCGGGGGAGGTTGAGGAATTTCCTCAACTGGAGGAAACTGCTGAGGAGGAGGTCGCGCTCCACCATAACCTTCACTAACCACTTGAGCGAAGGTTGGAGGACCGGCCAAGACCTTATTATCAGGCTCGTTGAGGTCGTTAGAGGGTGGGAGGGTTCTTTTCCTGGTTCTCTGTTTGTCTACAATGGGGTCTGCATCAGCACCACCCATATTGTTTACATCATCGACAACGATCTCAGTAGAGCCTTGCTGTTCATCACCATTCAGGCTAGTGACTTTATCTGTGGACTTTTTCGGGCACGAGTCTTTTAAATGACCATATTGACCACACTCAAAACAAACTAGAGACTCTGTGGAGACAAAGACCCGATAAGTGTGACCTTCGACCTTGAAGGCAATACCGCATTTAAAGAGGTTACACCACGCGGTAAGATCATATAAACAAAACGACGAAAGGACATGACGTGTTTTAACGGGTTATTTTTTCCTCGTACAGGAACAATAGTAACTGAAGAGACGACAGAACCAAGTTTGTTTAGTTCAGTAACCAGGTCTTTGTTCTTAAGGAACGGAGGAGCGTTAGAGAGAGAAACCCGAACTGCCGGCGTGTCGAGTGGACATACCTGAACAAACACGTCGGGAGCAAAGAAAAGCCCGTGCTCGACTATTTGAGCAACCATGGGCACTGTGGAAACAAAGATTACCATGCGTTTATTCATGCGAGAAGCCGCTTTTACATTATCCAAACCGATTAACTCTCCGATGGCAAGGATAATGGCCTCGACGTCGATTCCCGACGGAGGTGAGCAAACTAACCCATGCTTCCGGGTTAGCGCTTCAAGAGACGTGTAACGAGAGCTATCCGCCATCGTTTACATGTTTAAACAAAGGATAAATATATAAAGAGTTAATGAAGCCAAAAAGCTCCAGTAAACAAACGAAAAATAAAAATATTTACGAAAAAAAGAAACGGAAAAAGTATTATGATTTGTAACACGAGGCGAAAAAAAACCGAAGAGGGAACCGCCCTAAGGGGGAACCTTTACCGGTCTCACCACGTGTGCTCTCACTTTCTCACTCTCAAGAGGGGGGGGGGGGGGGGGGAGATGATAACGTGGAAGGGTGACACACAAAAGACGGCACAAAGGTGAGAAGAGGTAAGGGGAGGGTAAAGATACAAACCACGAGCACGGAGCTACAATGCCAAAACACGAGCAGACGCCATGACACTGCACCCAACGCACCGACAGCTGATCGGTGGCGACAGAGAGAGAGAGACTTTGACTTTTAAACTCTTTTTATTATAAAAGTATAAAACAAGAGTACCACCAAAAGCAATTCATCCAGGAAAATCAGTAAAATCATAGCAATCCCGGAAGGAAAAAACAATCGGTGCACTGCAAACCAAGCGACAGAAAAGGTGCAAATACCAAAAAAAACACGAGGAGAAAATCTAGGCATAATTTCTAAACTAGGCATAATTTTATATGTACAAATTTACAATCGCATCTGCAACCCTGAGGAGAGACTTAAGAAAGAAAGAGTAGGTCAAGACAAGGGGGAGAAAAACGCCGGCAAGGAGAAGCATGGAACAGTGTATAAGAAACACCCGCACTGTATTATACAGAAATTAACAATTTGTTATCTTGGACCTCACAAATCCCTCCAACACACCAGGTCGCAACAAAATTTGCAAGGTCGTTTGCAGTTTGGACAAGCCAAATTCAAGCTTGAGCCTTGCTGACACCAACGAACTAAAAAACACCATAATACTGCATTCCTGCATGGGTCTGCCGCCCAGCTTCGCCTTCCGCGACAGGTATACGGCCAGTTTAGCGGTAGCGGTTAGGAACCCGAATACAATAGATGTGGTTCCCTTTTTGGGAGGAAAGCCAAAGATGTAAGCTTTCAAAGAAAAGGTAACCCGCAATCTATGGGAAATAAAATTTAAACAATGAAACAAAGGAGAAAGTCTTTCACAATTAATGAAAGCATGAAACAAATCTTCCCTCACCGGACAAAAGGGGCAACAGCCGGAAATGGGGGGAAAAAAACGAATGACAGCATTGGAAGGAACAATCCAGTGGGCCAAACGCCACTGAAGGTCACCTGTTCTTTTAGAAATAAGTCCAGCATACATTGTATCCCATAAAGGCTCAGAGGGGGGACCGGGAGGCAAGAGTCCTTTCCACCGGGTAACCCCAGCTAGAGGTGGGTCCCCAAGAAGAAGTTTCACACAAGAC
Organism: Myxine glutinosa; assembly: GCF_964187855.1. Lineage (NCBI taxonomy): Eukaryota > Metazoa > Chordata > Myxini > Myxiniformes > Myxinidae > Myxine > Myxine glutinosa. The sequence continues at coordinate 16,995,870 of NC_136268.1, forward strand.
CTATAAATACTCTTGCTGCTCATAGCATGGAAGGGGGGTATTGAAAGGTAGCCAGAGAGAGAGAGAGAGAGAGAGAGAGAGAGACAGAGAGAGAGAGAGAGAGAGAGAGAGACAGAGAGAGAGAGAGAGAGAGAGAGACAGAGACAGAGAGACAGAGAGAGACAGAGAGAGACAGAGAGACAGAGAGACAGAGAGACAGAGAGACAGACTGACTTTTACATCCTTTTATTACAAAAATATCAAAGTATATTTTGTAAAAGTATAAATAAAGCATTTCACAAATCATTTCACAAATCAAATGTAAAGAACAAGCAAAACCATTTTAAAGGGAACATTTACATGAAGACCGTTAATACATCAAGAAAAGAAACAAGAAAATAATAAAGTGTTTTGTTCCTCACAAAAATTCATATTATGTTCGAGGAGTGATCAATCTGTGATCAACACACCATTTTGCACAGAGCAAAGCGCATTATTCAATGCCCATATGCTTTTAAAGATCAGTACTTTATCCATAGATGTTTACAAACAAAATTCCATTTTAATACGGGCAAATACAAGTCCTTTAAAACAGGCCTGGAGGTTATCTGCACATCTTAAAAGATTTTCAATTTGCATTTTTCTCGTGCGATATATTGATTTCTTTGCCATGGCAATGAGAAAGTTCACGAGAACCACTTCTATTGGGTGTGTGTTGGAGACAAAGCCAAAAATAAAAGAATTCAAGGTAAAGTTTAAAGAAAGCTTCGTGCACATTTCATGAAGCAAAACAAATAAAGGAATCAAGCATGCACATTCAACATAAGCATGTGAATTGTGACAAGGTCTCAAGAGCACCACAGAAGGGACAATTGTCAGATATTTCAGGAGAAAAAACATGTAAGAGCTTATTAGTGGGTAATACTAATATCCAATGTGCCAACCTCCAAGACAGGTCGGCAGTTTTCTTCAGAATAAGTACATGATAATAGGCTTTCCAGTTAGGTTGGAAGGGGTATTCTGTCGGCAAGCAATTGTGCCACTTCCTCAACTGCCACGTTCCGAAGGAGGGCCGGATGGCTTTGACGCAGGCATGGTATATAACATGATTTTCCAGACCTGCAGATCCAAAACGTATTTTTGGTAAATATTTAATTATTATTGTACCAGAATTCATTACAGTGGGGGTGAGTTCTAAATTTGGGAAACAGAGGCTTGGTTCACAAACAATTGGGCCATCACCAGTGTGAAGAGATTGCTCCCTGTGCACCTTAACTCTGCGGTATACGTTAAGTATTTCACATAGTACAGCAGATATTATGTGGTTGGACCGCATGCCAACTTTATTCGCAAGTGCTGCAGCACTTAACCATCTCTTGTTGTCAATCATAAGATCAGCAACGCTGTGGACACCATTCTGAACAAAATAATCAACAAAGGAGCGTTCGGTTCTTATTCTTTTGAAAAGAGAGTTGTAGAAAAGAGGGTCACTGAAAAACATCTCTTTGGTGTAGGAAACATAATCACGGTCAACCATGAAAATAAGCCAAGCATTTAAAATTATATTGTGAAATGGTGGAAGCAAGGACAGATCAATACATTTCATGTTCATTAGGAATAGACCTGATGAATCGTCTAGCATGCCGGCTTGACGGAGGAGGAGGAGAGCAGTGGACCATCAGGCTAGGTCTGATGGACCATAGAGAAGCCGCCAGATTGAGGCGATGCCAAATGCCATTGCCCTGCATACGATGTCCACAAGACCATGCCCGCCTTCCTCTAAGGGAAGATTCAAGATTTCTCGACGAAGCCAATGTTTTCCACTCCAGAATAAGTTTATTATTGGTATTCTGTATATTCAGCAGAAAGTGTTCAGGAGGTGGAATGGCTTTGATTCTGTGCCACAGTATAGATGCTGCTAAATTGTTGATGACCAGGACTCGTCCCCGGTATGAAAGCAAAGACAGCAACCCTTTCCATTTCTGCAGCTTTTGTTCGAGAGAGCCAGCGAGACCCTCCCAATTTTTCGCTTGTGTTGCTGCATCACCGATGAAAACACCAAGGTACTTCATTCCGTTGAGGGACCAGGTGAGGTGTTTCGGAAGGACAAGCATAGGCAGCTGGCATGGGCCCATCCACATCACCTGGCACCTGTTCCAGTTTACCAAAGCTGAAGAAGCTAAACCATAATAGTCCAAGCAGTCCACCAGTTTCCTGATCTCATCGCTATGATGTACAATGACACAAATATCGTCAGCATATGCAGAGACTTTCACAGGTCTTGTGAGCAAATTTCTGCATCTGGTTAAGATGCTGCGGACTTTGATTAAAAGAGGCTCAATGTTTAAAGAGTACAGAATACCTGATAAAGGACATCCCTGATGGATACCCCTTCCAACCTTTACAGGTGAAGTCAGTTCAGAGTTTACTCTGAGTATTGAGGAGATGCCATTATAGAGCAGTTTTTCCATGGAGAGGAAAACAGGACCAAGTCCAAAACACTCAAGGACCTTGAAAAGATATACATGACTTACACGGTCAAAAGCCTTCTCTTGGTCAAGCAGAATCAAACCAAGATTGTCATTTTTTATTTTACACACATCCCAAAGATCTCTTCATAAAAAAATGTTATCATGTATCTGTTGGTTAGGGATACAAAAAGACTGATCACTTTGAATCAACGACTCTAGAAGTGGGGCGATGCGTCGAACTAGAACTTCAGAAAATATTTTATAATCTGAAGTTAGAAGAGAGATTGGACGCCAATTATCAATGAGCTGAGGGTCTCCTTTCTTAGGTAATAAACTAATTACTGCTCTTCGGCAGCTCATCGGCAAGTCACCACAATGTAATGAACAATTAAAGACCTCCAATAGTTTTGGGCCTAATAAGAGCCAAAAGGATTTATAAAACTCTATTGGGAGGCCATCCAATCCAGGAGATTTACCCATAGGTAAAGAAGCAAGGGAAAGTGTAAGCTCTTCCAAGGAAAGTAAGGAGCCAAGCTGATCCTTTTGAGCAGCACTTAGCATGGGTAGGTCAGATGTGAAATAACTTATTGAGCTATCGTCAACATCATTTGCCATAAACAAGCCTGAAAAGAAGTTATAAACCTCCCTCTTTATATTATCTTGTGACCTCACAATGTTACCAGTTGAGAGCTTTAAAGTTTCAATTTGCCTTTGATTGGTAGTCCTTTTATCAAAATGGAAAAAAAAATTGGTCGGTGCATCTAAATTATATAGCTGATCCATCCGTAGATTGACCATTGCACCTTTTGCTTGGTATTCGACTAGGTTGTTTTGTAGAGTCTTCTTTTCCATAAGCAAATGATTATTTGTTCTATTGGGGCTATTTGCCACATCAGTTTGCAACTTCATTATTTCCTTTTCTAGTGTGAACCTCTCCCTTTTTACACTAAAAGAAGAGAAATAGTTAAACTGTTGGCAAAAGACAGCAATCTGTGCCTTAGCGTAGTTCTACCATAATATCGGGTTATCAAAATTATTCCCTTTCTTTGAGGCTAATCCAAAACACTTTGAAAGCTTCACAAAAAGCAGCATTTTCCAGCAACATGACATTGAACTTCCAATATGGACTGCCATGTTGCTGCAGAGCAAGCTTAAAGGACAAAGTTACAGCCAGGTGATCAGAGAAAAGAGAAGGCACGATATCAGATTTCAATATCTTGTCAAGCATTACAGTATTGACATAAATTCTGTCTAACCTGGCTAGAGTGTGTATCTGAGACGTACATCTAGACCAAGTAAACTGACGTTGCATAGGGTGTTGAATACGCCAGACATCTATTAATCCCGTCGTCTTGATGATTTTCTCCAAGGGTTTCGCAGATTTCGGATGTGGCTCTGCACTGTTTCTATCTAATGCAGGGTTAAGAGTGCAGTTGATGCCGCCACTCATTATAAAAGAGCAATTTAAGTCAATTGTACTCAGAAAATCCTCTAGCTTTAGAAAGAAGTTGTGCCTTTCAGCATTCTTACAGGGAGCATATATGTTTACAAAAACAAAGATTTGATTATTGGCAGTGAATTGAAGACAAGCCAGATGTCCGGGAATTATTTCATTATATTGATCTTGTGAGAGTGTGAATGAGGAGGAGACACAGAAAGCAATTCCAGCAGTGAGGCAATTGATATCACTGAAGAACCACTGGCCCTTCATTAGCCTTCTCCACTGGGCTTGGCCATTCAGATCTCCATGCGTTTCTTGCAGTAACAAGACATCCAGGTGCAAACGCCGGGTCAGGTCTTTTACCTGAACTTTGCGTTCTAAACTAACACCACCGTTAATGTTTAGACTGCCAAAACTAACACTCATTCTTTCAGAAAAAGAAAGAAGATAAATAACTAAATAGATCAAAAAACCCATAGGGACCTCATTTACGAAGCTCCTGCCGAGCTTTCTGGATCATTTTTCTTAGCCAGTGCTTCTGAGCATCAGTGAAATTTGGAGTGTCAGGGTTACGCACAATTTCCTTCATTTTAAAAATCAACACCTGAAGATTGGGGAAATGATCTTTCAGTTAAATGTTCCTTTTCCGATAGGAATCTCTCAAAAAGTCCCAAAGCTCGTCATCCGAAGGGTTATTTACAGCCTTTAGAATCTGAGAGGACTCATCTTGACCCTCACCATCAGATTCCTCATATGGGGAATCAATTGGTGTTTCAGCTTCCTGGCGCACATAACATGATTGCTCAGTTTCAATAAAAGAAACTTCTTCAGGTACGTTTTCTGCTGTAGTCACATTTGAAGATTCTTCGGGATGCGAGGTGGGGGACTCCAAGCATGTTTGTGACATGACCACGATGCTCGCTCGGTTCATGGATGTCAGTCTCCTTCAGTGGATTTAAATTATCCTCTTTTATTCTCTCTGTGCCCTTATTTTCCTCATTTATTCCTTTTTTAGGGGGAGATTTTAAGTGCTTTTCCTCCTCTTGCGATTGACAGGAGGAAGCTGTGCAATGAACATCCTCGTGTGAGGTGACACTGTCTGAGGGATCTGGAACACTCACTGGGATTGGAAAATTGGAATCCACTTTTTCCTTGATGATGTTTGTACTAGTGGAGGTGTCCTTTTCCTCGAATAAGGCAAACCTGTTATCACATTGAATTCCAGTGATGGAGTTTTCACTGATTTGCCTTTTCCCAGAAGGTGACACACTTCTTACAGCCGATTTACGTTTTTTTACTTTGGAAACGCGAACAAACCCCTCATTTGCGCTGTCCATTGGTTCAACGGGAGGGGGCGTGTCTACTTGTTTACCTGGTTTATTCTGCACATTTGTCGAGCAGGAAACGGTAACATTAATCTGTGAGTCATTGTTTCCCGTTTCGACCATGTTAGGCTGTTCCTTCTGATGGCGGCAAAACCGTTTCATGTGTCAAAGCATAGAAGTGGAAACACAGGGAAGCTTTACAAATAGAAACAAGGACACAAAGGAGCGAAATTTGGGGTGGGGAGTAGGACAAACAGCCAAGACAGAGCACTCACGACGTGAAGCCGCCATGACACCACACCAAACACACCAACAGCCAGCAGATGAGACAGAGACAGAGACAGACAGAGACAGAGAGAGACAGAGAGAGAGACAGAGAGAGAGACAGAGAGAGAGACAGAGAGAGAGACAGAGACAGAGACAGAGACAGAGACAGAGACAGAGACAGAGAGAGAGAGAGAGAGAGAGAGAGACCTTTGTGCCCTTTTATTATAAAAATATAAGCCATTCCACAAAGCGGTTGTGAGCAAAGCAACCAGTTTAAAGAAACATTTCGTAAGGATCATGAATTCACCAAAAGGAGCAAAGGATATTTAAAAGAAACCAGCAAGTATAAAAAAATTTACAAACCAAAGGTGAAGACACAAACAAAACCACAAACAATTTTAAAGGAAATGCTCATGCAAGAGCTATGACCACATCAAGAGCAAATTAAGCGTTTAATTAAATTAAGCGAAACAAAGAGAGAGGGAGAGAGAGAGAGAGAAAGGGAGAGAGAGAGAGAGAGAGAGAGAGAGAGAGAGAGAGAGAGAGAGACACAGAGATTTTCATTCCTTTTTTTGAAGGAAAAACCTTTTCCACCAATGCAGACAGGTAAAACAAAAATATTTACAGGTCATGAGAGCATTTCTACAAATACAGACAGTGAGAAAAAAGAAAACCATGGTTACAAATCAATACAGACAGCAAATAAAGTTGATATATACAGTCATAAAAAAGGTACCATTTCGAAGCATTTCACATTACACCAAATAAGAGAGCAATGCTATATTACAAGTTTAATGTAAGGACTCCGTCAGTTAAACTGCACAAGGAACGCCGAACACACCATCGTTTCTGGAAGTCCCCACAGTTATCAAAAGACAATTCCAGGTTCAGCCGAGACGACACCAATGACCTAAGAAAGACGACAGCGTCATCCACTGGAACAACACTGTTCCGGATTTTCCTTTTCCTGGACACATATATAGCAAGTTTTGCCTCAGAAATTAAAAAGTTGGCTAAAAAACATTCATGCCTACATCTGGGTTTAATACTAAAACCAAATATAAAAACAAAGTGTGTAAAAACCAACCCCAACCCTTGAATGACATGCGATAAAACAGTAAAAAGTGGTGTCAATCTTGGGCATCCAACAAAGGCATGAAAAAGAGTTTCCTGGGCATCACAAAAAGGGCACTTTTCAAGGACATGTGGACACATTCGGTGTATCAAAACGTTTGAGGGTAAAATGTGATGTGCCAATCGCCACTGCAAGTCTCCGGAGTGTTTGTCAATGGGTACCTTGTACATAACAAGCCAGTTTATCGAAGTAAAATGAGTAGTCTGGAGCATTCTCCTCCAGTGCGCTTGTGGTTCTGCAGGTCTATCAGAAACAAGGGTTTTGACACACATGCCATAAACAGAGGATTTTTCCATCAACTTAAAGGAGGTGAAACCTTGAAAAAGAAGCAAAAGCTCTGGAAAGGGGTGTTGGGATGAGAGAGGGCCAGCTTCCACCTGTGGAGCCCATTTTAGCTTGGTTTGCTTGAAAAAGCGCAGAATCACAGAAAATATCCTCCCAATGACCCGAGTGGACCTAACTCCAGTGGCAACAGCGACGTCAGCAGCTGGTTTCCACTTGTAAGGAGGAGGGGTTCTAAAATCTTTAACCTTGGTGCATCCAGCATCAATAAACTTTTGCATAAAAGTACAATCACTGCAGACCCCTTCAAAAATGGGGTTTAAAAAAATTGGCTCGTTTAAGAACATTTCAAGGGAATAATTACTGTTATCACGGCGAACGGTAACCACCTGCCATGCCTCCAGCACACTTCTGTAGAACAGGGGGACTGATGCCATATCGACTTTCTTGCTGCCAATAAGGAACAGCACCTGATCGTAGCCGAGTCTCCCTGCCTGCTGAAGCAGGCAGTGAGCCAATGCCTTCCACGGGACGTCAGTGTACAGCAGTCGACGAAGCGACAGGAGGCGAAAAGCCATAACTTTACTGGTAATGGCAATCAGACCCTGTCCTCCTTCAGCAACGGGTAGGTTTAACACACTAGGTTTGAGCCAGTGCTCCCCCCCCCCCCCCGAAATAAGTCAATAAAAATAGATTGCAGTTTTTTAAGAATCAAATCCGGGGGCTGCAGTGCCATAAAAACGTGCCAAAGCATCGATGCTGCAAGGTTGTTTATAATGAGGGTTCGGCCCCGATAGGAGAGTTGGCAGAGTAAGCCCTTAAACTTTAGCAGCCGCCTCTCAGTTTTAATTATGAGAGATTCCCAGTTTCTCAAAATGAAGTTTTCGGTACCAAGAAAGACACCAAGGTAAAGAACGCCATCCCATGCCCATTCGAGTTGCTCCGGCAGAGTCGGAGGAGTGGCGCCATTTTGCGGACCAAGGTAGAGAGCTCTGCTCTTTTTCCAATTCACTTTTGCCGAACTTGCCAAACTGAATTCATGGACGCATTGGACCAAGGCCAAGACGTCCTCATCCGAGTGAACGATTGCACAAAGATCGTCTGCATAAGCAATCACCTTGAACGGGTTCGCAGTTGGTTGAGGAACGAAACCGGGAAGATGTGCGTGCAAACGAACGAGCAAAGGCTCAATCGCGAGGGAGTACAGGAGGCCGGAAAGAGGGCAACCTTGATGAATGCCTCTACTAGCCGGGAAAGGCTGACATAAAATGTTGTTAACTTTTGCTAAACTAAAAATGTTATTATACAGTAGCTGTACGTGAGAGATAAAAAATTCACCAAAACCAAACCCCCGTAAAACAGAGAAAAGATAAAAGTGATCGATGGCATCGAAGGCCTTTTCTTGATCGAGGAACACCAGACCAACATTTCTTTGTTCGAGAGAGCAGATATCAATCATGTCACGTACAATAAAGATACTGTCGTGAATTGACCTTTTAGGGACACAGTAAGATTGATCTGGGTGTATGATCTCCTCAATCACGACTCTGAGCCGGTTGGTGAGAGCCTTGGAAAAGATTTTATAATCCATGCATAGCAAGGATATCGGACGCCAACTTTCCACCCGATGCAGATCTCCCTTCTTGGGTATTAGGGCAAGCACCGCTCTACGGCAGCTGAGTGGCAGTTGGTTGAGTCGTAAACTGTCAGAAAATATTTCCAACAGTTCCGTCCCAAAGAGGTCCCAGAAAGCTTTGTAGAACTCTACGGGGAGTCCATCCAAGCCAGAGGCTTTTCCATTCGGCAAGGCTTGTAGTGCAACAAACAGTTCCTCCATAGTTATCTTTCTGTCCAGCTCTTGACGTGCAGTAGCTGACAAGGTGGGCAAGGACGCGGTTAAAGAATGCACCATTTCGTCATCAATGTCTTTCATACAATACAGATCAGAGAAGTAATCTTTAACCAGGGTTCTAATGGCCTTGTGATCCTTTATCATATTGCCCTGCACAGTCCGTAACAAGGTGAGCTGCTCGCTACCCTTTGAAGTGTGTTCAAGTCGAAAGAAGAAACTAGAAGGCACGTCCAGATGACGCAAATTCTCCACACGGAGACGAGCCATGGCACCTCTAGCTTGTTTTACACATAGCCTGTTGAGAATAGCTTTCTTTTTGGCCAATGAAAGATTCGTTTCCATTGTGTTAGAAGGTGACAGATGGCTTTGCAAAGCTAAAATTTCTTTTTCAATAACACTTTTAAAGAGAGACTCATCTTTTGTACAAAATAATCTATACTGCTGACAAAAGGTTTTAATTTGCACCTTAGCATTATCCCACCATTGATTGAGGGAAGAAAAAGAAGGTTTCCGCAAAAGCAGTGTACCCCAGAAAGCCCGAAAGGCTTTAAGGAAAGCTTGATCCTCTAAAAGGTCCAAATTAAAAATCCAATGTGCAGCTCCATAGTTCCGTATCAGAGAGAGAAGAGAAAAGGTGACCATGTGATGATCGGAGAAACCGATTGGTAAAATTTGCACATTGCCCATCATGTTAAGAAAGTTACTATTTATGTAAACACGATCTAGCCGAGCGAAGGAAAGCCGACCGTCAAGACAGCGACACCATGTATACTGGCGTATGAGGGGGTTGTGAAGTCTCCACGCATCAACGAAAGAGAATTTAGATAAAACCCTTGCCAGTGGGATGGTACTAGCTAGATGAGGTTCTTTACCGTTCCGGTCCATGGCAGAGTCTAGAGCACAATTAAAATCCCCACTCAAGCAAACAAGATTATTAAATTCTACATGAGTGAGTGATGTTTCTAACTGTGTGAAGAAGGTGACCCTATCAGTGCTGTCACTGGGTGAGTAGACATTAAAAAGTGTGTGCCTGTAACCATTGAAGGTGAAAGACACAGAAATTAGATACCCCTTAATTATGTCTTCAAAAACAATGTCAGTTTGGAGGAAAAAAGAAGATGAGAAGAATATAGCTACCCCGGCTCTAGGGCAAGCCAAGCTACTGAAAAACCATTGGCCGTTCATCAACCTTCGCCACTGGCTTTCGCACGAAGGACTGCATCTCGTCTCCTGTAAAACCATGACATCAATATGCTTTTCCTCAGTGAGTAATTTCACCTGGGTCTTGCGCAATGGGGACCGCCCCCCATTGATATTGTTGCAGTTATGGGATTTGCATCCATCCATATCCGCTTGTAAATATTCCCCTATTTCCTCAATACTTCCCAACTCTCCCCAATCCCCCATTCCCTAGTCCCATTTTCTGTAAACAACACTCTGTAGACCCGACCTCCCCCTATTTCCCCCATTAAATGTCGCATCCAGGTCCACCGCATCTCAGGTAGACAACGATAGGACATCTTGCTAGTTATTCTTAGTCTATGTCAGTTAAGGTTTCGTTTCCATTAATTCTGACCCTTCGTTGCACCAGAATGTGATTGTATGGCACCGTTAGGAAGTTTAGGACCTCCCAATACCTCCCCGCAGCTCTTCCTCACAGCTCTCTTCAACAACAACAACAACAACAACGAGCGCAGGGAGTGTGCGTCCTCACTCCGGCTTGGTTGGTAGGAGTGGTGGGAGGGCACCAGGCCTTCCCAACGAGCCGCCATTGGACATGTGCTCGACGGGGTTACCAAACAGGGGCTCCCTGTCGGCTCCCGTCAAGGGCGGAGCCCGGTAACCCCCGCACCCAATGGAAGTGGCGGACCGGCCCCAGTTGGGGCGGAACCAACCAGCCGAGGGCGTGTCACTCCCCGTTGAGCATGCGCAGTAAGAGAGAGGTGACGTGAGAGATGCGCGCCAAGCTTGGAGCAAGCAAGACCACCTCCGAGCGCTGTGAGACCTCCCTGCATCTTTGAACCGTGCTTTATCCTGTCCCCAAGCCAAGGTGCACCTTGTGCCAGCGACCTACCTGTCCATTCCTGCCATCAATCCCTGTGTAAGTCTACCTCGTCCATTTGTCCGTGGTCTGTCTGGGAATAGATAAGACTGTATTTAAGTGCCCATCTCTTCTGTGTCTTTACCTCACTCTGCCTTGTAATCTACCCCCTTTTCTCCACCACTGTAATTATACCCTCCTCCGGAGGTCTTGAGAACTGTACCCCCCTTGCGTCGTTTCATCTTTCCCAGTCGTCGTGTCCTTTCTATCATTGATTTGGCATAGCGCGAGTTGGCCAATGTCTGGGTGAATCGGGTGAGTCGGGAAGAAACGGGGAACAACTGTTCGGCCGCGGTTACCTCCGCTCGGTAAATAACATCCAATCCGCGGTCCGTAACAATATTCAAGGTAGCTACGTAAAAGGTCATGTGAAGAAGAAGGGGAAGGGGTTATATAGTGGAAGGTTGGTCTACTTGTAGCTCTTCCTTCGCTTTGACGATGTACTTCTTGAGGCGGTATACTTCTCGTTCCCCAACTCCGAACTGGCTGGACTTCAGGACGAGATATTTCGCGGATGTTATGAAGATTTTTAGGTCTGGAAAGAAATCTTTCACCTTTACTCGCCTCTTCCGAAAAGTGTCTTTCAGGAATTTTAGAATGTCTGCAGGTGTGATGCCCGGGTCACCCTCCAGCCCATGAGACAACAACAATTCGTTCCAAGCCTCGATGCTGATGCCAGACGTGAGGGATGAGGCTCCATCGGAGTCATAGTCCAATTGATCAGCGTGAGTCTCACCCTCTAACGATAAAGCAGGCGCCGGTGCAGCAGATGCTGTGTGTGCCATCCCCTGAATGTCTGCAGGTTTTGGACACGTCTGCAAATCAGACAATGATGCAACAGGTGTTGCGAGATTCACCTCTTCATGACCCGCTATGGTCATGCCACGCTCCGGAATTATATGAGGCATTTCAACGACAGAACTTGTATATGTCTTGAGGGCACAGCCTGGGACATCCTGAGGCACAACCTCCTCAGGTGCGCCATACCCGGCTGATACAGAAACTGTGCATTCCATGTCTGCGCAGCCCGGGACATTCTGAGGCACGACCTCCTAAGGTGCCTCACGCCCCGCACGGACAGAAACTGTACATTCCGCACAGCCCTGGACATTCTGAGGCACGACCTCCTCAGGTGCCTCATGCCCCGCACAGACAGAGACTGTACATTCTATGTCAGCACAGCCCGGGGCATTCTGAGGCACGACCTCTTCAGGTGCCTCACGCCCCGCACAGACAGAAACTGTGCATTCCATGTCCGCACAGCCCAGGCCATTCTGAGGCACGACCTCCTCAGGTTCCTCACGCCCCGCAGAGGCGGAGGCTAAAATGGGCTCTGTAGGTCCATTATTGTCATCACAAGCAGCTCTTTCACTCTGATTCATTAATTCTTTATCATCATCAGGAGTTAGAGATGCAAAGCTATTGTGTAAGGCTATGACGGTAACACAAGGAGCCACCTCAGTGAGGGGTCCATTGTCGCTTCCAGTCAACACAATCTTTTTTGAATCCCTCGTTGCTGCTTCGTCATTAACGTTCGGCCGTTTGTGCTTCTTCCGAGCAGTAACAACAGTGAAACCTTCATCATTCACGGAGGAATCCCTCACTGCTGCTGTCGATGTCGACGGCTGATTGTCCACAGCATTACCAGGTGCCGCCTGTTAGGCGTGCCCACGGGGACAGTTACCTTCGTACAGGTATCTCTCGCTGCTGCCGCCGATGTGGACGGCTGATCGTCCACAGCATTACCAGGTTCTGCCTGCTCGGTTGTTCTCATGGGGACAGTTACCTTCGTGCAGGCACCTTTAACATGTCCGTGTTGCCCGCAAATGAAACAGGTCGTCGTTTCGGTCGACACATATATTTGATAGTTATGACCATTGAGCGACAGCGTCATGGTCGCATTAAGCGTCTGAGCGTTGTCTTTGAGGATAATATAACAATGACGCCGGAAGGTCATGATGTGTCGGAGCGAGGCGTCTGCTCGAAGTCGCAGGGGGATCATCGATATCCGGGACACGACGGTGCCGAAACGATTAAGCGAAGAGACAATGTGCTCGCTTTTTATAAACGGCGGTAAGTTCGACAAAATGATTCGGACCGCCGGTGTGTCCATCGGACTAACACTTAAATAAATGCCCTAGGATAAGGACAAACCGTATTCCACCACCTCATTAACGAGGTGTTCCTTTGATACAAAAACCACAATTCTGTGGTTCATCCTGGAGGAAGCGAGGACATTATCCAGGCCGACAATGTTACCAATACTGGTTACCACGTCCTCGACACTCACTCCGTCAGGCGGGCAAGCAATAAGCCCGTGTTTGCGAGTCAATGAGTCATACCTGCTATTGTGCAAACGAACGTTCGCCATAGCTATAAGTATAAATGAAACTAAAGAAACGGTTTCGAAATAAAAAAATAAAAGAGAACCTGTCGTGATCAAAACCTGCAGGCGAAGGTAAAATGAAAAGAAATAGAATAAGGGAGCCGATAAACGACGATGATGAAGAACACGACAAACAGAGCACAGGCCTGAAGAGCACAAGGTTCTTTAGGACTCGCACCAAACTCACCGTGCGCGCTCTCTTTCTCTCTCTTGTCTCAACAAAGAAGGAAAACACGGGGAAAACTTCACAAGCACATACAAGGACACAGAGGGAGTGAAATGGGGGATGGGAAAGGCAACAACACAACACAGTACTCACAGCTCCTCACACACAGCAGCCATGATTGCCACACCCACGCACGACTCACCAACGACCAGCAGGGGGCGAGAGAGAGACTTTTTTTTTTTGACTTTTGAAGTCCTTTTATTATCAAAATAATACAAAAAAATGTATTTATATCTTTACACCAATCATAAATACATGAAAAAGCAATGAAACGAAAAGGTTACAGAAGTATCACGGCACACAATTTGCCAAAATAAACCATTAACTTTATACAACCTACAAAAATATTACCAGTTGGTTCTCACGAACCTCACACAACCCTTCATGACACCAAGTATTGGTGAATTCATCAAGATTGTTTGCATCCTTATAGAAACAAAACTCTAGTTTAAGTCTTGCTGACACGAGGGCATTGAAAAACAACATTACATTGCATTCCCCGGCAGGTTTACCGTTCAATTTCTCCCTTCTTGAGAGATATATTGCCAGCTTGGCTGTTGCGACAAGAAACCTCATTAACATATTTTCCTTGCTTGACTTGGCATTAACGCCGAAAATAAAAGAACGCAACGAGAAAACAACCTTCATTCTGTGTGCCACAAGATTAAACCACCGAAACAAAGGAACCAATCTCACACAATTACTGAAGGCGTGGAACACGTCCTCCGTACATATGCAGAATGGGCAACATGTGGATGTAGGAGAGAAATGGTTGATTAACTTATTGGAGGGGACTATCCAGTGGATCAGTCTCCATTGGAGATCACCAGATCCTTTACTTATGAGCTTGCTATACATGGAGTTCCATACAGGTTCAGAGGGGGGTCCCACAGGCAACAGTCTCTTCCACCAGATTACTCCATTTAGCGGCGTATCCCCCAGCAGTAACTTGACACATGACTTGTATAGCTCTTTACTGCTAGTCTCTTGAAAGGGGCTTATCCCCATGCTAACCGGGGGTAAGTCTTCCAACTTGAAGTGCACCAGTAACCCAGGAAAAACCCACTCATCGTGCAATGGTTCGAGCTCGTGGGACCAGCATACTCTCAGCCGTACCCCTATTCGTATCACCTCTCTCAACACTTTTGCAGTCACTCTTTCGGACCGAATTCCTGCTAGCTTGGCTACTTCTCGAGCTGATTTCCACCCGCAACCTGAAACTTGCCGGAGGTGCCATACTTTTGTGATGCCGGCAATTATGAAATGCTGGCAGAGATCCCTACTTTTGGGTATGTTTGGGAAAAGCCGATTGCAGAACAAAGGCTCTTGTGCAAACATATGGATGTCGTAGTTGTCTTCTTGACGGCACACTGTGAGGTTCTGCCAAGCATTCAACACACTCTGATAAAAAACAGGAAGAGGAGATGTGTCAACTTGTTGAAGCAGGACCAAGAAACATTCGCGGCCATATCCCAGCCCGCCAGCTTGCCGCAAAATGTGGGTGGCCAAAACATGGTTTGGTAATTGTTCTTTCACCAAAAGTTTTTGGACAGTGCATAGCCGAAAGGCCATTATGCGGCTCCTGATGTCGACCATACTCTGGCCACCCTCGGCCAATGGACGGCATACAACGTTTGGCCGTAACCAGTGATGCCCTCCCCAAAAGAACTCCAACAGTTGCCTTTGCACTTCCTTCACCAAGCCTTCTGGTGGTTGCAGGCAGATGAATCTGTGCCACAAGAAGGAGGCGACGAGGTTCTTGACTACCAAAACTCGGCCCTTATACGAAAGGTGAGGCAGGGCTCTCCTCCATCTACTCAATCTCTTTTTTACGCGTTCAGCGACACCTTCCCAGTTTTTCTGGCCATACTGTGGGGATCCAAGGAACACTCCAAGATAGCGAACACCTCCATCCACCCTCTTTAAACTTGCAGGAAGGTGTATTGGCGGGTCTTGCGCCATTCTAGATGCACTGTCCCTGACAGAGGGAACCCATAGCGCTTTGCTCTTTTCCCAGTTGCACTTCAACGAGGAAGCTAAACCAAACAAATGTAGGCACTTAGCCAGAGCTGCAATGTCGTTATTGTTTTTAACAATGATTGCAACATCATCAGCATACGCCGATACGACAACTGGAGGATGATCAGGAGATATACTCATTCCAGAAACGTTATTCCTTAGTAACACGAGAAGTGATTCCATTACAAGGGTGAACAGTACGCCGGAGACAGGGCAACCTTGCCTTACCCCCCTTTGAACCTGTATGGGAGAACAAAGCTCATTGTTCACCTTAACTAAACTGAATATATTGTTGTACAATAAAGCAATATAAGTTCTGAAATTATCTCCAAATCCACAAGCTTCAAGCACATGATTCAAAAAGACATGATCGATGCTATCAAAAGCCTTTTCTAAATCAAGAAAAATTATACCAAAGTCATTCTGCACACAGTTGCCATCTATGAGATCTCTAATGAAAAATATGTTATCATACATAGATCTACCTGGAATACAATAACTCTGATCAGGGTGAACCAAATCGCAAATGACCCTTTTAGCTCGATTCGCCAGAACTTTTGAAAGGATTTTATAATCAGTGCATAGTAGAGAAACAGGTCTCCAATTCTTCATTTGTCGCAAATCACCAGCCTTTGGAAGAAGGGACATCACCGCTCTTCTCAAACTTAAAGGCAATTCTCCATGAGTCAGTGATGATTCAAGAACATGCATCAGTTCTGGACCTAATAGTTCCCAAAATTCCACATAAAATTCAGCCGGCAGACCATCGATTCCAGGGGCTCTTCCCGAGTCCATTCCAGCCAGGGCTTGCGTTAACTCCTCGAGCATAATTGGCGAGTCCATATCCAGCCGCTGGGACTCGGTTAACGAGGATAGGTGAGAGGTTAAAAGTCTCATTGTTTCATCACAAACAACCTGTTTTGAAAACAGTTTGGAAAAGAAGTCTTGAACACATAACCGTCTGTCTCTGGGATTTACAACGACAGCTCCGCCAGGATTATTTACAGAAAAAATGTTCTTGGGTGCTTTACTGACAGAGTCCAGACGAAAAAAAGCTTTACTAGGGGTATCTAAAACCTTTAAGTTCTTAACCCTTAGTCTGAGCAACAACCCTGCTGCTTTCTCCTGGATTAACTCTCTCAGCTGAGTCTTCTTTTCTAGTAATAACTGGAAGTTTCTTGCATTATTATTTTTAGCAAGTTTACCTTCAAGCTGTACAATGTCAGCTTCCAAACAAGTCATTGTTATATTCTTAACATTTGTAATGTTTGCTCTAAACTGTTGACAAAACACCCGAATCTGGGCTTTCGTATTGTCCCACCAAAGATTAACTGAAGAAAAAGAGGGCTTTCTTTGGATTTGATTAGCCCAGAAAACTTGGAAGGCTTCTTTAAATAGACCATCTTCTAGAAGACTGGTATAAATTTCCAGTATGCACTTTTATTTATTGACTGAGGAAAAAGAAACCCCATGGTTACTAAATGATGGTCTGAGAATATTAACGGAAAATAATCTGGAGAGACTATAGCATTTCTAAAAGGTGAGTTTATATACCATCGGTCGAGTCTCGCAAAGGACACTCTTCCTCTGGTGATGCGGCTCCAGGTGAACTGAGGTTCATTGGGGAAAAGTACCCTCCATACATCTAGCAAACCCACCCGAGAAAGGAAAAGGGATAAATGAATACATGATTCGGGATGAGGTTCTGCTGAGTTCCTGTCCATTACAGGTTCAAAGGTACAGTTAAAATCACCGCCGATACACACACATTGGTTTAGATCAACTGTCTGCAGGTGATTAATCACAGACACAAAGAAAGCTTTCCGTTCTGTGCTCTCACTTGGTGCGTACACATTGAATAATGTGAAATGGAAATTATTAACCTCCAATTCAAGAGAGCTGAATCGGCCTTTAATGATCTCCTGGAAGAGGATTGACTCAGGTACTAGCCCTGGTCGAAGTACGAAAGCAACACCTGCCGAAAGGGAAGACAGGTTGCTAAAAAAGCACTGTCCCCCAAAAACGCGACACCAATCATATTCTACGTTTTGGGTGATGTGCGTTTCCTGCAGTAAAAGTACATCGACATTTTTGCGCCGAAACAAACTTTGCACTTGAGCTTGGCGGTTTGGGTTTGCACCTCCACCGTTAATGTTCAAG
Organism: Myxine glutinosa; assembly: GCF_964187855.1. Lineage (NCBI taxonomy): Eukaryota > Metazoa > Chordata > Myxini > Myxiniformes > Myxinidae > Myxine > Myxine glutinosa. The sequence continues at coordinate 17,013,514 of NC_136268.1, forward strand.
GTGCCAAAGGTAATTTGCTTCATTCCTTATCAAAAGGTTTGATTGGGTGTTGCGAAATCTCAAGACTGGCTTTTGTAATAAATTTCCTGAGTCGGTTAAATTGTGACCTTGTTAGTGGAAATTCTTTGCCCTTTCTTGTTATTTCCTTTGCTGATTGAATAAATGAACCTAAATCAGGAAATGTATCCCTGATAACTACATTTCGCTGTCTGTAGGTTTCATTCAGAAAGGAGAGTACGAGTTGAGGAGATATCATTGGCTGACTCAACTGAGACTGAAACAACTCAGGCACCTCCTCATCCTCATCAGATTCCGACAAGTCTGACAAGGTCCCTCCAGGATCGAGGATGTCGGCCTCCGTGGTCACTATGGGAATTGTCAGTATCTCTGGGGATTCGCTGGAGAGCTCCACTGTGCGATCCACGATGCCATGGTGATATTTGTGCTCGTCAGAGGTTGAAGCCTCGGTTTCATCCTCTTGTGGAGCACAATCTACCGAATCGATGAGCGACTCGGTAACACAGTTTTGAATCTGCATCGGTGGAGCAGCACTGTGGAGGGATGAGTCAGTCACTGTCTGCTCATTCACAGTGACTGATGTCAATGATCGTAATGGTTCGTTCGAGGGTTTATCAACGTATTCAGCGTTGCAACTTATTTCACCCACATAGCAATTTGCGTCCACAGAGTTTGTACACAAACTTTCAGACATATTATCCTCAATTGCAGCACCCGATTCACTATCCTTTTTTTCAAACCCGATGGAAGCATGAGGAACACATTGAGGTGTGTGTTCAGCTACACTGGCCTTCTCCAATACCACCTTTTTTGGATTACTGGTAGAAAAATTATCAACCGACGCCCTTCGTTTTTTAGAACCAATAATAGGGTCCTCCTCCATTCCTTCACTACATGAGGGAATCGCAGCAAAGGTTGTGGGAGTTGGGGTCGCTTCGGTTTCTGTGACAGGAAGTGAAGTGCGATCGTTTTCTAGACTCGGGATATGCCCATCGATGCTGCTATTGTTCGTCTCACTGCAGGAGGGAACAGCAGGAACCGGTAAACTCACAGGATTAACTCCAGTTGGTTGAATAGGAACACGAGTATTATCATTTTTACAATCGGTGTATGCGTGGCCATTTTCCCCACACTTTGAACACGAAACCTTGGGACAAAAACGTTTAACGTGACCAAAGGCTCCACAGTGAAAGCACGTTAGTGAGGCTGACGAGGCGTACATTTGATACTCCCGATCGTCGGATTTTACTTTAAATGAAATATTTAACCCTGTGTCGTCACCACGATCGGGAAGTACCATGTAAACTTGGCGACGGAAACTCATAACGTGTTTTATCCTCTCGTCTCGGCTCTTCAGAGGGATCATGGACATTCTCGACACAGCTGTTCCATAACGAGAAAGGACTGACATCAGTTTGTCGTTTGATATAAATGGTGGTACGTTTGATACAACGATTTTCATCGCTGGAGTATCCATGGGGGATGCTAACATAAAAACACCACCTTCTGTGGTTAAACCTGCACTCACGACGTCGTGAACAAAGTTTTCTTCGGACAGGAAAATAACAACTTTTTGATTCATTCGTGAGGCAGCTCGGACATGCTCGCACCCGATTATTTTCCCCACTGCGAGTACCACATCCTCAGTGAGGACTCCTTCTGGTGGAACACACACAAATGCATGCTTCCTCGTTAGGCTATCGAACGCCTCTAACCGAGAGCGTGCATTCGCCATACCAGCGAATTCAACACCCCCCACTTGTCCGAACCGGACAAGAAGGTATCACACCTAAATAATCGAACTAAAGTAAGTAATAAACGTGCATTATAAGCACAAAAATGGCTTACAAAACGCCGTCGAAGCCAGTAGGCCGCACCCAAAATGGGCCCGCTCTCAATCCTCTCTCTCTCGAAGACAAAGGTGTAGAACGGATGAAAACAAATGCCAAAGTACACAGGATAGAAAGGAGAGGGAGGGGGGGGGGCAGGGGAGGGCAGGAGAGGAGGAAAACTCACAAAGAACTCACTACAACACAGAGCAGTTGCTCACAGCCGCCATGACGCCACGCCCACCACAAACGGCCTGGAGAGAGAGAGAGAGAGAGAGAGAGAGAGAGAGAGAGAGAGAGAGAGAGAGAGAGAGAGAGAGAGAGAGAGAATTGAATTTGCAACACTATTTATTTCACAAAAAAAACACACCAGGTCAAGTTACATTTTTACAGGAGAGAAAACAATAGAAAAAAAACAACAGTTCTTTATGTTAAAAAGAAAAGTACAAATTCGATTCATTCACAACACATAAGGCTTCATTAATACACCATTTGCACTCAAAGAGTTTGACATTTTCATTCGCCACATAATAATCAAACTCTAACCTTATTCTTGCAGACACCAGCCCTTTAAACATAGGAACAACATCAAACCCATGCCCATTATCAATTTTAATTTTCCTCGATTTATATATTGAATATTTTGCTACAGCAGCTAAGAAGTTTAGGAGGACACCAGAGTCCTTGCAGGAGGGTCTGAAAGATACACCAAAAATAAAAGAATGTGAAGTAAAAGGAAAAGACAACTGATCAAAAAGGTGTGTGAGAATCAAGAAAAGAGGTATTAGTCTTTCGCATTTCACATAGGCATGAAAGAGATCCTCCTTCTGTACACAAAAGGGGCATGCTACTGACACTGAGCTGTCAAGGTGATGAACAAAGGTGTTCCTAGGGAGAGCCCAATGTGCTAGTCTCCACTGGATATCTGCGAGGAACCCGTAAATAGGTAGTTTGTACATATTAGGCCACAGTGGCGTGGCAGGAGACCCTGGCCCTAACCTTTCGGACCACAAGGCCACTCGCGCCACTCCGGAGAAGGGTGATGCTTGGTTTTCTCGAAGGAGCTTGTGAATACCCGCCTTTGTTACCAAGTGAAAATGAGATACAAGTTCACCATTCGACTGGAGAGCTGGGAGCACCTTAATTTCAGGGAAAGACAGCCGAGCATCCTCGACATTGTTTATACCTTCCCAGCCAATATTTAACTCCTTAAATTTCCTCTTGATGATGCGTATAATTTGGCTGACAATACGCACAGATCTTAAACCAAGAATGGCCACCACCCTGCCAGCAGACATCCATTTTGTCCCAGATGTATCCCTCAGGTCACAAACTTTGCCAATTCCTCCTTGAGTGATTTCCTAATCAAAGTCGGACTATGAGGAATGCATGGAAAAAACCCGTTATAGAAAATAGGCTCTTGGATAAACATCCGGCAATTATAAGCCTCAAGGCAACGATGAACCCCATAACCTTTCCAAACTCTCAGCAAACCCTGATAAAAAGTTGGGATTGAAACTAAGCTGACACGGTCAAGGTTCACCAGGAACAAGTGCCTATCATAACACAGGCCTCCCGCTTGTTGCAACAAGAAAAACGCAAATGAGCGCCAGGGCAGCTCTTCAGCATACAACAGACGTTGCACAGACTGTAGGCGAAAAGCCATAAGCTGGGTGGACACATCCACAATTCCATGTCCACCCTTCTTCCGAGGATGGTACAGTATTTGCGGCCGAAGCCAGTGGTATCCATTCCAAAAGAAATTAACCAAGACCCGCTGGATGGCTGGTATAAACTCCTTGGGTGGCTGCAAGGCAATTCGTTTATGCCATAATCTTGCTGCTATCAAGTTATTTATAACAAGAGTGCGGCCTTTATAAGAAAGAGATCGCAGCAGTCCTTCCCATCGTTTCAACCGGTGTGTAATTTGTTCAATCGTTCCTTCCCAGTTCTTCGTTTCTACTTCCTGGTTGCCAAGATAGACACCAAGATATTTGACCCCATCTGTTTTCCACTCTAAATTATGTGGGAGTGACGGTGGCAGTGTTAAAGAAAGGTTATCTGAACCGCACCATAAGGCTACACTCTTGCCCCAATTTACTTCGGCGGAAGAGGCCGCAGAGTAGTCTTTAAAGCAACGCTGCACCGCAGCAACACTACTTGGGCCCTTAATCAGAACACATACATCATGAGCATAAGCTGTGACCACAAATCCTGAACCAAAAACGGCTCCCACATCCTGAGTTATTCGCTGCCTGATGGATGCTAAGAATGGTTCAAGGGCAATTATATACAGAAGTCCAGAAAGGGGACAACCTTGACGGATACCCTGACGGAAAGGAAAAAGGGGACATAAACTGTTGTTTACTTTCATCATGCAGAAGGTGTTAGTGTATAACAGCTTAACATAGGAAATGAAAGTTTCGCCAAAACCCATCCGCTCCAGAACAGAAAACAAATATGTATGATCAACACGATCAAAAGCCTTTGTTTGGTCAAGAAACAACAACCCAAAACTGGCACGCAAGTACTTATTACAAGAAATAATATCCCTTATCAGAAAAATATTGTCATAAATTGACCTTCCTGGTACACAGTAGGTCTGGTCAGGGTGCACAATAGAGCTGATCACAGTTCCCAAACGGTTTGCTAAGGCCTTCGACAAAAGCTTGTAATCCGCACACAGCAACGAGACAGGCCGCCAGTTCTCGACTAGTTGAGTGTCCCCAGCCTTTGGCAACAGGCAAATGACTGCTCTTCTGCAGGACAGGGGAAGCTCTCCAACATGAAGGCATTCATCAAATACCTCAAGCAGGTCAGGTCCCACAAGTTTCCAAAAAGTCTTATAGAACTCTCAGGGCAAACCATCAATCCCAGAGGCTTTACCATCCTTCAAGCTCCGCATAGCAGTTTCAAGTTCAGCAGCCGAAACTGACATGTTCAATGTGCGTTGCTGGTCTTCCTCAAGTCTTGGAAGCCCAGTAGTCAGCTCCTGCAAGGTCTCATTACTTATGCTCTGGGGGGAGTACAAGTTTGTATAAAAACCCTTCAAAACAGACTTAATCTCCTGTTGGGAGGTCACTATTGACCCATTAGCAGCACGTAGCCCATGAATCTGTTGTGATTTTTTGACAGAGTTCTCCAAACCAAACAAGGCCTTATTTGGCATATCCAACGTTAAATAACTCATTCTCATGCGTACCAGGGTACCCATTGCTCACTGCCGTACCAGTTCAGTCAACATTGCCTTTTTAGTCCATAGCAGCCGGTCACCTGTAGTGTCTTTCCCAGCCGTATTAATGTTTTCCTCCAGGGCTGCAATTTCAGCCTTTAATGAATCAATCGAGAGATTTTTCAATTTAGTGGCATAAAGACTATATTGTTGACAGAACGATTTGACCTGACCCTTTGCAAGGTCCCACCACAGTCGAAGGTTAGCATGTTCAAATTTGGAGGACCGAATTCTTTCCCACACGGCTCGAAAAGCCTCTTTGAATCTCATATCATTCAGCAGGTGGGTATTAATTGACCAATACGCACTACCCCCTGAGGTCAGAGGCAAATTAAAACCTATTGAAACCAGGTAATGGTCTGTGAAACCAGTTGTTAGTATCTGGGTTGTGGCCATCACATTTAGCATTGGCTTATTCATGTAGAATCTGTCTAGCCTTGCCATTGATATCCTCCCATCATGGCATCCGCACGACGTATAGCACCGTGAAGTTGGGTGTTGCAACCTCCAAACATCTTTCAAATGCTGATTTTTGATGATGTTCTCCAAAATCCTCATAGAAGCTGGATGGGGTTCATGACCGGTCCTGTCTACGGAAGGATTGATAGTGCAATTGAAATCACCAGCAATACAGATGAAAGCGGTTGTATCCAGTCCTTTTACAAAGTCATGCAGAGTGGAAAAGAACACTTTTCTTTCCATGGGCTCACTCGGTGCATATACGTTCACAATGATGATCCTTTGCGTGTTGCAATAGAAATCCACCGCTATCAGATGTCCCTTATAAATTTCCTTAAAGACAATCTTCCGAGCAGGGATTCTATCACTCAAGGCGATGGCAACACCAGCTTTGGGTGTGGTAAACCCACTCAGCCACCACTGCCCTCGATAAAGTTTTCCCCATTCAGCAACCAGGGTGTTCGTAGCATGAGTCTCCTGTATCAGGATGATGTCGGCTTTCACCCTCTCCATCGCCTGAATTGTCTGAATTTTTCGTAAGGGGGTACAACCCCCATTGATATTCAGGGATGCGATACATATCTTTCGCAAAGCCATTTACAAAGGTAACTCACCCTCTGCCTGCAATTCCTTATTCGCCTTTGTGACCGCTTTCCGAAGACGCTGAAATTGGGCCTCCGAGATTTCCATTGGGTCATTTCTTTGCAGGAGGGGTCTTGCAGCCCTGATGAAAGTTTTCACATCGGCAAAATGGTCTTTGATCACAACATAGCGTTGCCTAAACGTCTCGTTTAGGAAACTGATGACGTTTTCCTTTGTTGCTTCCATCTGTTCATCTCCCTGATGATCATTCACAGACACAAGGCTTTGAGCTTCCTCATCCAGCTCCCTAACCACATCAACGTTGAAACTCCTTTGTTGTGTGTCAGGAGCAGGCACACCTTCTGTGTCATCACCACTGCAGTCTTCTTGTTGCATCACAAGGGGCACATCTGTGCCACCACTGCTGCCTATTATAGGTCTGCTTGGACCATCATCCTTGGTCGTTTCAACCGGACGTGAGCAACAACCGTTGTCACTCAGGCCCTGGGACTGCTCGTTGTCACAAGGGACAATGGTGCCATCATCACAACCAATACTGGTGCATTGATTTTCTTCAACAAGAGCAAGGGGTGAAGTCCTACTCTCCTCTGTTTCGTCACCACCCTGCCCAGCTTGCCGAGAATCATCAGGATAGTCTGAGATACTGTTTGTTTGTACGAGTATCACTTTGCTACCTTTGTCTTCCACCTCGGCGCTCAAAAAGGTACGTTTTAGGGTCCTCTTAGCCTCGGTGCCTTTCATCAATACCTCCTCAAAAACCATATTATCTTGAGGTTGCAGCCTCTTGTCCACATCGACTGGGTGCTCCCCTGCTGCACTAACCTCAGCAACACCGCCACCACTTGCCACACCCTGGTCGTCTGGTGTGGATGTCTGTACTCCTCCAGGCTCATGAACGGGGGGCACTGCATCAGTCACAGGGGGGGCCGACCCAGCTGCTGTGGCGTACGTCTTCTTGGCGTCTGGGCAATACTGCTTAGTGTGTCCGTGTGCTCCACATCCATAGCAGATCAAGGTCTCGGTTGCCATGAAGATTCTATATTCATGTTCGCCGACTTTAAAGGTGTGGGAGGTGTTCAACTGTTTTGCTGCGTCTTTTAGAACAACAAAACAAAAACGTCGAAACGATTGTACGTGCTTCAACCTGCCGTTTCTCGTACGTAGAGGAACCCTAATGATTCGAGAGACGACAGTGCCAAACTCACCTAGCTTGTGTAGGATTTCCTCATTTCCAAGAAAAGGCGGACCATTGCTCAGAATGACTTTAACTGCCGGTGTGTCCATCGACGACACCAGAACAAACAGATCGTTTCCCAAGGTCAAACCATTCTGCACAACAATATCGGCCAGACTTATTTGCGAAACAAATACCACAATTTTGTGATTCATACGGGACGCGGCACGAATGTTACTCACATCGATCAAATCCCCAATCGCGAGCAAAATGTCATCCATTTCAACTCCCTCCGGCGGGACAAGGCACAGCCCGTGCTTACGCGATAAACCCTCATCGGTAACACGATCGGCAGGCCTTTGGCTACTCCTATTAGCCATATCGTCAAAGGAGAAACGAAGTGAAAGCAAATAGATTTGTATAATCCTAAAAAAAAAGAATAGAAAAAAAATAATTAAATAACTCAAAAACGAAAGCACGGTTTAAACCACGTTAGGAAAAAACGTGGTTTAAACAAACCCTCACCGTGCTGGCTCTCCCTCTCTCTGTCTTGAAGGAGGGGAAAAAAGAGTGACAAGTGGTAACGAAGCAGGAAGGGAGGAAAAAGGTCAACAGACACGACAAAAGTACAAAAGGAAAAAAAACAAAGGAAAGGGAAAGGTAAAAAGGTTGGTGGGGAGAGGACGAAAACAACACGAGCCAGGAGCTACAACACACAAACACGAGCACATGCCATCTTGCCACGCCCAACAACAGAGGGGGAGGGAGAGGGAGAGGGAGAGGGAGAGGGAGAGAGAGAGAGGGAGAGAGAGAGAGACTTTGACTTTTGTATCCTTTTATTATAAAAGTATAAAACCATTCCACAAAACAGTGTTAAACCAAGCAACGAGTTCAAAGAAACATTGTATAAGGATCATAAACACACCAAAAAAGAACAAACGATATTCAAAAGAAACCAGCAAGTATAAAAATTTTACCAACCAAAGGTGAGGACACAAACAGAAACCACAAACAATTTTAAAGGAAATGCTCACGCAAGAGCTATGAACACATCAAGAGCAAATTAAGCGTTTAATTAAATTAAGCGAAAAATTGAGAAAGGGAAAGAGAGGGGGGGAGAGAGAGAAGGGGAGAGAGAAGGGGAGAGAGGGAGGGAGAGAGAGAGGGAGAAAGAGAGGGAGAGAGAGAGACTTTTTTATATTTATTTATTTATTGGTGATCCCAATGCGATCCAAATGGACAGACCAGGAGATAAACCTCGCACAACCAGTAGCCGGGAGCGACAGAACATCCGTGTCCTTCCCAACCGTGTTCCTTTCTGAACGCACCATGTAACACGTCACCATGTTCACTGCTGGAGGAATGTTTGTGAACGCATCACATCATAACACTTTTCCGATATGTTTTCCTTGATGAATTTGGGGACTTGTGAGCCACTCCAGAGGTGTTGGAAAAAGGCCGATCGTAATGGGCAGGTGCTCCATCTTGGAGGTGCTCCATCTTGTAGGTACGCCATCTTGCAGGCATGCAATGTTGCAAGTTATCCATCTTGTAGGTTCTCCGTCTTACAGGTGCTCCATCTGTATGACGCTTTGGAGTTGCAAGCTTTCTGGGGCTACAGCGGTGATCCGTTCACTCATTTACCCCCGGGTCGAGCTGTAAACCCCCCCCCCCCCACACAAATTGAGAGAGAGAGAGAGAAGAGAGGAGAGAGGAGAGAGGAGAGAGGAGAGAGGAGAGAGGAGAGAGGAGAGAGGAGAGAGGAGAGAGGAGAGAGAGAGAGAGAGAGAGAGAGAGAGAGAGAGAGATATATATATATGCCTTGATACACCACCGTTGTGAGAACACTGTGCAATCATTCGATTGAAACTCAAGATTTACACGCGATGTGACGAAGGCTTTAAAAAGGTGAACAACATCATCAACAGAATTACAGGCATTTTGCATCCTGTGTTTTCTCGACAAGTATATGGCAAGTTTTGCTTCAGAAGACAAATAGTTGACTAAAAGGCACTCATCTTTACACAGGCGGGAAGTAGTGAAACCGAAGATAAAAACACAATGCGTAAAAATTAGGCCAAGCCCCCGGACCACACGCGATAAAACTGTAAAAAGGGGTGCCAACCTAGGACAATCAACAAAAATGTGAGAAATGGTTTCCGTCGCACCGCAAAACGGACATAATTCCGTGTTATCGGAACATATGCGATGCGATAAAACATTTGATGGTAAAATGTAGTGCGCCAGCCGCCATTGTAAGTCCCCGGAGCGCTTGGCGATGGGGGCCTTGTACATAGTAAGCCAATTGATGGTGGTGGAAGGAGTAGTCCGGAACATTCTCCCCCAGTGCGCTTGCGGTTCTGCGGGTCTATCGTGAACAAGAGTTAAAACACACAAAGCATAAACACAAGATTTCTCCATCAAATGAAAAGGGGTGAAGCCCTGAAAATGAAGTAGAAGTCTAGGAAAGAGAAATTCGGGTAAATAAGGGCTAGCTTCCACCTGTGGGGCCCATTTTAGCCCGGTTCCTTTGAAAAAATGCAGGATCACAGAAAAGATCCTTCCTATAACTCGAATGGATCGAACTCCGGTGGCTACAGCAACGTCAGCAGCTGGCTTCCACTTGTAAGGAAAAGGGGTTCTGAGATGTTTAACCTTGATGCATCCGACGTCGATAAACTTTTGCATAAAAGCACGGTTACTGCAGACCCCTTCAAATATGGGGTTTAGAAAGATGGGCTCGTTTAAAAACAGCTCAAGAGAATAGTTCCTGTTGTCACGGCAAACAGTAACCGCTTGCCATGCCTCCAGCATACTCCTATAGAATAGAGGAACTGGTGTTACATCAACTTTCGTGGTGTCTATAAGGAACAGTTCTTGGTCGTAGTTGAGTTTCCCTGCTTGCTGAAGCAGGCAGTGAGCCGACGCTTTCCACGAGACGTCGGTGTACAGCAGCCTACGAAGTGAAATGAGGCGAAAAGCCATCACTTTGCTAGAAACAGCAATCAGTCCATGTCCTCCTTGAGCAGCAGGCAGGCTGAGCACACCAGGTCGAAGCCAGTGCTTACCTCCCCCAAAAAAGTCGATAAAAGTAGCTTGTAGCTTTTTGAGAATGAAATCTGGGGGCTGCAGTGCCATAAAAACATGCCAAAGCATTGATGCTGCAAGATTATTTATAACAAGGGTTCGGCCCCGATAAGAAAGTTGACAAAGTAAACCCTTCCATTTCAGCAACCGTCTCTCAGTTTTGATTATAAGAGACTCCCAGTTTTTTTAAATGAAGTTTCCAGGGCCAAGAAAAACACCGAGATAAAGGATTCCATCCCTTGTCCATTCAAGTTGTTCGGGCAGAGTTGGAGGAATGGCTCCATTTTGTGGACCAAGGTAAAGAGCACTGCCCTTCTTCCAATTGACCTTTGCAGAGCTTGCCAAACTAAATTAATGGACACATTGGACCAAGGCGGAGACATCTTCATCCGAATGAACGATTACGCAAAGATCATCCGCATAAGCGATCACCTTAACTGGGTGTGCCGTTGGTTGCGGAAGGAAACCGAGAAGATGTGCACGCAAGCGAACAAGCAAAGGTTCAAGTGCGAGGGAGTACAGGAGGCCAGACAAAGGACATCCTTGGCGAATGCCTCTACTAGCCGGGAAAGGTGGACATAAAATATTGTTAACCTTGAGTAGACTAAAGATATTATTATACAGTAACTGTACGTGAGAGATAAAATTTTCTGGAAACCCAAACCCACGTAAAACCGAAAAAAGATAAAAGTGATCAATGGTGTCAAAGGCCTTTTCTTGGTCTAAAAAAACCAGACCAACATTTCTTTGTTTAAGATCACAGATATCAATTAAATCACGCACGATAAAAATACTGTCATGTATTGTCCTTTTCGGAACACAGTAGCATTGATCGGGGTGTATGATGTCGCCAATCACGGGCCTGAGCTGGTTGGTAAGAGCCTTGGAGAAAACTTTGTAATCCGTACAAAGCAGTGAGATGGGATGCCAATTTTGCGGTTGCTGGAGGTCTCCTTTCTTTGGGACCAGGGCGAGTACCGCCCTACGACAGCTTAGCGGCAGTAAGCCTAATCGTAGGCTGTCAACCAAAACTTCGAGTAACTCTGGTCCCAGGAGGTCCCAGAAAGCTTTGTAAAATTCTGCAGGTATCCCATCCAAGCCAGAGGCCTTACCTGAAGGTAAGGTTTGTAAAGCAGCATGGAGTTCTTCCATGGTTAGCTCCTTGTTCAGTTGCAGGCACGCAGACTCCGACAAGGTGGGTAAGGAGGAAGTCAAGGATCCTGTGATCTCGTTATCGATTCCCTTAGCGCGATACAGGTCAGAGAAGTAGTTCTTGGGGGAATACCTGATGTCTTTTTGATCGTGCATTATTCTTCCTTCCTTCGTCCTTACTGAAGTTATCTGCTGACCTCTCTTAGTTCGGACTTCCAGTGCAAAAAAGAACTTGGAGGAGGTATCCAAATGACACAGGTTCTCCATTCGGAGACGAATCAGCGCTCCTCTAGCTTGCTTTGCACATAGATCAGCAAGAAGAGCTTTTTTCTTCGCCAGCAGAGAGTTCGTTCTCTCAGTACTAGAAGCCGAGAGGTTGGATTGCAAGGATAATATTTCCTTGGCAATCAGGGATTGAAGGGCAGAGTTGTGTTGAGTACGATAAGCTCCATATTGTTGGCAAAACAATCTCATCTGTACTTTGGCATTGTCCCACCACTGCCCAAGGCGGGGGAAGGATGGTTTATGTTGGAGCAAGGCCCTCCAGAATGCATGAAATGCATCAACAAACATTTTTTCTTCCAAAAGGCTCACATTAAAGGTCCAGTAGGCAGCACCACGATTCCGAACTGGTAGGCAAGCACAAAGCGTAACCATGTGATGATCTGAGAAGCCACTCGGGACAATGTCCGCGCCACTCACGATATTCAGAAAAATACTGTTAATATAGAACCGGTCCAATCTTGCGAGCGAGAGATGACTCTTTGAGCACCGACACCACGTGTATTGGCGGACAGAAAGATTGCGGATTCTCCACACGTCAACAAGGGAGAACTTGGACAAGGATCTTAACAGAGGCACTGCGCTTGCTGGGTGAGGCTCTTCTCCATTACGATCAAGGGCAGGGTCCACGGTACAGTTAAAATCTCCACCCAAACAGACAAGTCCATTAAAATCAATGTGCATGAGAGATGTTTCCAACTTAGTATAAAAGGCAAGTCTTTCTGTGCTATCACTAGGTGAGTAAATGTTCAGTACGGTGTGTTTAAAACCATTGTGTGTAAAAGTGACTGAAATTAAATACCCTTTGATTATGTCATTAAAAACTATATGAGAGCTACAGAAGGAAGGCTGTAAATAGACAGCTACCCCAGCCCTTGGGTGCTCCAGACTACTAAAAAACCATTTTCCTTTCATTATCCTTTGCCACTCCCCCATACAAGAGGAACTACATCTTGTCTCTTGTAGAAGTAGAATATCGATGCGATTTTCCTTAACAAACTGTTTAACTTCAATTTTCCTTAGGGAAGAACGTCCCCCATTAATATTCAAACTGGCGAAGGAGAAAGCCATGATATAAGGGGGTATATAAACGTGTCAAACGTGTCAAACAGCTTGCCTGGGCTACATTTGCAGCTCCTTCTTCGCTTTCAGGATACATTTCCGGAGACGATAGACCTGTGAATTGGGTCACGCCAAGCTGTCCGGCTTTAACAAGCAGTCGCTTCGCAGAGACCACAAAGCTGATTAGGTCAGGGAAAAAATCTTTACTTTTTACCCGTTTCTTCCGAAAAGTGTCCTGGAGAAATTTTATGATCTCGGAGGGTGGAACACTGGTCTCACCCTCCAAATCTTGGGGAAAACCCGGGTCATTCCAGGCTTTGACACTCCCGGCAGAAGCGAGCGACGAGGTCCCGTCCGAATCACATTCCGAGTGTCGGTCCATGTCCATGACATCAATTTCATGCTCCTGATATGGAGCTGGTGGCTTCACGAGGGAAACGTCACATTCCGCACCCAAAGCAGAAGGAAGAGGAGTATGTGGGGGAGGAGGAGGAGGGGGGCGGGAGGAAGAGGAGGGGGGGCGGGAGGAGAAAGAAGGGGGATGGGAGGAGGAAGAGGAGTTGGAGGAGGAAGGAGAGTGGGAGGAGGAGGGGGGGGTGGGAAGAGGAGGACGAGTGGGAGGAGGAAGAGGGAGAGGAAGAGATGTACTATCAGGAGAAGTTTCACATTCTGCTGGGGGCAAACCCGGCACGTCATCAGCTGATGCCTTACACTCTGATTCACCTGGGCTCGAGGTTGTCTGCAACTCAGGAACGTCACACACCTCACCCCCAGCAGGAAGAGGGACAAGAGTGGACTCGGCGTTCACATACACGGTGCCTGTGACCATGGGAGTGGTCACATGCGCTTCCTGTTGCACCACACCAACTTCCTGCTCGAGTTCACCAACTCCACAAGCAGAAGCATTATCATCCTCCAGAGCAAGAACGTCAAACCGATTTTCGGTTTTAAAAACCTCAGATATTGCTGCTTCCAAACGGGACTCGTCATGTTCGTCAGCCGGTGCCATCTTTTTTGGACAGCTCGCCGCCACATCCTGACTGTTATCAGTTAAATGTTTTAATTTATGTTTCCTGTTATAGGGAACAACGGAAAAACCCTCACCATCTGCCTGGGGTTGAGCCACCCCCGCCGCCGACGGCTCAGGTAAATTACTCGTGGTTGAGGCATCACGAGGGTCCCCGACTCTAGATGGACCACTTTTTGTGTTAATAGTCTTCACCGGTATCGATGCATCACCGGCAGTATTCTTGGGGCAAACGTTTTTTAAATGCCCCGAATCACCACAATTAAAGCAAGTTATAGTTTCCGTTGCAATATAGATTTGATAATTGCGGTTTTTATATTTCAACGTCATAACTGCATTGAGTGATTGAGCGTTATCTATCTATAATTCCAGTAATCTCTGTGTGTGTGTGTGTCTGTCTGTCTGTATGTATGTATGCGACCGCTGTTTCTCGACAACTACCGGTCCGATATACTTGAAACTTGCCAGGTATATTGCTAGGGACCCGAGGATGTGCCTTTTCAAGGTTTGAAATTAATCGGACAAGTGGTTCCCAAGGTATGGTCACCGTACTCGCAAGCCGTTCGCTTTGGCTTTGCGAATGGACCAAACCATTTCATGTAAATAGAGGAGGGGGGGGGGGGTTCTGTGGTCGTTGCGAATGGACCAAACCATTTCATGTAAATAGAGGGGGGGGGGGGGGTTCTGTGGTCGTTACTGCCACGTGGTTTCAAAGTTTTTTTTTGTTGTTGTTGTTTGCACGCATGTTTTTTTGCACGCACGTACGGGCAAGCACGTACGGGCGTGCCCGTACGTGCGGGCACGCCCTAGTCTTTTAAAATGATATAACAATGACGTCGGAACGACATAACATGCCGAACCGAGGCGTCAGAGCGAAGACGAAGCGGAACCATCGAGACCCGCGACACAACTGTGCCAAAGACACTTAGTGCAGAGACGATCTCTTCACAAGTGAAAAAAGGAGGAATATTGGACAGAGTTAACTGAGCGGCCATTGTGTCCAAAGGATTGACGTTAACAAAAAAACCGGCGGGACGGTTAAACCGATTTCAACCGCCTGGGCCACGTGTCGCACGTCCGACAGGAAAACCACGATGCGATGATTCATTTTTGAAGCTGCAAGAACATTCTCGATTCCAACAAGGTCTCCTAAACCAATCACCACATTCTCAACACTAACTCCATCAGGTGGAGTAATTATCACTCCCTCCTTACGAGTGAGCGACTCGTACACACTATTGGACAAACGTCCGTTTGCCATAGCTTTTTTTTTTTTTTTTTTTGTATACAAGATCGAGGCTCGTGAAAGAGCAAACATTAATCACACAAAAAGACAAACCGACACACAAAACACAAAAAACAAGGGGAGCGGCAGACAAGATGGGGAGAGAGGGGGGAGGACACAAAAGAGAGGGGGAAGAAGGGGAAGGACACAAACACAACATTTGAGAGCAGGGACATCGGGAGGACTTGGGGGGAGGTGGGAGAGGATTAAAACATATGAACACTGCAAGGACTCTGGGGTGAATTACCGGGGGTAGAAAAGATCAAGGTTTTCGATGGGGGAAGATAAGAGATGGTGGTGAACAGCTGTTTTAAAGACCTGGAGGGAGGAGTGGGATTGAAGGGAGTGGGGGAGTTTGTTCCAGAGGCGGGAGAAAAGGGGAATGAAAGAGTGAAGGTGAGCAGAGAGCCTAGACTTTGGCAGTTTAACCATAAGAGGGTTGCAGGCAGATCTTGTGCGACCTGAAGGAATATTGGGGGGACAGAGCACAGAGAGAGCTGGGGGAGCAAGGCCGGAGAGGAGTCGGTAGAAGACAGAAAGACCACCAACCTGCCTGCGGTGAGTGAGTGAAAGGCCCTCGGCGTTGACTACATCGCAGGAGATTCCAATGATTCTGAAAGCTTTGGCCTCAACAGCGTGAAGCCGAGCAAGGTGTGAGGCAGGAGCACCAGCCCAGAGGGGGGAACAGTATTCCATTGAGCTGCGGATGAAAGCCTTGTATGTGGTGAGGAGCTCAGGTGTGCCAAGGAAGGACTTCGCACGACGGAGGATGCCCAGTCGGCGACTGGCTTTGGAGGCCAGCTTGGAAATGTGGTTTTCCCAAGAAAGATCATGGCAGATAGTGAGACCCAAAAGCTTGAGCGACAGAACTTCTTGGAGAGGATTGTTGAGAAAGTAGATGGGAGGGTTGTCCAGTCGGTCCTTTCGGAGAGACATTGTAAGAGTGTGAGATTTGTCAGGATTGAAAGACATGTTCCACTTGTTTGACCAGTCTGTGATTTTGTCCAGGTCTGCAGAGAGTGAGGAGGCTGCAGACTGCCGATCTGAGGGATGAGGAATGGAGCGACAGAGAGTAGAGTCGTCAGCAAAGAGATAGAGAGGATTTTCAAGAGAGTCAGAGAGATCATTGATGAAGACCAGAAAAAGCACAGGGCCCAGAACACTACCTTGGGGAACTCCAGCCTGGACAGGAAGAGGAGATGAGAGAAACCCATTCAGGGCCACACGTTGACTATGACCAGAGAGGAAGTCCGCCAGCCATGCGTGGAGATTTCCATGGATACCAAAGGAGGAGAGTTTGGAGAGCAGAGCAGGGTGCCAGACCATATCGAAGGCACGTGAAATGTCAAGGGAGACAGCTCTAATTTCCTGTTTGGTGTTGAGGACCTCCATCCATTGTTGAGAAAGCAGAAGCAGCATGTCCAGAGTAGAGTGACCAGGTCTGAAACCAAATTGATGATCAGAGATCAAGCCATTGGAGAAGAGGAAAGATTTAATATCTGAAGCAATGATGGATTCCATGACTTTGCTGATAATTGGGAGAAGGCTGATTGGTCTGTAGTTGCTGGGATCTGTTTTTGCACCTTTTTTGTGCAAAGCGGTGATGTTGGCTGATTTCCAAGCAGATGGCAGATGACCTTGAGCAAAAGAGAGGGTGAAGAGAACAAAAAGAGGGAGTGAAAGAGCAGAAGAACATGATTTTAGGACCCGTGGGCTGATGCCGTCAGGACCAGTTGCAGAATCAGAGTCGAGGGTTGACAGAAACTTTTCCACCTTGTCAGGAGGAAAGGACACAGAGTCCAGGAGCAGCTGGGTACGACTGGGTACGGTGGGTACAGAGAGGGTTGGGTTTGGGACACAAGATTTAGAGGCAAACACAGAGTTGAGGCATTCAGCTTTTTCACGTGCGGAGTCAGCCGTTAAGCCGTTTGAGGTGAGGGAGGGGATGGAGGGGGAACAAACACCAGAAACAGATTTGACCAGACGCCACCAGGATTTGGAAGAGGGAGACAGATAAGAGAGTTCGGTCTTGAGAATGGTGAGATATTGTTTCCTGGCTCTCCTGAGGGTGGACACACACTTGTTTCGGGCTTTGTGAAAGGAAATGAGATTTCCTTCCGTTGGATTTGCTTTCCAGGAGACGAAAGCAAGTTGTTTCAGGGCAACAGCCTCACCACAAGATTCCGTGTACCATGGACGGGAGGAAGGGTATGACAACTGAAGACGAGATGGTATAAATCTGTGCATGAGAGAGAGCAATTTACTTTGAAAGAATTCCCAGGATGAGTTGATGTCAGAGGCGGTAGAGATGGGAGACCAGTCCAGATGATTGATGGCTGCTTGAAGACCGTGCCAGTTGGCCTGAGTGAAATGCCAGACTCGTCGACGCTGAGGAGGCTCTCTGAGAATGGTCAGAGAGATGTCCACTTTGACAAGCACATGATCAGATGAGCCGATTTGAGCAGAAGAAGAGCAGCAGACATTTTCAGGGAAGTTTGTCATAACCAAATCCAGAAGAGAAGATGCTCCGTTGACTGAGATCCGGGTCGGGAAATTGACAGATTGTGTCAGTCCCAGTGAGTCGCAGAAGTCCTTTGCTGAAGAGCCATGGCTGGTGAGAGAGCTGAAAGGGATAAGATAGCTGAAAGGTGAGATAGCTGAAAATAAAATAAGGGAAGTTTAAGTTAAACAAAAAGAAACCTGTCACAAGCAACCAGCAAGTGGAGGTAAAGGAAAAAGATAAGGAAAAACAATACATAAATGAGGAATCGAAACCACCGACGAGCGGTTCGACAAGAAAAACAAGGCAAATGAAACGCAGGCCCAGAAACCGAAGGTTTCAACAATAACCTGCGAAAACACTTACCGTGCGCTCTCCCGCTCTCTCTCAAGTCTCAACACACAGAAAACAAGGGGAAAACTTTTCAATCAGAAACATGGACACAATGGAGCGAATAAGGGAAATAGGAAACAGCCAAGACAGAGCACTCACGACACGAAGCGAGCAGACGCCATGACACCGCACCCAACGCACTGACAGCCAGCAGATGGCGACAGAGAGAGAGAGACAGAGAGACAGAGAGACAGAGACTTTTTTTGACTTTTGAAGTCCTTTTATTATCAAAATAATACAAAAAATGTATTTATATCTTTACACCAATCAAAAATGCAAGAAAAAGCAATGAAATGAAAAGGTAACAGAGGTATCACGGCACACAATTTGCCAAAATAAACCATTAACTTTATGCAACCTACAAAAACATTACCAGTTGGTTCTCACGAACCTCGCACAACCCTTCATGACACCAAGTATTGGCGAATTCATCAAGATTGTTTGCATCTTTATAGAAAAAAAACTCTAGTTTAAGTCTTGCTGACACAAGGGCATTGAAAAACAACATTACATTGCATTCCCCGGCAGGTTTTCCGTTCAATTTCTCCCTTCTTGAGAGATATATTGCCAGCTTGGCTGTTGCGACCAGAAACCTCATTAACATAATCTCCTTGCTTGGCTTGGCATTAAAGCCGAAAATAAAAGAACGCAACGAGAAAACAACCCTCATTCTGTGTGCCACAAGATTAAAGCACCGAAACAAAGGAACCAATCTCACACAATTAATGAAGGCGTGGAACACGTCCTCCGTGCATATGCAGAATGGGCAACATGTGGATGTAGGAGAGAAATGGCTGATTAACTTATTGGAGGGGACTATCCAGTGGATCAGTCTCCATTGGAGATCACCAGATCTTTTACTTATGAGCTTGCTATACATGGAGTTCCATACAGGTTCAGAGGGGGGTCCCACAGGCAACAGTTTCTTCCACCGGATTACTCCATTTAGCGGCGTATCCCCCAGCAGTAACTTGACACATGATTTGTATAGCTCTTTACTGCTGGTTTCTTGAAAGGGGCTTATCCCCATGCTAACCGGGGGTAAGTCTTCCAACTTGAAGTGCACCAGTAACCCAGGAAAAATCCACTCATCGTGCAATGGTTCGAGCTCGTGGGACCAGCATACTCTCAGCCGTACCCCTATTCGTATCACCTCTCTCAACACTTTTGCAGTCACTCTTTCGGACCGAATTCCTGCTAGCTCGGCTACTTCTCGAGCTGATTTCCACCCGCAACCTGAAACTTGCCGGAGGTGCCATACTTTTGTGATGCAGGCAATTATGAAATGCTGGCAGAGGTCCCTACTTTTGGGTATGTTTGGGAAAAGCCGATTGCAGAACAAAGGCTCTTGTGCAAACATATGAATATCGTAGATGTCTTCTTGACGGCACACAGTGAGGTTCTGCCAAGCATTCAACACACTCTGATAAAAAACAGGAAGAGGAGATGTGTCAACTTGTTGAAGCAGGACCAAGAAACATTCGCGGCCATATCCCAGCCCACCAGCTTGCCGCAAAATGTGGGTGGCCAAAACATGGTTTGGTAGTTGTTCTTTCACCAAAAGTTTTTGCACAGTGCATAGCCGAAAGGCCATTATGCGGCTCCTGATGTCGACCATATTCTGGCCACCCTCGGCCAATGGACGGCATACAACGTTTGGCCGTAACCAGTGATGCCCTCCCCAAAAGAACTCCAACAGTTGCCTTTGCACTTCCTTCACCAAGCCTTCTGGTGGTTGCAGGCAGATGAATCTGTGCCACAGGAAGGAGGCGACGAGGTTCTTGACTACCAAAACTCGGCCCTTATACGAAAGGTGAGGCAGGGCTCTCCTCCATCTACTCAATCTCTTCTTTACGCGTTCAGCGACACCTTCCCAGTTTTTCTGGCTGTACTGTGGGGATCCAAGGAACACTCCAAGATAGCGAACACCTCCATCCACCCACTTTAAACTTGCAGGAAGGTGTATTGGCGGGTCTTGTGCCATTCCAGATGCGCTGTCCCTGACAGAGGGAACCCATAGCGCTTTGCTCTTTTCCCAGTTGCACTTCAACGAGGAAGCTAAACCAAACAAATGTAGGCACTTAGCCAGAGCTGCAATGTCGTTATTGTTTTTAACAATGATTGCAACATCATCAGCATACGCCGATACAACAACTGGAGGATGATCAGGAGATATACTCATTCCAGAAACGTTATTCCTTAGTAACACGAGAAGTGATTCCATTACAAGGGTGAACAGTAAGCCGGAGACGGGGCAACCTTGCCTTACCCCCCTTTGAACCTGTATGGGAGAACAAAGCTCATTGTTCACCTTAACTAAACTGAATATATTGTTGTACAATAAAGCAATATAAGTTCTGAAAATATCTCCAAATCCACAGGCTTCAAGCACATGATTCAAAAAGACATGATCGATGCTATCAAAAGCCTTTTCTAAATCAAGAAAAATTATACCAAAGTCATTCTGCACACAGTTGCCATCTATGAGATCTCTAATGAAAAATATGTTATCATACATAGATCTACCTGGAATACAATAACTCTGATCAGGGTGAACCAAATCGCCAATTACCCTTTTAGCTCGATTCGCCAGAACTTTTGAAAGGATTTTATAATCAGTGCATAGTAGAGAAACAGGTCTCCAATTCTTCATTTGTCGCAAATCACCAGCCTTTGGAAGAAGGGACATCACCGCTCTTCTCAAACTTAAAGGCAATTCTCCATGAGTCAGTGATGATTCAAGAACATGCATCAGTTCTGGACCTAATAGTTCCCAAAATTCCACATAAAATTCAGCCGGCAGACCATCGATTCCAGGGGCTCTTCCCGAGTCCATTCCAGCCAGGGCTTGCGTTAACTCCTCGAGCGTAATTGGCGAGTCCATATCCAGCCGCTGGGACTCGGTTAACGAGGATAGGTGAGAGGTTAAAAGTCTCATTGTTTCATCACAAACGACCTGTTTTGAAAACAGTTTGGAAAAGAAGTCCTGAACACATAACCGTCTGTCTCTGGGATTAACAACGACAGTTCCGCCAGGATTAATTACAGAAAAGATGTTCTTGGGTGCTTTACTGACAGAGTCCAGACGAAAAAAAGCTTTACTAGGGGTATCTAAAACCTTTAAGTTCTTAACCCTTAGTCTGAGCAACAACCCTGCTGCTTTCTCCTGGATTAACTCTCTCAGCTGAGTCTTCTTTTCTAGTAATAACTGGAAGTTTCTTGCATTATTATTTTTAGCAAGTTTACCTTCGAGCTGTACAATGTCAGCTTCCAAACAAGTCATTGTTATATTCTTAACATTTGTAATGTTTGCTCTAAACTGTTGACAAAACACCCGAATCTGGGCTTTCGTATTGTCCCACCAAAGATTAACAGAAGAAAAAGAGGGCTTTCTTTGGATTTGATTAGCCCAGAAAACTTGGAAGGCTTCTTTAAATAGACCATCTTCTAGAAGACTGGTATTAAATTTCCAGTATGCACTTTTATTTATTGACTGAGGAAAAAGAAACCCCATGGTTACTAGATGATGGTCTGAAAATATTGACGGAAAATAATCTGGAGAGACTATAGCGTTTCTAAAGGGTGAGTTTATATACCATCGGTCGAGTATCGCGAAGGACACTCTTCCTCTGGTGATGCGGCTCCAGGTGAACTGAGGTTCATTGGGGAAAAGTACCCTCCATACATCTAGCAAACCCACCCGAGAAAGGAAAAGGGATAAATCAATACATGATTCGGGATGAGGTTCTGCCGAGTTCCTGTCCATTACAGGTTCAAAGGTACAGTTAAAATCACCCCCGATACACATACATTGGTTTAGATCAACTGTCTGCAGGTGATTAATCACAGACGCAAAGAAAGCTTTCCGTTCTGTGCTCTCACTTGGTGCGTACACATTGAATAATGTGAAATGGAAGTTATTAACCTCCAGTTCAAGAGAGCTGAATCGGCCTTTAATGATCTCCTGGAAGAGGATTGACTCAGGTACTAGCCCTGGTCGAAGTACGAAAGCAACACCTGCCGAAAGGGAAGACAGGTTGCTAAAAAAGCACTGTCCCCCAAAAACGCGACACCAATCATATTCTACGTTTTGGGTGATGTGCGTTTCCTGCAGTAAAAGTACATCGACGTTTTTGCGCCGAAACAAACTTTGCACTTGAGCTTGGCGGTTTGGGTTTGCACCTCCACCGTTAATGTTCAAGGTGCCAAAGGTAATTTGCTTCATTCCTTATCAAAGGGTTTGATTGGGTGTTGCGAAATCTCAAGACTGGCTTTTGTAATAAATTTCCTGAGTCGGTGAAATTGTGACCTTGTTAGTGGAAATTCTTTGCCCTTTCTTGTTATTTCCTTTGCTGATTGAATAAATGAACCTAAATCAGGAAATGTATCCCTGATAACTACATTTCGCTGTCTATAGGTTTCATTCAAAAAGGAGAGTACGAGTTGAGGAGATATCATTGGCTGACTCAACTGAGACTGAGACAACTCAGGCACCTCCTCATCCTCATCAGATTCCGACAAGTCTGACAAGGTCCCTCCAGGATCGAGGATGTCGGCCTCCGTGGTCACTATGGGAATTGTCAGTATCTCTGGGGATTCGCTGGAGAGCTCCACTGTGCAATCCACGATGCCCTGGTGATATTTGTGCTCGTCAGAAGTTGAAGCCTCAGTTTCATCCTCTTGTGGAGCACAATCTACCGAATCGATGAACGACTCGGTAACACAGTTTTGAATCTGCATCGGTAGAGCAGCACTGCAGAGGGATGAGTCAGTCACTGTCTGCTCGTTCACAGTGACTGATGTCAATGATCGTAATGGTTCGTTCGAGGGTTTATCAACGTGTTCAGCGTTGCAACTTATTTCACCCCTATAGCAATTTGCGTCCACAGAGTTTGTACACGAACTTTCAGACATATTATCCTCAATTGCAGCACCGGATTCACCATCCCTTTTTTCAAACCCGATGGAAGCATTAGGAACACATTGAGGTGTGTGTTCAGCTACACTGGCCTTCTCCAATACCACCTTTTTAGGATTACTGGTAGAAAAATTATCAACCGACGCCCTTCGTTTTTTAGAACCAATAATAGGGTCCTCCTCCATTCCTTCACTACATGAGGGAATCGCAGCAAAGGTTGTGCGAGTTGGGGTCGCTTCGGTTTCCGTGACAGGAAGTGAAGTGCGATCGTTTTTTGGACTCGGGATATGCGCATCGATGCTGCTATTGTTCGTCTCACTGCAGGAGGGAACAGCAGGAACCGGCACACTCACAGGATTAACTCCAATCGGTTGAATAGAAACACGAGTATTATCCTTTTTACAATCGGTGTATGCGTGGCCATTTTCCCCACACTTTGAACACGAAACCTTGGGACAAAAACGTTTAACGTGACCAAAGGCTCCACAGTGAAAACACGTTAGTGAGGCTGACGAGGCGTACATTTGATACTCCCGATCGTCGGATTTTACTTTAAATGAAATATTTAACCCTGTATCATCACCACGATCGGGAAGTACCATGTAAACTTGGCGACGGAAACTCATAACGTGTTTTATCCTCTCGTCTCGGCTCTTCAGAGGGATCATGGACATTCTTGACACAGCTGTTCCATAACGAGAAAGGACTGACATTAGTTTGTCGTTTGATATAAATGGTGGTACGTTTGATACAACGATTTTCATCGCTGGAGTATCCATGGGGGACGCTAACATAAACACACCACCTTCTGTGGCTAAACCTGCACTCACGACGTCATGAACAAAGTTTTCTTCGGACAGGAAGATAACAACTTTTTGATTCATTCGTGAGGCAGCTCGGACATGCTCGCACCCGATTATTTTCCCCACTGCGAGTACCACATCCTCAGTGAGGACTCCTTCTGGTGGAACACACACAAATGCATGCTTCCTCGTTAGGCTATCGAACGCCTCTAACCGAGAGCGTGCATTCGCCATACCAGCGAATTCAACACCCCCACTTGTCCGAACCGGACAAGAAGGTATCAAACCAAAATAATCAAACTAAAGTAAGTAATAAACGTGCATTATAAGCACAAAAATGGCTTACAAAACGCCGTCGAAGCCAGTAGGCCGCACCCAAAACGGGCCCGCTCTCAATCCTCTCTCTCTCGAAGACAAAGGTGTAGAACGGATGAAAACAAAATGCCAAAGTACACAGGATAGGAAGGAGAGGGAGGGGGGGGGCAGGGGAGGGCAGGAGAGAAGGAAAACTCGCAAAGAACTCACTACACCACAGAGCAGTTGCTCACAGCCGCCATGACGCCACGCCCAACACACGAACGGCCAGCAGGGGGGGGGGAGAGAGAGAGAGAGAGAATGAGAGAGAGAGAGAGAGAGAGAGAGAGAGAGAGAGAAATGTATTCAAGGACACAGGAAAAATCATATATGCAAGCTTTCAGTTCCAAAGAAAAAAAGTCAAATCAATCAGGAATTATAAAGTAATTACCACTTTTGAATCATCGACTGAGCACAAAACATTGCCAATACACCACTTTCTCTCAAAAAGTTGGACGTTTCCATTACTGACAAAGAAATCAAATTCTAGCTTGAGTCGTGTTGAGACAAACCCTTTAAAAATAGAAATAGCATCAGAGCCATAGCCGTTATCTATTTTAATTTTTCGAGATATATATATTGCATACTTTGCAACAGCAACCAAAAAATTGAGAAGAACACCCACGTCTCTACATGTGGGCATGAAAGACACACCAAATATAAACATATGCATATTGAAAGGGAAGGACAGTTGGTGAAAAAGATATTCAAGGAACAAGAAAAGCCATGTCAGTCTACGACACTGTACATGAGCATGAAACAAATCCTCCTTCTGATCACAGAACGGACAAGTTTCCGGCAGCGAGCTGTTAATACGGTGATCAAAAATATTGGAGGGGAGCGCCCAGTGTGCTAACCTCCATTGTATATCCGCTAACACACCATGTATTGGTAAGGTGTACATGTGAGGCCAAAGGGTAGTACAGGGAGACCCCGACGCTAACCGCTCTGACCACAAAGCTACTCGTTTTCTCCCTGAGAGGGGGTACATTCTAATTTTGTCGAGAGAGATCATGGATTCCAATCTTATTTACAAGATGAAAAGGGGGGGGGGGGGTCTGTTCAAAAGAGGAAAGGAGCACTTTGATTTCAGGGAAACCCAACCGAAAATCCTCAATGTTACCAACACCTTCCCAGCCGATGTTTAGCTGTCTAAATTTTCTAATGACTATATGTACAACTTGGTCTACAAGTCGGACAGACCAAGATCCAACTGAGGTTGCCACCAAACCAGCAGGTTTCCACTTAACTCTCACGCATGGCTGGCGTGGAAATCTCCACACATGGCTGGCGGACTTCCTCTCTGGTCGTCGTCAACGTGTGGCCCTGAATGGGTTTCTCTCATCTCCTCTTCCTGTTCAGGCTGGAGTTCCCCAAGGTAGTGTTCTGGGCCCTGTGCTTTTTCTGGTCTTCATCAATGATCTCTCTGACTCTCTTGAAAATCCTATCTATCTCTTTGCTGACGACTCTACTCTCTGTCGCTCCATTCCTCATCCCTCAGATCGGCAGTCTGCAGCCTCCTCACTCTCTGCAGACCTGGACAAAATCACAGACTGGGCAAACAAATGGAACATGTCTTTCAATCCTGATAAATCTCACACTCTTACGATGTCTCTCCGAAAAGACCGACTGGAAAACCCTCCCATCCACTTTCTGAATAATCCTCTCCAAGAAGTTCTGTCACTTAAGCTTTTGGGTCTCACTATTTGCCATGATCTTTCCTGGGAAAACCACATTTCAAATCTGGCCTCCAAAGCCAGTCGCCGACTGGGCATCCTCCATCGTGTGAAGTCCTTCCTTGGCACACCTGAGCTCCTCACCACATACAAGGCTTTCATCCGCAGCTCTATGGAATACTGCTGTCCCCTCTGGTCTGGTGCTCCTGCCTCACACCTAGCCCGTCTTCACGCTGTTGAAACCAAAGCGTTCAGAATCATTGGAATCTCCCGCGATGAAGCTAACTCCAAGGGCCTTTCACTCACTCACCGCAGGCAAGTTGGTGGTCTTTCCGTCTTCTACCGACTCCTCTCTGGCCTTGCCCCCCCCAGCCCTCTCTGGGCTCTGTCCCCCAAATATTCCTACAGGTCGCACAAGATCTGCCTGCAACCCTCTTATGGTTAAACTGCCAAAATCAAGACTTTCTGCTCACCTTCACTCCTTCATTCCTCTTTTCTCCGCCTCTGGAACAAACTCCCTCACTCTCTTCAATCCCACTCCACCCTCCAGGTCTTTAAAACAGCTGTTCACCACCATCTCTTATCCTCCCCCATCCAAAACCTTGATCTTTTCTACCCCCGCTAATTTCGGTCCCCATGTGTTTGATTCCTCTCCCCCCCCCCCCCCCCCCCCACGCCTCCTGCGCCCAAGCCCTCTCCCTCCCACACTTCTCCCTGCTCTCAAATGTTGTGGTTGTGTGCTTCCCCTTCTCTCCCCATCTTGTCTTCCGCTCCCTCTTTTGTATATTTTGTTTGTCTGGTTGATTTGTTTGTGAAATAAATGTTAGCTCTTTCACGAGCCTCGATTCAGTATACACAAAAAAAAATAAAAAAAATAAAAAAAAACTCCAGATGAATCCCTCAGATCACATACTTTGTTAATCCCTCCTTGGATAAATTTTTTAATCAGGGCATGGCTATGAGGGATACCAGGAAAAAAGTTATTGAAGAAAAGGGGGTTCTTGAAGGAACATTCGACAATTATAGCCCTCAAGGAAGCGGTGGACGTCAAACCTTTTCCAAGTATCCAATAAACTCTGATAGAATCTCGGAAGAGAGGCAAAATATATATGCTCGAGGTCTATCAAAAGAAGCTGCCGATCATATCTCAGTTTACCAGCCTGTTGTAACAGAAAAAATGCAAAAGGCCGCCAGGGCAGCTGTTCAGCGAACAGTAGTCTCTGCAGAGACTGCAGCGGAAAAGCCACAACCCGGCCAGAGATATCAACAATGCCCTGGCCACCTTCCTTCCGGGGGTAGTACGATATCTCAGGCCTCAGCCAATGGTAGCCACTCCAAAAGAAGTTCACCAGCATTCGCTGAGTAGCCATAATTAGTTGGTTTGATGGCTGTAAAGCAATAATTCTGTGCCATAATTTTGTTGCAACCAGATTGTTTATGACAAGGGTACGACCTCGATAGGAGATGGACCTCAGCAGTCCTTCCCATGCTTTCAATCTGTGCATAATTTGCTCCAACACTCCTTCCCAATTTTTCATTTCTGTTTCACGATTGCCGATATGCACTCCAAGATATTTAACCCCGTCCGTTCTCCAGACCAGGTTGTGTGGGAGTGAGGGTGGTGATACACAAGAGAGATTGCCTTTGCCACACCATAATGCTGTACTTTTATTCCAATTGATCCCATCGGAAGAGGCTGCAGAGAAATCTCGCATACAACGTTGCAAAGCAGAGACATCATTGGAGCTTCCAATCAAAACACAGACATCATCAGCATAAGCCGTCTGCACAAATTCTGCTCCTTCTATACTTCTCATTCCCTGAGGTATTTGCTGTCTAATAGACCGAAGGAGTGCTTCAAGGGCGGCTATATATAAAAGCCCAGAGATGGGGCAACCTTGGCGAATACCCCGTTGGAAAGGAAAGGGAGAGCATAACCTATTGTTGATCTTTATCATACATTGAGTATTAGTATACAGGAGTTTCACATGAGAGATGAATGTTTCACCAAGCCCCATTCCTTTCAGGACAGAAAAAGGTACTTGTGGTCAACATGATCGAAGGCCTTAGTTTGATCAAGAAACATCAATCCAAAATCGTCACGCAGGAAATTATTGCATGAAATAACATCTCCTACCAAAAAAAAATCATCATAAATAGATTTTCCAGGCACACAATAGGTCTGGTCCGGGTGTACAACTGAGCTAATCACAGTCTTCATACGATTAGCAAGTACTGTAGAGAGGATTTTGTAATCAACACACAAAAGGAGACAGGTCGCCAGTTATCAACCAGTTGAAGATTCCCAGCTTTTGGTAGCAAAAAACGACTGCTCATCTACAAGACATTGGAAGTTCTCCGACACGTATGCTTTCATCGAATGCATCGATTAAGTCGGGTCCCACAAGGGCCCAGAAGGTCTTGTAGAATTCTACGGGCAGGCCATCTATTCCAGAAGCTTTCCCATCTTTCAGGCTCCGCACAGCTGTTTCAAGTTCATCAGCCAAAATTGGGGAATCAAGCATGCATCGCTCATCCTCCTCGACACTCGGAAGCCCAGCAATTAACTCTCGTATCACCTCATTGTAAACGTACTGAGGAGAATACAAGTTAGAATAGAAAGCTTTCAGAGTACACCTGATCGCCTGCAGGGAGGTCACCAGGGACCCATTGGGAGTGAGTAAAGTATGAATCTGTTGTGACCTTTTCAGGGAAGACTCTAACTTAAAGAACTCTTTGTTTGGCTTGTCCAGAGTTAAATGGCTCACTCGCATTCGGACCAAGGCACCCATCGCCCGTTGCCGTACCTTATCCGCCAGCACCGTTTTTTTGCCCATATTAGTTGGTCATTTGCATCTCTCCCAACCTCGTCAATATTCTGTTCTAAGGATACAATGTCATATTTTAACTGATCGATTGATATTGATTGGATCGTAGTGGTGTATACACTATACTGTTGACAGAAATTCTTAATTTGGGATTTTGCAATGTCCCACCACAGCCGGAGACTATCATACTCAAGTCTGGAGGAGCGAATTTTCTCCCACACGACGTGAAAGGCCTCATTAAAATTCTTGTCATGTAAGAGATGAATATTCAAAGACCAGTAAGCACTACCACCCGGTGGAAAGGGTAATTTAAAGGACATTGAGATTAAACTGTGGTCTGTGAATCCAGGCAGGGTATGGGGATAGCATGTTAAGGAGAATAGGCAGGTGGTTTCGGCTCACTTCCCACAGCCATCCTGCTTTATTTCATAGGCGAATAAAGTGTGAGATAGTAAGTGTTAAGACTGGAATGGTGGCACCTGTAGTGAACCTAGCAGGTGCTTCGGTTCAAGGGGGGGGGAGTGGGGGGGGGGGGGCTGTGTTATGAATTTTGGGGAGGGGGATATATAGATTCAGGTAGCTCTGCCTAGGTAGGTGCTTCGATTGTCTTGCTAGAAAATCTCGATGTAATAAGTTCTGTGCAGCCCGGATGTCGGATAAGTTGGATATGTGTCCCCACCATGAGGGGTTGGGGCATGTTAAGTAATTGTAGGTTTTATGCTAATTCCCCAGTGTTTTGTCCCCTCTGTGATCATTCTGGTGTCCCGTATGGCAACAAAAACACCCATGTACATCAGTCAGGCCCATTAGTGCATACAAACTAATTAACTTCCCTCTCATAATAAAACCTGACTGGAAGAACAGACCGGAAGCGACCACGCACTTGGGCTGACAACACCCGCATGGCAACAAACATTGAACAGGCAGGAAATAGCCATGCCCAAAAGGACTGTGATTGGTCAGGTGAGGGGCAGGAAGCTTTCCCCATGATTGGTGGAAGGAAGGTGGAAGGAGCGACACTGATTGGCCACCGACCGATGACACAAACACCAAAGGCGCTCGATCAATCAGAGAGGATGGCGCGAAAGACAGGCAAGATGTGGCGCACTGATTGGAGAAGAAGCGCCGGTGACATGTGGAGGGTGAGAAAGACAGGCAAGATGTGATGCGCTGATTGGAGGAGAAGCACCGGTGATGTGTGGAGGGCGCGAAAGACATCCAAGAAGTGACGCGCTCATTGGAAGGGAAGCGCCAGCAACATCAGAGGACGTCTGATAAAAGTGAGCAGAGACGGACATTTTCCCTCTTCCGTCTTCTCTCTTCGCCCCTTCGCCTCTGCCTATCTCTTCCCTTCATGCCTTCTCTTTACGTTGGACCCTTGCTCGTTGGCCGATGACGAACGGTGGAGCGCCGACGATCATCCTCCCTGGTTATTCATGCATGGGACCTCGCGAGCGAGAGGTATTTTCGAGGCCTGGTGAACGGGAGCACATTTGAGGCCTTTCTTCGCGCCAACCACTTGGAGTTTGCAAAAAAGCACCTAAAGGTCTCGCAGACTGTGAGAAACAAGATTCTGTGGGTTTTCATGTGTCTTTCACTGAGGATAGGCTTCAGTCTGGCCACTCTGCCATAAAGCCCCGATCGGTGGAGAGTTGCAGTGATGGTTGTCCTTCTGGAAGTTTCTCCTATCTCCACACAAGATCTCTGAAGCTCAGCCAGAGTGACCATCGGGTTATTGGTCACCTCTCTTACCAAGGCAATTCACCCACAATTGCTCAGTTTGGCCAAGCGGCCAGCTCTAGGAAGAGTCCTGGTTGTTCCAAACTTCTTCCATTTAAGAATTATAGAGGCCACTGTGTTCTTGGGAACCTTCAATGCAGCAGAAATTTTTTGTCGGCTTCCCCAGATCTGTGACTCGATACAACCCTGTCTCTGAGCTCTGCAAGCAGTTCCTTCGACCTCGTGGCTTGGTTTTTGCTCTGATATGCATTGTCAGCTGTGAGACCTTATATAGACAGGTGTGTGCCTTTCCAAATCATGTCCAATCAATTGAATTTACCACAGGTGGACTCCAATCAAGGTGTAGAAACATCTTAAAGATGATCAAGAGAAATGGGAGGCACCTGAGCTAAATTTCAAGTGTCATAGCAAAGGATATGAATACTTATGTCAATGTAATATTTCAGTTTAAAAAAAAAAAAATTTGCAAAAATTTCTAAAAATCCTGTTTCCTCTTTGTCATTATGGGGTATTGAGTGAAGATTGATGAGGGAAAAAATGAATTTAAACCATTTCAGCAAAAGGCTGCAACATAACAAAATGCGGAAAAAGTGAAGGGGTCTGAATACTTTCTGAATGCACTGTGTATGTATATATATATATATATATATATATATATATTGTTACGGCCCGTGGATAAGGATGTTGGTTTGCCGAGCGGATGGCACCACGGCCTAACAGTTACCCCGATTAACCCGATCCCCGAACGTTGGCCGGATCGCGCCACAGATATTCAATAGGGAAAAGACAAAAGCGACACGGATGTGACGAAGAAGAAGAAGAAGATGAAAAGGTTGGCAATACTACTAAATTTATTCCTATTATTTACATGCTCAAAGTAACCAAGGAAGAAGGAAAGATAATAAAATAATATACAGAAGATTTTAGAGACACAGTGCAACGCTAGCTTATACGAGCTTAATTAAATACCCAGGGACAAAACAAACAGAACAAACTCATGTACACCAAAAGGATGGAAAGGCAGGAGGTGGATGGCTGGAGGGAAAGGAAGGTCCACCGGTACTGCAGCACGATCGGCGCATTTGGCAGCCGCCGTTCCTTCGCGGCCCCGCTCAAAACTGCCGTCCAGGCCCCAAGCTGCTGTATCTGAAGCTGCTGTGGCTGTTGCTGCTGCTGCTGTGTCCGCTGCTGCCGCCGCTGGGTGGACGTCGCTTGCTCTTTTTCAGGACTCGTCTGATTCGTCTGGTCCAACCACTCAACTCAACAACACGCACGTCTCCCTGTCCAACTCCTCCAGGCTTCTTGCTTAGTTCCAACTTTTGCGAGCAAGGCGACGAATAGCAGGCTTTGTGCTTCCCTGGATGATCTTATATCTTCTTTTGCTCATATGCCAGCCTCGGACTCTGTTCGGAAAAGCACCAGCTCAGGAACAAACATCGGTCCACTTGATCAGCCGTTGCTGTGTACAAAGCTTCCTTGGGTGATCTCTTTAATGTTCTCTTTCTTGGTCCAACCACTCTTTCTCTCTCTTGGTCCAATCACTCCTCACCACCGACAACTCAACGCAAAACCACTTAGTACCTTGCGCGCGCGCTTTTTTAGCGCCTCCGGCGATCAAGCCGCCGGCCTTCAGGACACGCCCATCGGTGTGCTCACCTCGGCCCTGGTTGGTCGCGCGACCCTCTGGCTCCGCCCTTGATGACGACGGGCGGCCACGCCCTTCTTCCCCGACCCGAGCACATGTTCAATGGTGGTTTTGGAGGGGATGTAATTGGCAATCGAGGCTTGGCAATGACGAAAGGGGATGTGAAAGGAAATGGAGATTTTGGGGATGGGAATGAAAGGGGATCTATTTTATTTCACTTGGTGCAATGGAGTGTCATCTTAATGGAAGACAAGGCCTTACCTTAATACACATAATAAAGATATAACTATCAACCAGGGGGAAATCTATGATTGGCTGACGTGTATGCTTTATGGACTAATTATGGGACGCCCTTTGACCTTTTCACTACGGAGGTATTTACAAGGAATCATTACATTTTACAGAGGGTGATATTTACAACAATTTACTATACAATACAACACAATAAAAAAAACACAATCCTCATATCCGCAACAATATATATATATATATATATATATATATATATATATATATATATATATATATATATATATATATATATATATATATGTGTGTGTGTGTGTGTGTTCAAAACACACCTTGTCACAAGTGTGCTTCACTGATAAAAGTACAGTGAGCTGGAGGCAGAGTGCCGGGAGAAGGGTTGGCGAGTTTCTCGTCAGCCATTTGAGGTGGGGTGTCGAGGGTATTTCTTGATCGGCTTGAAGTGTGTGGGACAGAAAGAAGGAGGATGTGTGACAAAGTGGCCCAGGTTGCCTTGAAAGGCTCATTTTGGATATGGAGGAAGTTTATGGAGGCACGTCGAACGGTGTAGGTTGAGGTTTGCATAAATGTGTTTTTGCATGAGTGGTGCATGTTGGTAAGGGTAGGTGGTTGGTTGGTTGGTTGTGTGTGGTTTCTTTTTTTACTATTATTATTTCTTATTTTGTGTATGTGAGTGAGTGATTGGGTGAGGGTGTGTTTTTTTGCATGAATGAATTTTTGAATGAGTGTATGTGTTTTTGTATGTTGAGTGGTGTATGTTGTAAAGGTAGGTGGTTGGTTGGTGGTGTGTGTTTTTGTGTGTGAGTGTGTGTGCGTGTGTGTGTGTGTATGAATGAATGATCTGGTGTGTTTTGTTGGTGAGTGGTGAAGGTTAAAAGGGTGGGTGTTTGAGTGTTCCACCATGTTTACTTGTTTGGTGCTGTGGATCCTGAAGGTGCCGACTCGAGTGAACCAGTTCTGTTCTCCTCTGCCGGTGTTTTCGTTTCCTGTGTTTTGCTGTGTTTGCTTTTATTTCTTATTATTTACTTATTGCTTTGATTATTGCTTGTTTGTCCTGCATTTTCGTTAGTCTTTTCCCTCCCTGCTTTCCCCCATCTTCCTCCTGTTTGGGGGGCGTTGCCCACCAGACAGGGGGGAGTCTTGTGCCCCCCTTCATCTCCCGTCCCTCCCTCCCTCCCCCCCCCCACCCCCGAGTGTTGTCCTCCGCCCCTCCTAGAACCCCGGCATGGCGAGCAGGCGCCATAATTGTGTCCGGTTTCGGTTGATTGATGTGGATTGCAGTGTGCCGGCTGGAGATAGATTCGGTAAAGATGTATTGTTGGGTGTGCTGGGGTTCAAGGCTGTTGACTTTTTCTGCCTGATCTCCCTCGCCCGTGGCTTCGACGTGTCCTTTCAAACAGGGCAGGGACTTGCCGAGTTCTGGCGCCGGTGGGCTACCGCTCGGTCTGCTGGGAAACTGGCAGACTGGGCGGTCGAGGCTCTCTCAGAAACACAGGAGAGAGTCGTGACCGTCCACCTGTACAATGAAGGCGTGAGTGACTATGATGTCAAGGTTTGGCTCAGTCGATACGCGGACATCCGAGGCCCAGTACGGCTCGTCCGGAACAGCCTCGGTATTTGGACCGGTTCTCGGCAGTTCCGGGTAAAGCTGCGGACGAGGCAGGACGGCACGGCCACCCATATCCCTAATGGAATTATGGTTGGGATGGACCGAGGCCAAGTCTTTTACGCGGGACAGCCGAAATTATGCCGCCGATGCGGTCAACTTGGCCACTTGATTACTGGGTGTACAGCGAGTATCTGCACCCAGTGTGGCGATTTGGGACATTTGAGGGAGCGCTGCACCCAAGCGGTGCGGTGCAACCTCTGTGGTGCGCCGGGGCACACTTTCCGCTCCTGCCCGCAGAGTTACGCGAGCAAGATGCGTGCTGCTGCGGGCGGGAGTGGGGGTGTTGCCCAAGGGACAGGGGACGGTGTGCCCCCAGGGACAGGGAAAGGGGACGGTGTGCCTCCAGGGACCAGGGGGGGTGTTGCCCAAGGGGTGGGGGAGGGGGTTGCTCAAGGGGTGGGGGAGGGGGGTTGCTCAAGGGGTGGGGGAGGGGGTTGCCCAAGGGGTGGGGGAGCGGGTTGCCCAAGGGGCTGGGGAGGGGGTTGCCCAAGGGGCTGGGGAGGGGGGTTGCCCAAGGGATAGGGGAAGGGGTTGCCCAAGGGGCGGGGGAGGGGGTTGCCCAAGGGGTGGGGGAGGGGGTTGCCCAAGGGGTGGGGGAGGGGGTTGCCCAAGGGGCTGGGGAGGGGGTTGTCCAAGGGGCTGGGGAGGGGGTTGCCCAAGGGGTGGGGGAGGGGGTTGCCCAAGGGGTGGGGGAGGGGGTTGCCCAAGGGGTGGGGGAGGGGGTTGCCCAAGGGGTGGGGGAGGGGGTTGCCCAAGGGGTGGGGGAGGGGGTTGCCCAAGGGGTGGGGAAGGGGGTTGCCCAAGGGGTGGGGGAGGGGTTTGCCCAAGGGACAGGGGAGGGTATTGCATCTGGGGTCGGGGGGGGGGGGGACTAATGTGTTTGTGTGTGTGTCAGCCCCCCGCCCCGTAGAAAGTAAAGGGAGGGAGGTGGAGGGAAAGGAGAACATGGAGGAGGGAGGGTTAGATCAGGACCTGGATGTGGCTTCGCCGGGTGTCGGGCCCACTGTGGTGGGAGGGGAGGAGGCACGAGGAATGGTGGCTCCGGTGGCGGGGTCAGAAGAAACATCCTCGCTGCCAGAAACCCCGCTGCCGGAGGCTGGAAGTGATGGCTCCTCCTCCGGCTATGAGCAAAGTGACCCTGGACAATGGATCGAGAAGAAGCGCCGGAGGAGGGGCCAGGACAAAGGGAAAGCTCCTCTGGGCAAAGCCCCACAGGGAAAGAACACAAGAACGTCAAAGAAGAAAACCCCTGTGGGGCGTAGAGCCCCCCGTGCATCAAGCGACCCATCCAGGCCTGGGGGATCGCCTGCTCGTGGTAGGGGTGGGGCGCAGTCGGGGTTGGCCGCAGCAGGTCTCCGGGGGAGGGCCCGAATGCCGTCTTCCCCTGAACGCTCACGTTCCCGTTCCCCCGTGAGTCGTTCCCCACCCGTTGACCTTACCCCTCCTCCGGGGGCAGCTGTGGCCATGGGCCTCAAGGAGGGTTTGCTCGCGGAGGACTGGTGGCTTTCTTCCCCGGGTGGCGGGCGAGGGGGGGTAATTTATTTGACCCCCGAGGAGGAGGACCTCTCCCTGCTACCCGGGGAGAATGTCTGCATAGATGGGGACTGGCTCCCGGGCACCCTCGTGGCTCCCGGCTGCGGGAAGAACCGCAGGGGGAGGAAGAATGGTAGCTCGTCGTGTCTTGGCAAGGAGGGAGGAACTTCATAAGTCCTATGACTCCCCTTTCGTGGTTTGCACTAGTGTTGGTGATTAATACACTAACACCTATGAGCTTTAAACTAACGAGTTTAAATGTACGGGGAGTCCGTACCACGGTCCGGAGGATCGCTATTTTTGAAGAACTGCGCAATTTTGAATGGGATGTCTGCCTGTTGCAGGAATGCCATATTCCGCACGGTGAGTATGGATACCTCCGTGCAAATTGGCGGTACGGAGAGTCGTATTGGTCCGGCAGCTATACTAACAGTGCGGCAGGATTAGGGTTCCTTATTAAGAGCCCGAATGTCGAGGTCCTTAGTTTAGAAGAAATTATCCCGGGGCGATTGGCCGTGCTCAGGGTGGTGGTGTCCTCGACCCCACTGACCTTGGTCAATGTGTACGCTCCTATGACGGTGGGAGAAAGAGTGGAGCTCCTGCGCCAGTTGGGGCCCCTCCTCTCCACCTCTGGCCCCGTGATCGTCGGGGGAGATTTTAATATAATTTTGGACAGGTTGCCCCTGGAGTCATCGGCGCGGGCCCTTAAAGGGCTTGTTCAGGATTTTAGGTTGAGGGACACGGGTATGGAAAGGAATGAGGTCACCCGGACCGATGTGGCTGGTACCAGTCGGGCTAGGATTGATTACATTCTTTTGACACCAAATTTTGGCGACCCGGACCTGGTACTTCACGCGGTGGCATTTTCAGATCACTGTCGTTTGTCTCTGGGTATTGAATTAAATGGGGTGCGTCCCCGGAATTCTGGACTCTGGAAGCTTAACTGTCACCTTTTGCAGGATGACAGTTTAGTGCGTGCCTACGTTCGGAAGTATAGGGAGTGGGAAACGGTCAGGTGCCTCTTCCCTACCTCGGCAGCCTGGTGGGAGGAGGTGAAACGTAGGACCATAGGGTTTTTCCGAACGGCCGGGTGAATGAGGGCTGTGGGGAAACGAGAGCGTTTGAAGCGCATGCAGGCGTACCTCCAGCGCCTGCATAAGAAACTTTGCGAAGGGAGGGACGTGTCAGAGAAAATCCGCCGGGTGAAGGGGAGGATTTTTAGCCTCCTCGAAGCCAAGGCGAGGGCCGTCATCTTCCGGAGCAAGGTGCAGGCATTGGAGTGGAACGAAAGGTGTACCAGATTCTTCTTTCAACGATGTGCCAGGCGGAGGGGCGGGTTGGCCCAGGTTAATGTGGGGGGAGGCCGTGTTTCGGATCCGGACCAAATTACTGAAGCAGTGGAGGACTAAACTCCAGGCTTTTTGAAAAACGACCGGTTGACCAAATCCAGATGGCCGACGTTCTCGGCCATCTGAGGAATCGTTTGAGCCCCGAACAGCGGGAGCGGTTGGAGGAGCCGGTGAGCCTGGAGGAATTGACCTCCGCTGTTAGGGATTTGGCCGCGAATAAAACCCCGGGTGACGACGGCCTGCGCTTGGAGTTTTATCGCCGCCTTTGGCACGTCCTTGGTGAGGACTATCTGCAGGTAGTGAGGGAGCTAGCCACCTCTGCGAGGCTTCCAGATTCGATGCGCCGGGGCGTCGTAAACCTCGTGCACAAGAAGGGTGATCGGGAGGATCTGTCCAACTGGCGCCCGATCACTTTGTTGAATGTCGACTACAAGATACTAACAAAGGTGCTGTCTAAGAGGGTGCACGGTGTCATGGTGGACCTCGTGCACCCGGACCAGACTTGTGCTGTTCCGGGACGCAGAGTGTCCGACAGCCTGGGCCTGGTTCGAGAGGCGATCCAGCTAGCGGAGGAGAGAGGCCTCCCACTGGGCATAGTCAGTTTGGACCAGGAGAAGGCTTTCGACAGAGTGTCACATGAATACATGATGGCCGTTTTGGACCGTTTTGGCTTTGGGCCAAATTTGATGCATTGGGTGGACCTGATGTATAGGGACGTTGAAGCCCGTGTTTTGGTCAACGGACACCTCTCGGGAGCCTTCCCAGTCGCTTCTGGGGTCAGGCAGGGCTGCCCAATGTCACCAGTCCTTTTTGTCCATTGTATTGAACCGTTTGCTTGTGCACTGCGAGCGGACCCATCCTTCCCTGGGTTGTGGATTCCCGGAACCCATGGGGAGCGCCTAAAGGTGAGTCTGTACATGGACGACGTGTCGGTGTTTGTCACCGATGCAGTCGCCATGTGCAGACTGGTGGGTCTCTGCGAGCGTTTTGGGTTGGCCTCCTCTTCTAAAATCAATCCTCAGAAGAGTGAGGTCATGCACTTTGGTCGGCACAGGACGGGCTCCGGCCCCCCTTGCCCGTACACGGAGCGGAGAGATCGATTAAAGATCCTCGCGGTCTGCTTTGACCCAGGCGGCGTGGCCGCTGAGAACTGGCGAATGGTCATTGGGGGATTGGAATTGGAGGTCGCTTCTTGGCGGTCTCGTCGTCTAACCATGGAGGGGCGAAATTTAGTGATCAAGAATGTTTTGATTGGTAGGTTGTTGTATTTGGTGAGAATCTCCCCACCTCCTCCTGCGGTGGGACGGGCTCTGGAGAGATTAATTTTTACTTTCTTCTGGGGTACCCGAGCAGAGCGCAGGAGTAGGAGGGTCGTAAAAATGAGCCCGTCCTTGGGTGGGAAGGGTGTCCCCTGCCCGGTGTTTGTATGTATGTCTGCGTTTGCATGTACTCTCATGGAGTTATTTGTGTCTGAGGACCCGGGTCGCCTGCTGGCGCGGGATTTTTTGTTCTTCTTTCTGGGGCCGTCCGTCGCGCGGTTGGAAGGGCGGTCCCTCCCGCTGTCTCGGCCTTTTTCTGGGTCGTGTCCGGGGCATTTCCGGATGTTTGAGGGGTTCGCCCGGGAGCAGGGCCTGTTGACCTGTCGGCCCATCGGTTGGCAGTTGTCGCAGGTCCTGGATCACTTGCGCCCAAGGGAGGTGATGCGGGAGGTGCGTATCCTTCGCGGAAGGCCTCTCGCAGAACGTACGGCGAGAAAGGTTTGGGAGAACGTTTCGGCTCGCTGTCTCGCCAACGACCAGAAGGACATCGCGTGGCAAGCCGCCCATGAGTGTCTTCCAGTCCGGGTGTTTCAGTTCCAGAGGGACCTGAACGTGTCGGTCCAGTGTCCCCGACCCCGATGCACAGGGCACGAAACCGTCAGGCATGTCCTTTGGGACTGCCCTGTCGCCGAGGGGGTCTGGTCGCTTGCGGCTGGCCTCCTCGAATGCTATGTGCCTTGGCTGGTGATGGTCAGACGGGACGTCTTTGCGTTTAGCGGGCTCCTACCACAACGAGTGCCTGTCCGCAAATGGAGGCAGGCCTGGAGAACGGTCTGTATAATCAAGACCGTCTTGTGGCGAGCGAGAACCAGAGGTTTCTATACCAGGGTATGGTTGGATCCTGGGCAGATATGGGGCAGAGCCCAATCCTGCCTCCAAAGGTACAGGCTTGGCGACAGCCTGCGGGCGACGGGGCGGGGTGCTGGCCGCAACGATGCGTCAGGTGTGTCGTAAAGCCCTCCCTGGAGCGGAGAATACGGCCGGGCTTTTCCGTGGTGAAGGGGGGGGGTCCCGCGGGAGGTTACTTCCAAATGTGCGGGCGACAGTCATGTGCAGCCGTAGTCCCTGACCGAGCTTGCCGCCCGGGCTTGGAAAGGTTGGGGGTGCTCCGGCAGGTGTGCTTGCGGGCCCTGTCGGGCGGCGATTCTCATTGGGACACTCACGCCTCGTGGGCAGCTCAGGGAGCCGGGGCCTTCCTTGTGGGGCATCTTCCGGGTGGGCCCTCCCGGGCGCGGCCTGGGGAGGGTGGGGGCAGTTGGGTTTCCTTTTGTTTGATCTTGATTTTGCCTTGTTTTGATTTTTATTTTCTTTCATTATTATTTCCAGCGGTGGGTCGAGCCCTCAACGTGTTTGTGGCTGCATGTTCCCGGCTGCGGTTAGCAGCCGGTTGTTGATTTCGGTATGCAAAGGAAAAAAGGCCCCTTGACCCTTATTGTTTTAAGGTGTCCCTTCTTTGGTTGTTTTCGGGGGGGTGGGAGGGGGGATAGGGTCTTCTTTCCTTTCTCCCTCCCCTTTGGTTAGTTAGAGTTAGGTGTCTGCTGCCTGGGGTGGGAGAGGGGTTTTGGGGGGTTTGGGCTAGGGATGATGGACTTTGGTTTTATGATTTATGGTTTATTGAGTGTGATTTGATTTTCATTTTGGTCTTTGAACCTTGTTTTCTTTCGTTTCCTGATCTTTGGTTTGCTTTCTCTCTTAGATTTCCTATTTATTGTTTGATATCTTGTTTCTTGGCTTTTGATTTCTTGGTTTTTGATTTTCCTGGGTTCTTGTGTGGTGGTGATGGTGATGGGTTTATTGATGGTTTGATTTTTGAGCGTGTTTTTTTACCTTTTTTTATAATAAAAAAGGCTTCGGCCATAAAAGGTGTTTTCGTTTCCTGTGTTTTGCTGTGTTCGTCCTGTTCGTATTATTATTTCTCATTATTTATTTATTTCTCTCATAATTGCTTGTTTGTCCTGCATTTTCGTTCGTTTTTTCCCTTCCTGCTTTCCCCCATCCTTCCTCCTGTTTGGGGGGCGTTGCCCACCAGACAGGGGGGGAGCCTTGTGCTCCCCTTCGTCTCCCGTCACTCCCTCCATTCCCCACCCCCCCCCTACCCCGAGTATTGTCCTCCGCCCCTCCTAGAACCCCGGTCTGGCGAGCAGGTGCTATAATTGTGTCCGCTTTCGGTGGATTAATGATTGTAGTGTTCCGGCTCGGGGAAAATTCGGTCGGGATGTATTGTTGAGTGTGCTGGGGTTCAAGGCTGTTGACTTTATCTGCCTGATCCCCCTCACCCGTGGTTTCGACGTGTCCTTCCAAACAGGACAGGGACTTGCCGAGTTCTGGCACCGGTGGGCTACCGCTCGGTCTGCTGGGAAACTGGCAGACTGGGCGGTCGAGGCTCTCTCAGAAACCCAGGAGAGAATCGTGACTGTCCACCTGTACAATGAAGGCATGAGTGACTATGATGTCAAAGTTTGGCTCAGTCGATACGCCGACATCCGAGGCCAAGTACGGCTCGTCCGGGACAGCCTCGGTATTTGGACCGGGACTCGGCAGTTCCGGGTAAAGCTGCAGACGAGTGAGGATGGTATGGTCACCCACATCCCTAATGGGATTATGGTTGGGATGGACCGAGGGCAAGTCTTTTATGCGGGACAGCCGACATTATGCCGCCGATGCGGTCAACTTGGTCACTTGATTACTGGGTGTACAGTGAACATCTGCACTCAGTGTGGCGAGTTGGGACATTTGAGGGAGCGCTGCACCCAAGTGGTGCGGTGCAACCTCTGTGGTGCGTCGGGGCACACTTTCCGCTCTTGCCCACAGAGTTACGCGAGCAAGATGCGTGCTGCTGCGGGTGGGAGTGGGGGTGTTGCCCCAGGGACAGGGGACGGTGTGCCCCCAGGGACAAGGAAAGGGGACGGAGTGCCTCCAGGGACCAGGGGGGGTGTTGCCCAAGGGACGGGGAGGGTGTTGCCCAAGGGACAGGGGAGGGTATTGCATCTGAGGTTGGGGAGGGATGGACTAATGTGCTTGTGTGTGTGTCAGCCCCCCGCCCTGTAGAAAGTAAAGGGAGGGAGTTGGAGGGGAGGACAACAAGGAGGAGGAAGGGGCAGTTTCTGGACGTCCAGATCAGGACCTGGATGTGGCTTCGCCGGGTGTCAGGCCCACTGCGGTGGGAGGGGAGGAAGCACAAAGAATGGTGGCTCCGGTAGCGGGGTTAGAAGAAACATCCTCGGTGCCAGAAACCCCGCTGCCGGAGGCTGGAAGTGATGGTTTCTCCTCCGGCTGTGAACAAAGCGAACCCGGACAATGGGTGGAGAAGAAGCGTCGGAGGAGGGGCCAGGACAAAGGGAAAGCTCCTCTGGGCAAAGCCCCACAGGGGAAGACCGCAAGAACGTCAAAGACAAAAACCCCTGTGGGGTGCAGAGCCCCCCGTGCATCAAGTGACCTGTCCAGGCCTGGGGGATCGCCTGCTCGTTGTAGGGGTGGGGTGCAGTCGGGGTTGGCCGCAGCAGGTCTCCGGGGGAGGGCCCAAATGCAATCTTCCCCTGAACGCTCACGTTCCCGTTCCCCCGTGAGTCATTCTCCACCCGTTGACCTCACCCCACCTCCGGGGGCAGCTGTGGCCATGGGCCTCAAGGAGGGTTTGCTCACGGAGGACTTGTGGCTTTCTTCCCCGGACGGCGGACGAGGGGGGGGGAAATTTTTTTTGACCCCCGAGGAGGAGGACCTCACCCTGCTACCCGGGGAGAATGTCTGCATAGACGGAGACTGGCGCCCGGGCACCCTCGTGGCTCCCGGCTGCAGGAAGAACCGCAGGAAGAGGAAGAATGGTAGCCCATCATGTATTGGCAAGGAGGGAGGAGCTTCATAAGTCCTATGACTCCCCTTTCATGGTTTGCACTAGGGTTGGTGATTAATACACTAACACCTATGAGCTTTAAATTAACGTGTTTAAACGTACGGGGAGTCCGTACCACAGTCCGGAGGATCGCTATTTTTGAAGAACTGCGCAATTTTGAATGGGATGTCTGCCTGTTGCAGGAATGCCATATTCCGCACGGTGAGTATGGATACCTCCGTGCAAATTGGCGGTACGGAGAGTCGTATTGGTCCGGAAGCAACACTAACATGGCGGCAGGATTAGGGTTCCTTATTAAGAGCCCGAATGTCGAGGTACTTAGTTTAGAAGAAATTATTCCGGGGCGATTGCCCGCGCTCAGGGTGGTGGTGTCTTCGACCCCACTGACCTTGGTCAATGTGTACGCTCATACGACGGTGGGAGAAAGAGTGGAGCTCCTGCGCCAGTTGGGGCCCCTCCTCTCCACCTCTGGCCCCGTGATCGTCGGGGGAGATTTTAACATAAGTTCGGACAGGTTGCCCCTGGAGTCATCGGCGTGGGCCATTAAAGGGCTTGTTCAGGATTTTAGGTTGAGGGACATGGGTGCGGAAAGGAATTAGGTCACCCGGACCGATGCGGCTGGTACCAGTCGGGCTAGGATTGATTACATCCTTTTAAAACCAAATTTTTGTGACCCGGACCTGGTACTTCATGCGGTGGCATTTTCAGATCACTGTCGTTTGTCTCTGGGTATTGAATTAAACGGTGTGCGTCCCCGGCGCTCTGAACTCTGGAAGCTTAACTGTCGCCTTTTGCAGGATGACAGTTTAGTGCATTCCTATGTTCGGAAGTATAGGGAGTGGGAAACGGTCAGGTGCCTCTTCCCTACCTCGGCAGCCTGGTGGGAGGAGGTGAAACGTGGGACCAAAGGTTTTTTTCCGTACGGCTGGGCGAATGAGGGCCACGGGGAAACGAGAGCGTTTGAAGCGCATGCAGGCGTACCTCCAGCGCCTGCATAAGCAACTTTGTGAAGGGAGGGACGTGTCGGAAAAGATCCGCCGGGTGAAGGGGAGGATTTTTAGCCTCCTCGAAGCCAGGACGAGGGCCGTCATCTTCCGGAGCAAGGTGCAGGCATTGGAGGGAAACGAAAAGTGTACCAGATTTTTCTTCCAATGATGTGCCAGGCAGAGGGGCAGTTTGGCCCAGATTAATGTGGGGGGAGGCTGTGTTTCGGATCCGGACCAAATTACTGAAGCAGTGGAGGACTATTACTCCAGGCTTTTTTGAAAAACGACCGGTTGACCAAATCCAGATGGCCGGCGTTCTCAGCTATCTGAGGAATCATTTGAGCCCCGAACAGTGTGAGCGGTTGGAGGAGCCGG
This sequence comes from Myxine glutinosa, assembly GCF_964187855.1. Classification (NCBI taxonomy): domain Eukaryota; kingdom Metazoa; phylum Chordata; class Myxini; order Myxiniformes; family Myxinidae; genus Myxine; species Myxine glutinosa. Next base: position 17,056,929 of record NC_136268.1, read on the forward strand.
TGAGCCTGGTGGAATTGACCTCCGCTGTTAGGGATTTGGCCGCGAATAAAACCCCGGGTGACGACGGCCTGCCCGTGGATTTTTATCGCTGCCTTTGGCACGTCCTTGGCGAGCACGATCTGCAGGTAGTGAGGGAGCTAGCCACCTTCAGCGAGGTTTCCAGATTAGATGCACTGGGGCATGGTAAACCTCGTGCACAAGAAGGGTGATCGGGAGGATTTGTCCAACTGGCGCCTGATCACTTTGTTGAATGTCGACTACAAGATACTGACAAAGGTGCTGTTTAAGAGGGTGCATGGTGTCATGATGGACCTCGTGTACCCGGATCAGACTTGTGCTGTTCCGGGATGCAGAGTGTCCGACAGCCTGGGCCTGGTTCGAGAGGCGATCCAGCTAGCGGAGGACAGAGGCCTCCCACTGAGCATAGTCAGTTTGGACCAGGAGAAGGCTTTCGACAGAGTGTCACATGAATACACGATGGCCGTTTTGGATCGTTTTGGCTTTGGGCCAAATTTGATGAATTGGGTGGACCTGATGTATAGGGACGTTGAAGCCCGTGTTTTGGTCAACGGACACCTCTCGGGAGCCTTCCCAGTCGCTTCTGGGGTCAGGCAGGGCTGCCCAATGTTACCAGTCCTTTTTGTCATTTGTATTGAACCGTTTGCTTGTGCACTGCAAGCGGACCCATCCTCCCCTGGGTTGTGGATTCCCGGAACCCATGGGGAGCGCCTTAAGGTGAGTCTGTACATGGACGACGTGTCGGTGTTTGTCACCGATGCAGTCACCATGTGCAGACTGGTGGGTCTCTGCAAGCGTTTTGGGTTGGTCTCCTCTTCTAAAATCAATCCTCAGAAGAGTGAGGTCATGCACTTTGGTCGGCACAGGACGGACGGGCTCCGGCCCCACTTGCCCGTACATGGAGCGGAGAGATCGATTAAAGATCTTCGGGGTCTGCTTTGACCCAGGCGGCGTGACCGCTGAGAACTGGCAAATGGTCATTGGGGGAATGGAATTGGATGTCGCTTCTTGGCGTCTCGTCGCCTAACCATGGAGGGGCGAAATTTAGTGATCAAGAATGTTTTGATTGGTAAGTTGTTGTATTTGGCGAGAATGTCCCCACCTCCTCCTGCGGTGGGACGGGCTCTGGAGAGATTAATTTTCACTTTCTTCTGGGGTACCCGAGCAGAGCGCAGGAGTCGGAGGGTTGTGAAGATGAGCCCGTCCTTGGGTGGGAAGGGTGTCCCCTGCCCGGTGTTTGTATGTATGTCTGCATTTGCGTGTACTCTCATGGAGTTATTTGTGTCAGAGGACCCGGGTTGCCTGCTGGCGCGGGATTTTTTGTTCTTTTTTCCTGGACCGTCCATCGCGCGGTTGGAAGGGCTGTCCCTCCCGCTGTCTCGGCCTTTTTCTGGGTCGTGTCCGGGGCATTTCCAGATGTTTGAGGGGTTCGCCCGGGAGCAGGACCTGTTGACCTGTTGGCCCATCGGTTGGCAGTTGTTGCAGGTCCTGGATCACTTGCGCCCAAGGGAGGTGCTGCGGGAGGTGCGTATCCTTCACGGAAGACCTCTCGCAGAACGTACGGCGAGAATGGTTTGGGAGAACGTTTCGATTCGCTGTCTCGCCAATGACCAGAAGGACGTCGCGTGGCAAGCGGCCCATGAGTGTCTTCCGGTCCGGGTGTTTCGGTTCCAGAGGGACCTGAACGTGTCGGTCCAGTGTCCCCGACCCCGATGCACAGGGGACGAAACCGTCAGGCATGTCCTTTGGGACTGCCCTATCACTGAGTGGGTCTGGTCGCTTGCGGCTGGCCTCCTCGAATGCTATGTGCCATGGCTCGTGATGGTCAGACGGGATGTCTTTTTGTTCAGCGGGTTCATACCACAACCAGTGCCTGGCCGCAAGTGGAGGCAGGCCTGGAGAACGGTCTGTATAATCAAGACCGTCTTGTGGCAAGCGAGACCCAGAGGTTTCTATACCAGAGAATGGTTGGATCCTGGGCAGATTTGGGGCATGGCCCTATCCTGCCTCCAAAGGTACAGGCTTGGTGACAGCCTGCTGGCGACGGGGCGGGGTGCTGGCCGTAACGGTGCGTCAGGTGCGTCGTAAAGCCCACCCTGGAGCGGGGAATACGGCCGGGCTTCTCCATGGTGAAGGGGGTGGGGGGGGGGGGGCACCGCGGGAGGTTACTTCCAAATGTGCGGGCGACAGTCATGTGCAGCCGTAGTCCCTGACCGAGCTTGCCGCCCGGGCTTGGAAAGGCTGGGGGGTGCTCCGGCAGGTGTGCTTTTGAGCCCTGTCGGGCGGTGATTCTGATTGGGACACTCACGCCTCGTGGGCAGCTCAGGGAGCCGGTGCCTTCCTTGTGGTGCATCTTCCGGGTGGGCCCTCCCGGGCGCGGCCTGGGGAGGGTGGGGGCAGTTGGGTTTCCTTTTGTTTGATCTTAATTTTGCCTTGGTTTGGTTTTTAATTTCTTTCATTATTATTTCCAGCGGTGGGTCGAGCCCTCAACGTGTTTGTGGCTGCATGTTCCTGGCTGCGGTTAGCAGCCGGTTGTTGATTTCAGTATGCAAAGGAAAAAAGGCCCCTTGATCCTTATTGTTTTAAGGTGTCCCTTCCTTGGTTGTTTTGGGGGGGTGGGAGGGGGGATAGGGTCTTCTTTCCTTTCTCCCTCCCCTTTGGTTAGTTAGAGTTAGGTGTCTGTTGCCTGGGGTGGGAGAGGGTTTTTTGGGGGGTTTGGGGATAGGGATGATGGACTTTGGTTTTTACGATTCATTGTTTATTGAGTTTGATTTGATTTTCAACTTGATCTTTGAACTTTGTTTTCTTTCGTTTCTTGAACCTTGCTCTGCTTTCTCTCTTTGATTTCTTATTTTTTGTTTGATCCCTTGGCTTTTGATTTCTTGGCTTTTGATTTCCTGGGTTCTTGTGTGATGGTGATGGTTTTATTGAGTGGTATTTTGGAGTGTTTTTTTTTCTCCTTTTTTTGTAATAAAAAAGGCTTCGGCGATAAACAGGTTGAGGCGATTTTGTTTTACTCTGTGTTCGCACTGGCTGGGCGTGAGGGTATGTATGCTTCCAGATGTAGTTGCTGCATGTGGAGGTGTATGTGCCCCTGCTGGCCCACCTTAGCTGCCCGTATTGAGGTTGAAGGACTGAAATGGGATGATGCTGAGGACCTCGACTGAGGATCCGGTCAGTGAGGCACACTTGTGACAAGGTGTGTTTTGAACCTTTATATATATGAATGAATGAATGAATGATCGTTTTAAGGCCATTTTCCCCGCTAGAGCGGGGGTTAGCCTACCTTTATATATATGTGACATGTATATATGCAGACTTGGCATTTAATATGGAATATTTTTTTTGTGGGGGTGAACTTACTTTTCAAGATGTCTTAGAACCAAAAGTTCATTGGAATTATGTTGAAATTATTCTAGATTTTGTTAATATGACCTTTAAAAGAAACAAAATCCACATTTGACAATTCGAAGCAAATAAATTGATCCTTGAAAGTGATGTAAACTGATATTGAACTCAATTCACGGACAGTACTGTGTTAAACTTCTGTACGTTTTCCAGAAGTATTTCTGTATTTTGCACATTAGCCAATTTTTTTTTTAGCAAAAACAAAAGTTAAATTACGAATGGGATTACGGACAGTAAAATTACAGTTCAGTACGTCGTGTAACCCCCACGAGCATTCAGGAGAGCACGCACACGTTGAGGAATGCTGTTCACGAGATTTGCCAAGCTTTGGGCAGGATTCGCTTGCCATGCAGTGACAATAGCCTGCTGCAATTCACGCACAGAGGTAGGCTGCTGGCCCAAGTTGTCGATTTGACGCGTTAATTCTGCCCACAAGTTCTCTATCGGATTCATATCCAGGGACATGGCAGGCCACTCCATATGCTCTACACCACGGTCAGCAAGAAAGTGTTGGATCATGCAAGCACGATGAGGCCATGCATTGTCATCTTGGAAGACAAAGTTTCCTCGAAAGGCTGCACGAGCAAATGGAAGCAATGTTTCTTCCAGAATGGCCCTGTACTTGAACTGGTTCAGGTTTCCATTCAGAACAACCAGGTCAGTTTTTCCCCCTGCATGAAAAGCAACCCAAACGGTCACCCCACCACCTCCAGCTTGGACTCTTGGCACTATACAATCTTCGTTGTAGGCTTAATGCACTTCTCTGTGCACTCGGAAATGGCCATCTTGAAGATAGACCAGAAATCAAGACTCGTCACTGAAGATAACGTGATTCCAGTGTCCTGGCTGCCATTGACGGTGCTCTCTGGCCCATTGCAATCGGTGCTGGCGGTGTTGTCTTGTCAGGCGTGGCTTTCTCAGGGGACGCCTGGCACGATAGCCTGCTTGAACCAGTCGTTGGTTGACTAGCCTTCTGGATACAGGCACATTTGTCAGTTGCTGCCACTCAGCCCGAAGCCGATTAGCTGACTTGGTACGGCCATTGGGGACTAACCGGTGCAGCTGGCGATCATCCCTCCTTGTGGTTCTGCGGGGACTTCCTGGCCTCGATATTGGAATAGGGACACCCCTCTGAGCATTTCGTTTCGGGACCTTTGACACCTGACCTTGAGTGATGCCATACTGCCGAGCAATAGCACGTTGTTTCATGCCGGAATTTCGTAAAGCCACCACTCCATGACAAACAGCATTGTCAAGTTGACGGAGCATCTCCAGAGGAAGCGGAAATAACTTTTGTTGACGTGCAGCAGTTGTTTTCCACTAATACAGAACGCAACAACCCTTATATACCCGATTGTGAAGCCAATCATCAAATGTACCTGTCCGTACATTTTGTCACGCCACCTGTGATATAATCTTGTTATTGACTTCTTGCTGCGACAGACAATCACTGACATAGTTCTTTTAACAAAGAAATCACCGAAGCGTAAAAGAAACTCACCAGATTGATATACTGAGTTCAGAAAGGAAACCCAAGTCAAGAAAAAAAAAAATATTCCATATTAAATGCCAAGTCTGTATATATATATATGTATATAATCAACGAACATAACAGCGTGACGAGCGCTGTCCCGATCTCCTGTGGACCGAAGTCCTAGACCAAAGCGTCACCTCCGACCCAAAGGGTCTTCTGGAGGCTTCAGCCCGGCCACTCTGTCAACAGACAGAGATTTATTCATTGGTCCCCATTGGCCGGGTGGCCGGGCTGAAGCCTCCAGAAGACCCTTTGGGTTGGAGGTGACACTTTGGTCTAGGACTTCGGTCCACAGGAGATCGGGACAGCGCTCGTCACGCTGTTATGTTCGTTGATTATTATCCCCGCCGATCGCACCGCACCCCCTGGTTTTGGTTTGCACTGGTGGGAACGATGGTCTGTGTGGCAGACAGGCTGTTGGTTCCTTGCGGGTTATGCGGTATTTACCGTGTGAGACATAATTCGTGGCTGATGCTCACCATTAAAGCTAGGAGGTGCCTTGATCATATATGTATATATATATATATATATATATATATATATATATATATATATATATATATATATATATATATATATATATATATATTGTTGAGGTTTTGCAAAAAAAACGGCAACCCCCCTGTAGTTACACCACAACATGTAGCCTCCTATAGTTAGTTATTTCTTATTAAATGTAAAGCATAGGCCCTTTCCAGTGTTTAGAAAGAAAACAAATAATGCGTCGTCAGGCAGGATGATTGTAGGCCTCGTTAAAGCCTAAATTGTCTCGTCATGGGAGTAGACTAGGCCCTGCAGGCCCGAAGGAGGAATAAAACCTTCCCCGAAGGAGGCACGAGACATTCCTGGGAGGAGGGGCAGCGAGCAACCAATGGGAGCTAAAGGGAGTGGCCGAGGGTGGCCATTGAGGGGCTGTCACGTCACGTGACCCACGGCGGCCAATTGGGACCCATGGAACATTCGGGAAGGGGTTGGGGTGTTATAAAAACCCGGCCCATAAAACACTTTCTCGCTGGGCTCATGTTATCTTGAACGGTCCTCTGGCTACTGTTCCTGCTTCTGGTACGTCATCGCTCTTCATCCCTGCCGCGATCGTCTCCGGCTGTTGGCGCCTTGGGTTGGAGCTATTCCTGGGGCTTTCGCCCACCAAGCCCATTCGCGCAAGCTGCACGAAGCGGCCGTGCTTCCCTGCGCATTACCCTCTTCCCCCCCTTCCCCGAACGAATGAGGGCCCTTGTCTGGGCACGTAGGTAAGGCTGTTAAGGTTCTTTGCTTTGTCTGTGTTCCATACATACCTGTAAATAAACACTGTGGTTAGTACTTCCAACCTGGCCGTCATTGTCATTTCCCATCCATTGACCGAGCAGCGCCCGAATTGGGATTCACCTGGTAGCAGCACTGCGTGGCGCGGCGGCGGAGGTCTTGACCGCGCTACCCCCAGGTGCTATCACCCTGTCAGATCTCCGTTCGGCCCTGATAAGTCGTTTCGGTGTCGAACAGCAGAGCGAGCTCATAAAAGCTAAACTTGCGGTTCGCAAACGGTGGCCCCAAGAGACCATCGGGGAGTTACTTTATGATATTCGCCACGCGGTGGGGATAGCGCATGCGGACAATGCAGCGTCATCCCTGGAAAGCTTGGTGCTGGACCACTTTATGCAGGCTTTTCCGGACCCTGAGCTTCGACAACAGCTGGCCATGTGGCGCCCGCAGACCCTGAGCCAGGCAGCCGACACCGCGGCCCGTTGGGAAGCGGCGAGACCCCTGGCCCGGGGGGGGGGGGGGATGGGTGCCACGCAGTAGCGGTGAGGCAGGTGGGGCCCACACCCAGTGGTGGATCCGGGGGGGGCGATCTGCCCCTGAAAGGGGTCCACACCTGGAGGACATGGTCCGGAGGCTGGTGGACCAGTGGTTGGCGGGGTCTGGGCCATGGCAGGCAGCTCCAGCGATGGCGCGTGGTGGGCCACAATCAAATACCCCAACTCGGGATTACAGTGGGGGTGATTTGGAATTTCGGAGGCATACCCCTTACCAGGTGAGGTGTTATAACTGCGGCCAGATGGGTCATCGTGCGTGGGACTGCAGAGCCCCGTGCAGGGATGGACCCTGGCAGCCGGGACCACCAACTCCGCCCCGTACGGATTGGATTAGCCGACACCCCACATCCCCCCCCCCACTAGGGCCTGGAAATTACCCCCACGCGGGGGGGGGGGCTCATAGTTTAGAGGACTGGGGGGAGTATTGCAACCCACGTGGGGGAATGGTAGTGTGACCATTCCTCAAACGGGGGGGGGGGGGGGGGGGCATGAGCGCTAGTTTAGGGGGATGGCAGTGTTAGGCCCATGGAGGGGCCAGCAATGGTTGCCTCCATAGGGCACCGAAACTAGCCAAGGGAGGGCAAGGATTAATTGGTAGGGATTTAGAGAGGCAATAGGGACAAGATTTAAGTAGTGACCATGAACTGTAGTGGGGAGGTAGAGAGTTTAGTGGTTGCTAACAAAAGGGTGTGCATAGTTTAAAGGGACGACAGGGAAGCACGAGTTATGGTGGAAATTAGTTAGATAAATGATGCTGTGTGTAAGTGCGAATTGAATTGTGTTATGGAGTGCAAATAATTGGTGTGGAATGCATGGTGCGAAGGATTGAATGGGGGGAGTGGAACCCATTCACGGAGACCCGGGTGGGTAGCTTAAAGTAGATAGAGGGTGTAGGTAAATTGCCTGGGTATTGACACCTGTGGTGCTGATGGTAGAATGTAGTGTTTTGTGAGGTGCATGAGGCAGTGAAATGGCGGGGCGTGTGGCTTAATTGGCAGTAATAGTTATTGGGGCACTCCGTCACTGGTAGCTCGTCGGCCAGGTAAGGCCACAGGTAGGCTCAGGGAGCCAGTTAGGTTAGCATGTGAGTGGGGCCCGAGGATCCAGAGGAAGGACCCGGGTTGCCGAATGCCAAGGTGGGCATCAGGGGGTAAGCGCCAGGGAGGGCTTTCCCCAGATATGTTAGAGTGAAGAGCAGGCAAGCTCGGGAGGCAGCTCCAGTGAACGGAGGGGCGCAGGTAGGTAGACATGCTGGTAGAGCCACACGACTCAGCCCCAAAATTTTGCGAGGGCACAGAAAATTTGTGCGGTTAGACCCAAATTCAGAGGTGCACCACAGTGTGGGCAATGGGAATTCGGGTTCTTAGAACCGCATAGTTTAATGAGGCCTACTGGCAGGGTACGACCCCGGGGAGTTTAAATGAGTAATGTTGTTATTGTAGTTAGGACGTGAGACCCCTTCGCACCATCCACAACCATCCACCACGGAGGGCGAATTTTGTACCGAGAGGCTCTGTGAGCTGTTTGGTAAGTGAGATGCATCACGACGTGAGTGGAACATTGTTTTATTCAGTCCCTTTCCTTCCTGGGAGAACATGGGGAGAGTTGGGGACGAATTTGGAATAAAGAGGGGATGGGGGAGGCAAGACGAAGAGACAAATTGTAAATACAAGGAGGGCTAGGGTAGTGTAGTTAACGGTGGGGGTGTGAACGGTTAGGGCCGAGCTTAATCTGCTCACTCTGCCGCATTCCTCTCACCGCACCAGGTATGGTGGTACCTGGTTACCTTGTTTTTTGTGTGCCACTGTTGCCTTCCTTGTGCTCATTGCGCTTTGTCTTCCTCCCCGCCCAGGACCATTATAGAGACTCGCCTGTTGCAGCATCTTGCTGCCAAACATCCATCCATCCATCCATCACCTTATGGACCAGGAGCCTTGTGTCCCCGCACCTCTGCTGTGGTAGCTCTTGGCTGCCCCATCATCTGGCACCTTTGGACCACCTTTTGGGTGGCATTCTGGCCAACCATGGACCACCTGTTTGGTGGCATTCTGGCCAACCTTCGAACCACCTTTTGGGTGGCATTGAAGCCCACCTTTGGACCACATGTCAGTGGCCCTGTTCACCAAATACACGGCTCAATTTTGAGGAGGTGAAAATTTAGATGGCCCTTTGCTTCAAATGGCCTGTATGCCAGTCAAGGGCAGCCGGTTTTTGTTCGGAAACCTCTCAAGACAAGAAGCCGCAAGATAACTCAAGCAGCAAGTGCCTTCATTTCCTTTCTCCATTCCTTCTTACCTCGAGTCCAGGTCCTGGGTTATGGTTTTTTGTAAATAAAGGTTAAAGTTTTTTAAAGTGTAAATGTGAATGTAAGTATGTTGCCCACCGGTTATGCGTTTAGTTTAAAAATTCCCGAAATATGCGAACAGTTGTGGGCGTGAGTCTGTTAGTTAGCTGCTCAACACATTAGGAGGGACATATCTAGTGTAAATGATGTCACACACATGGGGTTAGAGTTAAATGTTAGGGGAATTACATCTATGTGTCACACTAATGGTAAATGTAAAATTTGAATGTCGACTCCACCGGTCGCTCCACCTAAGGTCAACTTGGGACGAGTCTGGTCGGAGAGGGGGGTAGTGTTGCGGTTTTGCGAATAAAAGGCAACCCCCCTATAGTTTGTTACACCACAACATGTAGCCTCCTATAGTTAGTTATTTCTTATTAAATGCAAAGCATAGGCCCTTTCCAGTGTTTAGAAAGAAAACAAATAATGCGTTGAGTCAGGCAGGATGATTGTAGGCCTCGTTAAAGCCTAAATTGCCTCGTCATGGGAATAGACTAGGCCCTGCAGGCCCGAAGGAGGAATAAAACCTTCCCCGAAGGAGGAACGAGACATTCCTGGGAGGAGGGGGCAGCGAGCAACTAATGGGAGCTAAAGGGAGTGGCCGAGGGTGGCCAATGAGGGGCTGTCACGTCATGTGACCCCCGGCGGCCAATTGAGACCCATGGAACATTCGGTAAGGGGTTCGGTTGTTATAAAAAACCCGGCCCATAACACACTCTCTCTCTCTCGCTGGGCTCATGCTATCTTGATCGGTCCTCTGGTTCCTGCTCCTGGTACGTCATCGCTCCTCGTCCCTGCCGCGATCGTCTCCGGCTGTTGGCGCCTTGGGTTGGAGCGATTCATGGGGCTTTCCACCACCAAGCCTATTCGCGAGAGCTGCACGAAGCAGCCGCGCTTCCCTGCGTATTACCCTCTTCCTCCCCTTCCCCGAACGAATGAGGGCCCTTGTCTGGGAATGTAGGTAAGGCTGTTAAGATTCTTTGCTTTGTCTGTGTTCCATACATACCTGTAAATAAACACTGTGGTTAGTACTTCCAACCTGGCCGTCATTGTCATTTCCCATCCATTGACCGAGCATCGCCCGAATTAAAACCGCTCAATAGGGTCCGATAGTGTCACTGCACGGGTCACACGACGCACAACCGCTCGGGTGTCAGGAAGAAGTGTGACTTGTGCGGGGTTCAGTCCCCGTTCTCACGGTTGCGTGTGGCCGAAGGTATTCGGGTTGTGACCGTTAACCATTCCACGTGCAGCTGCGGGCTTGGCGGCTGGAGTTGCCTAGCAATCCGTCAACCACGAGTTTAGTAGTTGTGGTCGGCGCCCTCAGTGGACCCGGAGTTTGAGGGGGAGCAGTGTCTAAACCCCCCATATATATATATATATATATATATATATATATATATATATATATATATATTGTTGCGGATATGAGGATTGTATGTTTTTGATTGTGTGTATTGTATTGGAAATTGCTGTGTAACATTGTTGATTATGGCCCCCCCTGCCTCCAGAGTTGTGTAAAGGTAAAAAGGGCGTCCCGGTAGTTAATTCCATGAAACACCACATTGAAGGACACTATAATACCCTTGTTCAGTAGCTTATATCCTTATTATGTGTTTTAGGGTAAGGCCTTGTCTTCCATTAACATGACACTCCATTGCACCAAGTGAAAGAGATAGATTCCCTTCATTCCCATTCCCAAAAACCTCCATTTCCCCTTTCGTCGATTGCCATTCGCATTGCCATCCCCTCCAATTGCCGCCATTGACCACGAGGCAGGGTTGGGGAAGAAAGGCGGGTCCCCACCTCGTCATAGAGGGGAGGAGTGAGTCAGCCCCACTCAACCAACCACGAACAAGGGGTTGGACTTGGAGAGGGTGTGGAGAGAAACATCAAGGAGGTTCGCGAAGGTTGAGGGGCGGGGCCTATATAACCCGCCGCGGGACATTCCCCAAGCAGATGAGCTGAGAAGAGAGATGAGCTATGACAAGAGCTGAGTTGTGAGGTCCAAAAAGCAGAGATCATCCAGGGAAGCACCAAGCCTGCTATTCGTCACCTTGCTCGCCAGCGGCAGCGTCCACAGCAGCCACAACATTCGACAGCCGTTTGGGGCCTGGACGGCGGTTTTGAGCAGGGCCGCGAAGGGACGGCGGCTGCCGAACGCGCCGATCGTGCTGCCAGCTCCGGACCTTCCTCTCCTTTCCAGCCAATCCTGCCTGCAATTTCCCCATTCGTGTACGTGAGTTTGTTCTGTTCGTGCTGTCCTGGGTAGTAAATTAAGTCTGTATAAGCTAGTAATTTGCACTGTGTCACCTGCTTTTTCATGTCCCCTGCAAATCACCGTGACTGCTCTTTTTGCTTGTGTGTGTGTAAATAATAAATCCCGTAACTCTTCTGTACGTCTTCTTCTTCCTCTTGGCATTCGGTCGCTTTAGAGTTTTCCCGCATTGAATAGCTGTGGCGCGATACGGCCAACGTCTGGGTGAATCGGTTGAGTCGGGGAAAACTGTTCGGCCGCGGTGCCTCCGCTCGGTAAATAACATCTAATCCGCGGACCGTAACAATTGGTGTCAGGAGTGTCGGATTCGGACCTGAAGCGTTTAACGCGCTCAAAATTACAAAGTACCGAAATTGCTTTTGTTTTACAAAACCCGAATTTTGAAATCGCGCCATGGCTGGTCAAGGCGACGGGATGTCGGTGGGAGAGATAGACGGGGTAGAATCGACCCAGGACCTCGGGGAAATGTATGTGGAGGAGGGCAATGAGGAGGTGGTTGAGGAGGTTTCAGGCGCGCAAAATGGCGCTTTCGCGCACGAGGTTTCAGGCGCGCAAAAAGGCGCCTCGCACGAGCACGCGGTAGCCGAGCCCGCTGTATCAGCGGGCTTTAACATGCAGCCGTTTGACATGCAGCAGTTCATGGCACAGTTTAGCGAATACATGGCAGAGTCGAAGTGCGACAACGAAAAAAGAGCCAGGGAAATGGAGGAAATTGAAGACATAAGGAGGGCTGATAGTGAGAAAATGGAAAACAGAATGGGGGAGCGACTAGGAAATCAAATCGAGGGGTTAGACAACGGGATAAAAGAGGTAAAGAATGGGTTAACGGGGGTGGAAAATAGAATGGCTGCCCAGGAGAATCAGATAAAAGAGGTAAAGAATGGGTTAACAGGGGTGGAAAATAGAATGGCTGCCCAGGAGAATCAGATAAAAGAGGTAAAGAATGGGTTAACGGGGGTGGAAAATAGAATGGCTGCCTAGGAGAATCAGATAGAGGGGGTGAAAAATGGGTTAATGGGGTTAGAAAATAGGATGGAAGGCAAATTGCGGGAGATAGGGGAGCAATCCGCCCGATAAATTAAACAAATGGGAGAGCAGATAGAGGAGGTGAAAATCGGGGTAGAAACCAAATTGGATGCTCAGAGGGATCAATTGGGACAGATGAGGGCGGCATCTACAAAAGAGAGGGAGGAGATGAAAGAGGAAATACGACGAGGTGTAAGTGAGGAGGTCTCGGGGGTATGCGAGGAGGTAAAGCGAGGCGAAAAGCATATAGAGAAAGAGGTGAGAAATGGAACGGCTAGGTTACAAGGGGGAATAGAAGATCTGACGGAGGAGGTGGAACAGCTGACGGAGGGACAAAAAGAACTAACGGAGCAGGTTCAAAGGAACACTGCGGTACTAGGAGGGTTAAAAGCGACACAAAACGACATTAAAAATGAGTTGATAGCGACACAGAGGCAATGTCAGATGGTACGTGAGGGACTGACAACGAGGTTGGAAGAGGTGACAGAAGTAATGGAGACGAAGGACCGAGAGGTGAGGACGCACATAGAGACGGTCAAAATAGCCTTAGAGGACGAACTGGAGGAGACGCCCCGGGAAATAAAAGAGGTGAAGCAAAAATTAGAGGAAGTGGAAGAAGAGGTGAGTGAAATTAAGAAGCGACGGACAGAAACTAAGAGAGAAATACAGGAGGGAGTGATGGAATATGTACAAGGTCGGTGCTCAAATCGTGATGTGCTCACTAACCAAATAAAGAGTTTGCAGGTGATGAAGGAGGTGCGGAGACGAGGTGCCAAGGTGAGTGGCGATATACGAGGAAATGTATATGATGTGAGGGGAGCTTCAGTCGGCTTGGGGGTTGCTTTGGACCCGGGTGTTCGTGAGAGGCCGTTGGTGAAGTGTGCGACAGGTACGGTGTGCGAAGGAGGAGGTGTGCGAGAATGTCCGACTCTGGGGGGTGTGAGGAAAAAGTGCGCGCCAAGGAGTGAGGGTGCTGTCGAGAGTGAGTCGTTCGTAGCGCGTGTGCGAGGGAGCACATGGAAGCGCATAGTGACGAATGTTACAGAGGATGTAATGGAAGCATGCACGCCTGTGGTGAGTGTTACGGAGGGTGTAAAGGGAGAGTGTGCGTGAGAAAGGTGTGTAACGGAGAGGTGCATGGGGAAAGAGTGCGCTGTCAAGAGTGAGGGAGAATGCACACCTGTGGTGAGTGTTACAGAGGGTGTAACGGGAGAGTGTGCGCAAGAGTGTGCACGAGAAAGGTGTGTAACGGACAGGTGCATGAGGAAAGAGTGCGCTGTCGAGAGTAAGGGTGAGTGCGTTGTCAAGAGTGGTGGTGAAAGTAGTGAGAGTGACACGGAGCGTGAGTTGGTTGTGACAGGTGAGAGAGGATGTACACCTGGAATGGAAGGATGTACACCTGGAATGGAAGGATGCACACCTGGAATGGTAGAGCGTGTGTGGGAATGCACACTTGAGTTAGTAGTGAGTCACGTGGTTGGGTGTGCGAGTGAGAGCACACCTGTGATTGTCACAGAGGAGGTGACCGAGGAGGGGGCGCGAAGAGGTGTGTTGGTGAGGTGTGCGAACGACGAGTGTGTGCAAAGGTGTCCGGTGGTCAGGTGTGTGACCAAGTCTGTGAGCGGAATGAGTGTACCTGGGTGTGTAAGAGAAGGTGCAATGACGAGGAGCATGGGAACAGCTGGATGTATGAGCAAGGAACGGGCTGCGGGGTGTAAGCATGCAGGTGAGGCATCGACGGTAACCGGGTTAGCGGTTAGAGCGACATTTAGCCGAATCGGGCCCTCGGTGCGCGTCGGGTAGCTTCGCGTGCCGCAAGGACCAGCGGGGATCCGAACCACGGCGGTTTCGAAAGAACCGCCGTACGTGATCCACGCTGGGCCTCGCTTTGAACAGCCACATCCGTGCTCCACTAGGCGGAGCGGGCAGCCCGATAGGAAGGGTCGTCATGGCGACCCCTTTTTGTTGAGACGTTCCGGCAGGTCGAGATCGGGCCATTGGATGGCTCCGTGCCGAGGTGGTGCGTGGGATCTCGGCCCGGGTAAACCTCCTTCCCTGCACCGAGTGCCGGACGTATCCAGCCGACGGCACCAAACAACCCGCATTCATTGCTCGGCTTTACGAAGCCGAGCTTTGGAAGTGAATTGGCGCACCGAGAGGATCTAGTAAGTAGACTGTAATGATGAGAATAGTAGTCTGGACCCGAAATTAGAAAAACAAAATTTGATGATTGGCAAAGGATTGGCCGAGTGATGATTGGTAATGGTACAGTGATTGGCAGTAATTGGAAAATTTTTGATTGGTTGGAATTTGGTGTGTGAAATTGGTAGTGGGAAATGCCCCGATGTGGTGGGATGGCAACTTTGCCATCTCTCACCAGGGGGGCAAAGGAGCACTAGATTTATGGGGTTTATGGCAGTGTAAGCTCGCCGAGGGAGGGTTTGGATAATGTGTAGGGCCCTAGGAGATTGACATTAGGTAACGTTAAGGTTAGGTAGTGACTGATACCTGTAGTGGGGACGCAGGTAGGTTAGTGTGGATGATAATGACGAGGGAGCGCAATAGTTTCAAGGGGCGACTGGGAAGCGCAAGTTTCAGAGGGGAGTAGTTAGATGAGATGATGCCGTGTGTTTGAGGATTGGAAGTGTATTGTGAAAAGTGTGTAAGGAACAAGTGTGATTGCACAGGTGTGCAACTGGACAGGTGGATGGAGCAGTGTATGAGTGAGTGATGGTGATGTGTGTTGTGTTGACCAAATGGTCCAGGAAGGAAGGAGGGTGCAGGTGGCACCAGGTGTGATTGCACAGGTGTGCAACAGGACAGGTGTATGGAGAATGGTTGTGTGGGATACATGGAGTGTGGAATATATGGAGTATTGGAATGGATGGTCGTGGAGTGAGTATGGTGGAAATTGCGGAGCGGAGTGGATGGTGCGAAGGTGTGAATGGGGGAAGGATGGACCCCCATCACGAATACCCGGGGCGGGTAGTATAAGTGTTAGGTAGAGGGTATAGGTAAATTGTGGTTGGATATTGGCATCTGTGGTGCGGGTGAGAGAATGGTATTTGGATGGGTGCATTAGTGTTGTGGAAATGGCTGGGCGTGTAGCCTGTTAGTGTGTGTAGTTGGTTTGGGCACTCCACCACTGTGAGGATGTCGGCCAGGTGAGGCCGCAGGTGGGCTCTGGGAGCCGGTAGAGTTGTTGTGAATGGAGCCCGAGGATCCGGAGGATGGACCCGGGTAGCCCAGTGCCAGAGGGCACCGAGTGGGGTGACAGAGCCAGGAGGGGCCTTCCCCAGGTAGATAGGTTAGGGTAAGGAGCAGGTAAGCTCAGGTGGCAACGACAGTGGTGGAGGTGTGCAGGTGGGTAGACCTGCTGGGAGAGCTACACGACCCAGCCCGGAAATTGTGCAAGGGCACCGGGAGATGAATCGGGGGAGTGAGACCCCAAATTGAGAAGCACCACAGTTTGGTCAATGGGAATTGGTTTTTAGAACCCATAGTGTAAGTCGGCCAATGGATTGGCAGGGAAAGACCCCGGGTAGTGTAAAGTGTGTTAATGTCATTTAGAGGATAGTTAGGTTTGGAGTCTCCTCGCACCATCTGCATCCACTCACCTGAGGTGACAGGTACTCCACACCATGCCAGGTTGTTTTGATTATTTTTTATGTGCAAATGTTTGGATGGTGAGACGCATCATGACGTGGGTGTGACATTGTGCTTGATGTTCCATCTCTTCCTCCTTATGAGGATTGATGACGAATTGGGTGATGGCAAATTTTGGTTAGAGGGATTGGGGTGACGAATTTGGTGTAGAAGAATAATAATAATAATAATAATAATTCATTTATTTTGTATAGCGCTTTTCCAGAAGCCCAAAGGCGCTTTGACAGAGTGGAAAACATAATGCATAACAATACATGAAAACAACAATTGCAAAAAGACAAGAATCAAGAAAACAAACAGCAGCGATATACGGCATATATATAAGACAAGAATCAAAAAGACAAGACAAGAATCAATAGGGAAATATTTAAAGCAAAAGGAGGGAGAAGGAGAAGAGATAGTCAGGGGTTAAATGCTGTGGGTTGAATGTTGAATGCAGCGTTGAACAGGTGGGTCTTTAGTGATGTTTTGAATGTGGTGAGTGAGGAGGAGTCTCTGATGGTGTGAGGTAGTGAGTTCCAGAGGGTGGGAGCAGCGATGGAGAAGGCCCTGTCCCCCCAGGATCTGAATTTGGTCCGGATGGAGGGGGTCAGGAGGTTGGTACCAGCAGAGCGGAGGTTGCGGGTGGGAGTGTGTCTGGAGAGGAGGTCAGCCAGGTAGGATGGGGCCAGGTTATGGAGGGCTTTGTATGTCAAGAGGAGGATTTTGTACTGGATTCTCTGGGGGATGGGGAGCCAGTGAAGCTTGTAAAGGACGGGGGTGATGTGGTCACGGGTCCGGGAATGAGTGAGTAGACGGGCAGCGGAGTTCTGAATGTATTGGAGTTTATTGGTGATTTTTGAGGGTGAACCATAGAGGAGGCTATTGCAGTAGTCCAGACGGGAGGTGATGAAGGCGTGGATGAGGGTTTCTGCAGCCGTGGAGGAGAGGGATGAGCGGAGACGGGCAATGTTTTTCAGGTGAAAGAAGGCTGACTTTGTGATCTGTTTAGTGTATTTGTCGAAGGAAAGGGTTTGGTCAAAGATGACGCCAAGATTCCGGATGTGAGGGGAGGTGGATACTGGGATACCGTCGATGTTGAGGGCAAAGTTATGGGTGGATTTTGTGAGCGTTTTTGGGCCAATGATGATTATTTCAGATTTATCACAGTTAAGCTTGAGGAAGTTGATTTGAAGCCAGGATTTTATTTCAGTGATGCAGTTTGTCAGGATAGAGTGGGTGTCGGTGGAGACGGACTTGGTGGAGATGAAAAGCTGGATGTCATCGGCGAAGCAGTGGAATTGGAGACCATGACGGCGGATTAAGTGACCGAGCGGGGACAGGTAAAGGATGAAGAGGAGGGGGCCAAGAACTGAACCTTGGGGGACACCTTGGGGGAGGGGAGCAGTGGGGGATTTGCAGTTATTGATGGAGATGAACTGGCATCTGTCAGAGAGGTATGATTTAATCCAAGAGAGGGCAGTGCCGGTGACGTTAAAGGTGGATTCAAGTCGGGTGAGGAGGATAGTGTGATCGATGGTGTCAAAGGCAGCGCTGAGGTCGAGGAGGACGAGAATGTTGAGGTTGCCAGCGTCAGAGGAGAGGAGAAGGTCGTTGGTGATTTTGAGGAGAGCAGTTTCAGTACTGTGGTTGGAGCGGAATCCGGATTGGAATGTTTCATACAAGTTATTGGCAGAGAGATGATGTTTGAGTTGAGTGGCTACAGCGCGTTCCAAAACTTTTGACAGAAAGGGTAGGTTGGAGATGGGTCTGAAGTTGTTTAGGGTGTCAGGGTTTAGACCAGGTTTTTTTAGAATGGGGGTAACAGCAGCAATTTTGAGGGAAGGTGGGACGATGCCTGTAGACAGGGAGGAGTTTATTGTTGCAATGATAAGTGGAGAGAGAGCAGGGAGGGAGGCTTTGACAAAGCTGGAGGGGATGGGGTCAAGAGTGCAGGTGGCAGTTTTCATTCCTATGAGGAGTTCAGAGAGGTCAGTAGGAGAGATTGGGGAGAACCGAGACAGGGGATGGCAGGACAAGGGGGGGCAGGTGGTTGGAGGGGGAGTGGGTGCGGCGGTGGTCAAGCTGTTGTAGATGTTGTCAATTTTGCGTTGGAAGAAAGAGAGGAAGGAGATGCAGTTGTCTACTGTGAATGACTGGGTGGTGGTGTTCAGGGGGCGGAGGAGTTTGTTTATTGTCGAGAAGAGTGCTTTTGGGTTTCCGGAGCCAGAGTGGATAATTTGAGAGTAGTAGGCAGAGCGGGCGCGGGAGAGGGCATCTTTGTAGTGTTGTATGTGGTCCTTGTAGGCTTGGGAGTGAACTGTGAGACCCGTTTTATTGCGGAGTCTTTCAAGTTGGCGAGCACGAGTTTTCATCAGGTGGAGTTCAGGGGTAAACCAGGGAGCAGAATGGGTGAAAGAAACTGTTTTGGTTTTTACAGGCGCAAGCTGGTCAAGGCAGGAGGAGAGAGTGTGGTTGTAGTAGTCAGTGAGGTCGGAAGGGGTGTGGAGGTCAATGAAGGGAGAAGTGGACATTTTTTCAGAGAGGGTGGATGAGAATGAGGTAGGTGAAAGAGCGTTTAGCTTACGGAAGTTGATTGTGCGATAATGCCTTGGTGTTGGGGCGGGGATGTTGATGGTCAGAGTGATGGCTAAGTGGTCAGAGAGGGTGAGGTCAGAGCCATAGAGATGGTGCAAATTTAATCCAGTGGAGCAGACAAGGTCCAAAATGTGACCACGGATATGGGTAGGAAAGTCGACATGTTGAGTGAGGTTAAAGCAGGTGAGTAAATCAGTGAAGTCAGTGGTTATTGTGGAGTCAGTGGAGTCCATGTGGATATTGAAATCACCAAGGAGGAGGATTGAGGGGGAGAGGGAACATAGCTGGGTCAGAAAGTAGGAGAAGTCAGACAGGAATGATGGGTGTGGTTTGGGAGGGCGGTAGACGACAGCCATGACTGACTGCGTGTGACCAGAGAGTTTTAAAGCCAGGTGTTCAAATGAGGAAGATGTGACAGTAGTGACGAATGTGTAATGTGTAGATTTTTGTAAATATGGGGTAAGGGCAAGGGTATTGTAGGGGACAGGGGGGGTGATGTACGGTAGGGGCGAGCTTTCTCACTTCGCTCTCCGTACGCATTTCGCCCTGCATTGCATTGTTTGATGTGTACCCTTGTGACCTTACCCCTCGCTCATCTGTCTTGTCCCCCCTTTTGTCTCCCACATGAGGACCTGAGCACCACTGGGCGCCGAGGGGAGCATGCGTGAGTCCGCCATTGTGCGCCCGGAACTCCCAGAACCAGCTGTCTGCATCGATGCACCACATTATGGACCACATGTCTGTGGCCGAGCACCACTGATGGACCCCTTGGGTTGGGGCATGGCCCCTCTGCTGGAACCGGCCATGAGGGCCCGAAATCTTGCTGGCGGACCTTGGCCACAGGGCACCGATGCCCCACAGGTGAACCATACACTAGTCGGCCTGGTGGGCCATAAATAAATAAAAGGGACATGTTGGGTGCAAGTTTTAATACAAGTAGGCCGCCAGCACAGGAAAAAGACAACATCTGGAAGAAAATAATAATAGCCAGCAGAGGGAGCCGAAGAGCAAGAGATCACCTGCAGGGTTAGGGGTTGTTGATTTATTTTTATTCATGAACAATGATGACTGTGCACCGATTGGTGCTTGAGGGTGTGTTGGTGCGTTTTGGGTGCTTTCATGGTGCGTCGATGCAGAGCAGACTGTCTCCCCCCCCCCCCCCCCCAGAAAGAACAATCACAGATCCTGGGTTGCGTTTTGTAAATAAAGTAGCGTCAATTGTAAATGCTCCCCACCGTCAGTGTGTAGTTTGAAGACCATTCCGCAATTCGGTTAACTGTGGGCGTGAGTCTGTTAGGCAGGGTGCAATGGAGCAGCGGGACATACTTATTTATGTTTTAAAATTGTCGCACTCAGGGTCAGGTTAAAAGTAGAGGGAACTACACCTACGTGTCACACTAAATTAAAGTTGTAGGCCCGGGACGTGCCTAAGAGGAGGAGGGTGCAGTGTTGCGGATATGAGGATTGTATGTTTTTGATTGTGTGTATTGTATTGAAAATTGCTGTGTAACATTGTTGATTATGGCCCCCCCTACCTCCAGAGTTGTGTAAAGGTAAAAAGGGCATCCCGGTAGTTAATTCCATGAAACACCACATTGAAGGACACTATAATACCCTTGTTCAGTAGTTTATATCCTTATTATGTGTTTTAGGGTAAGGCCTTGTCTTCCATTAACATGACACTCCATTGCACCAAGTGAAAGAGATAGATTCCCTTCATTCCCATTCCCAAAAACCTCCATTTCCCCTTTCGTCGATTGCCATTCGCATTGCCATCCCCTCCAATTGCCGCCATTGACCACGAGGCAGGGTTGGGGAAGAAAGGCGGGTCTCCACCTCGTCATAGAGGGGACGAGTGAGTCAGCCCCACTCAACCAACCACGAACAAGGGGTTGGACTTGGAGAGGGTGTGGAGAGAAACATCAAGGAGGTTCGCGAAGGTTGAGGGGCGGGGCCTATATAACCCCCCGTGGGACGTTCCCCAAGCAGATGAGCTGAGAAGAGAGATGAGCTATGACAAGAGCTGAGTTGTGAGGTTCAAAAAGCAGAGATCATCCAGGGAAGCACAAAGCCTGCTATTCGTCACCTTGCTCGCCAGCGGCAGCGTCCACAGCAGCCACAACATTCGACAGCCGTTTGGGGCCTGGACGGCGGTTTTGAGCAGGGCCGCGAAGGGACGGCGGCTGCCGAACGCGCCGATCGTGCTGCCAGCTCTGGACCTTCCTCTCCTTTCCAGCCAATCCTGCCTGCAATTTCCCCATTCGTGTGCGTGAGTTTGTTCTGTTCGTGCTGTCCTGGGTAGTAAATTAAGTCTGTATAATCTAGTAATTTGCACTGTGTCACCTGCTTTTTCATGTCCCCTGTAAATCACCGTGACTGCTCTTTTTGCTTGTGTGTGTGTAAATAATAAATCCCGTTACTCTTCTGTACGTCTTCTTCTTCCTCTTTGCATTCGGTCACTTTATAGTTTTCCCACATTGAATAGCTGTGGCGCGATACGGCCAACGTCTGGGTGAATCGGGTGAGTCGGGGAAAACTGTTCGGCCGCGGTGCCTCCGCTCGGTAAATAACATCTAATCCGCGGACCGTAACAATATATATATATATATATATACATATATATATATATACATATACATATGTACACACATATATACATACATATACACATACATATACAGTCACACGAAAAGTTAAGTACACCCCATGTAAAGTTTTGACTCTTTCAACATATTTCAACCTACACCTACTTGATCTTCATTTCAACAATATTGATAGATAAAGGTGATATAATATAACAAATATCATGAAACATTAACATTTTGTAGTCTATTGTATTATATAAAATAAACATAAATGCAAATTTCACCTGTCGAAAAAGTAAGTACACCCTTGGCTCTAATAGGTAGCATTTCCCCCTTTGGCAGAAACAACCTCAAGTATGCATTTCTTATAACTGTCTACCAGTCTCTGACAACGACTGGGAGAATTTTTTGCCCACTCCTCCATGCAGAATTATTTCAGCTGTGCAATGTTTGAGGAGTTTCTTGCATGCACAACTCGTCAAATCCGCCCACAACATCTCGATGGGATTTAGATCTGGGCTTTGACTTGGCCATTCCAGAACCCTCCATTTCTTTCTTTTCAGCCATTCCTTGGTGGATTTACTGGTATGTTTCGGGTCATTGCCATGGTGCAAAATCCACCCTTGGTTGAGCTTCAACTCTCCGACAGATGGCCTCACATTATCCTCAAGCACCCTCTGGTACAATGAAGAATTCATAGTGGATTATATGATGGTGAGCTGCCCAGGCCCTGATGCAGCAAAGCTGCCCCAAACCATAATATTTCCATAACAAGTTTACTATTGATGGAAGCACATCATACGTTGCCCGCAACAGGAAACTCAACATTATTGGCTCCATCCTCGAAATCTCTTGCCATTTCAATGTCCTCACCTGCACACATTCCCACCTAGTCCAAGCACCTTGCTGTGCCTGTCTGACTGCTTTCACATATCTCCCCTACTCCTCCTTTCGTCTCACCTCCCTCTCAACCATCTTCCTCCTCTCTTTCACACATGCCTTTCCTCATAGCTTATGCTTCATCCACCCCAAGCCATGCTTCCCATGCTGTGCCATCCCCACGACCTCCTCCTGTTGCATCCGCTCCTCCATCTCATCCATCTTTGCTCTTGCATTACACTTCCAACGTCCCTTCTTCTCTGGGAGAGAATTCTTCACAAATGACTCACTCGAATCCCACTACACCATGAACTCCTGCACCATCACAACCTCAAATGCCTTGGTTAATGATGTCAAGGCTGTTGATGATGTCAAGGATGGTGATGTCATTGATGTCAAGACGGCTTCACGCTGTTGAAACCAAAGCTTTCAGAATCATTGGAATCTCTCGTGATGAAGCTAACTCCGAGGGCCTTTCACTCACTCACCGCAGGCAGGTTGGTGGTCTTTCTGTCTTCTACCGACTCCTATCCGGCCTTGCTCCCCCAGCTCTATCTGTGCTCTTTTGCCCAAATATTCCAACAGGTCGCACAAGATCTGCTATCAACCCTCTTGTGGTGAAATTGCCAAAATCAAGACTCTCTGCTCATCTTCACTCTTTCATTACTCTTCACTCCCTCCTCTGGAACAAACTCTCTCACTCTCTTCAATCCCACTGCTCCCTCCAGGTCTTTAAAACAGCTGTTCACCACAATCTTTACTCTTCCCCCATCCAAAACCTTGATCTTTTCTACCCCCCGTGAATTCCCCCAGATCCAGTTTTTTGAAATACCGACTTCTTTCCTGGAAGTCCGAGCAGTGTCCATGTGTTTTGTACCTCTCCCACCCCCCTTCCCATGCCTCCTCCCCCCAAGCCCTCTCCCTCCCACAGATCTCCCGATGTCCCTGTTCTCTACTGTTGTACTTGTGTGCATCCCTCTCTCTCCCCATCTTGTCTCCCGCTCCCTTTATTATATGTTTTACGTGTAAGTTTTTTCTTTGTTTTTTTTTTGGATTAATGTTAGCTCTTACACGAACCTCGATCTTGAATACAAAAAAAATAAAAACAAAGGGAAACCGGAGTTTTACACCCTGACCATTAAAGGCAATGTTCGTCAAACAGCGTGGCACTCCCAACCACCTCCTCACAAACCCGCTCACCACAACCTCCATCCTCTCTACATGACCAATCACAATATCATAAATCAATGGCCACAATACTTGTGGCATCAATCCAGACTTCAAACACCATACCTTCAACTTACCTGGCAAACCACACACATCAATCCTCTTGAAATCTCTCAAAATATTGTTCCTCACCTCCTCCACCCTTCCCCTATCATTCAACTCCACTGTATACCATCTTCCCAAACTATTCACAGGGGCCTCCACCAATGATGGAACCACCTCCCCTCCCAGCCTAAACCTGTGCATGTTATCCACCACTCTTCATCTTACCACTACACTCCTCGACTTTCTGGCTTTTAAAACCCATTCTTGCCCACCGCATCAACCTTTCCAGTCGTCCCAGTACCTCCACTGCTGCATCAGCGGACTGTTGGACAACTGTCAGGTCATCCATGAAAGCAAACATTGCTGGCAACCTCTGACCAGGGGCTAGCTCCACCTCTTTCCCATGTCCACTCACCGCACGTATCAACAACTCCACAACCAGCACAAACAAAATCGAGGAGATGGTACATCCCTTTCGTCGTTTATGACCATAAAACCACCTTAGAAAATGCAAAACTATGAGGAGTATGGAGAGAGGGGGAAGGTTGCGAGCTGAAGAAATAATGTGAAGAGGATGCGTGGAGGTGGTCGGTTGATATGGAAAGAACTTTGGTGATCTTCCGTCAGGCTGTAGGCCCAAAACAAATGTAAATCCGTTTCTCAGCTGAGCTTTCATAATAATATCACCTTCAATCCCGAGCAGTACTTCGGAGGTACAAAAATCACGGATTGGAAAGCTTAGCTGATAGAATCGAACGTGGTTGTCGAGGTTACCAGCTGCACCCATTGTGACATCTACCCACCAAATATTTACACTGAATTCCCATTTCTACCCATGCAGGCAGACCTCATTTCAGGTCAGATATCTATGAACCGTTGACATTGACAGGTACCTTTACGAGTATATTCGTTTATATATATATATACATATATATATATATATATATATATATATATCAGTCACTATGCGACCTTCATATCATCAGTGGAGAACCGCCAGCAAGGTGTCCCATACAGCTGCTGCTGCACCTTGCTGGGAGCGATAAGCACCGCCTGCCACGCGGTGACGTTATCTCTGGTATCCACTCATCATATGGAGTCGACCTGCACCATCACCACCTCAAATGCCTTGGTTAATGATGTCAAGGCTGTTGATGATGTCAAGGATGGTGATGTCATTGATGTCAAGACGGCTTCACGCTGTTGAAACCAAAGCTTTCAGAATCATTAATATATTACATATATATATACATATATATTACATATATATATACATAATATATTACATTAATCATTACATATATATATATATATATATATATATATATATATATATATATATATATGTATATATATGTATATATGTATATATATATATATGTATATATATATATATATATATATATATATATATGTATATATATATATATATATATGTATATATATGTATATATATATATGTATATATATATATATGTATATATATGTATATATATATATGTATATATATATATATGTATATATATATGTATATATATATGTATATATATATGTATATATATATATGTATATATATATATATGTATATATATATATGTATATATATATATATGTATATATATATATATATGTATATATGTATATATATATATATATATATATATATATATATATATATATATATATATATATATATATATATATATATATATATATATATATATACTGGCTTGGCTCGGGCTCACTACGCTCGCCTCACCACGTGTTGTGACACAGGAACGGGCTTATTTTAGCTGAGGATAATGACTGAACCTGAGTTGCTGCATGTCATGATTTACACCAATCATAATACAAACAATTATTTTGCACAAATTTATTTGTAGTGTTTGTGATATTACATTTTTATAAGCAATTTAGGTTGAGAAAAAAAAACCCTCAGCACATACATACGGGAGGGGTATGTGCAGATTGGAAGTTTGGGACGATTACACCTCACCACAAAGTAATTTAAAACACCTCACTGCAAAGTAATTTAAAACACCTCACCACCACGTAATTCAAAACACCTCTCCAACACGTTATTAAAAACATTTCACAACGACGGAAACAAAAGTTCAAGGGAGTAGTTCAGGGACAACACAGACATTGCCCAGATATGTAGATATATTTAGATAGATGACTGTACCTGAGTTGCTGTTTTGTCATTGTTTACACCAATCATAATACAAACAATTATTTTGCACAAATGTATTTGTAATATACGTGATGTTACATTTTATAAACAATTGAAGTAGAAGATTTAAGTGAAAAAAAACTTTTGTTCAAAAAATAAATAAAACTTTTCAATAATAAATACACTTGGGACATACCCATGGAGAGATATGTGCATACCAGAAGTTTGGTACGATTTCACAAAAGTTTGAGGGAGAAGTTCAGTGACAGGACAAGACAAGACAACACAAGACACACTGCACATATATATATATGTATATACACACACACACATATATACAGTCATGTGAAAAAGTAAGTACACCCCATGTAAAGTTTTGACTTTTTCAACATACAGCTATTTGATCTTCATTTCAACAATATTGATAGGTAAAGGTGATATAATATAACAAATATCATGAAACATTTACATTTTGTAGTCCATTGTATAATTTAAATAAACATAAATGCAAATTTCACCTGTGGAAAAAGTAAGTACACCCTTGGCTCTAATAGGTGGTATTGCCCCCTTTGGCAGAAACAACCTCAAGTAGGCGTTTCTTATAACTGTCTACCAGTCTCTGACATCGACTGGGAGAAATTTTTGCCCAACTCCTCCATGCAGAATTCTTTCAGCTGTGCGATGTTTGAGGGGTTTCTTACATGCACAGCTCGTTTCAAATCCCCCCAAAACATCTCAATGGGATTTAGCTCCGTGATTTGACTGGGCCATTCCAGAACCCTCGATTTCTTTGTTTTCAGCCATTCCTTGGTGGATTTACTGGTATGTCTAGGGTCATTGTCATGTTGCAAGGCCCACCTTCGGTTGAGCTTCAACTTTCCGACAGATGGCCTCACATTATCCTCAAGCACCCTCTGGTACAATGAAGAATTCATAGTGGATTCTATGATGGTGAGCTGCCCAGGCCCTGATGCAGCAAAGCTGCCCCAAACCATAATATTTCCACCACCATGGTTTACAGTTGGTATCAGGTTCTTGTGGTCAAATGCTGTCTTTGGTTTTCGCCAAACTTGTCTTCTGGTACTGTGGCCAAATAGCTCTACCTTTGACTCATCTGTCCAGAGCACATTGTTCCAGAAGTGCTGGTCTTTGCCGAGGTGTTCATTGGCAAACTTTAGTCTTGCCCTGATGTTCTTTCTGGACAGCAAAGGTTTCCTCCTGGCACACCTGCCTAGTAGATCAAATTTGTGCAGCCTCTTTCTAATGGTAGACTCGTGCACCTTGACATCAGCAGTGGCAAGAGCTACCTGTAGGTCACGTGATGACATTCTGAGGTTCTTAGAGACTTCTTTCAGCATCTTGCGGTCTGCTCTCGGGCTGAACTTGCTGGGGCGGCCTGGCCTGAACAAGTTGGCAGTTGTTTGGAAGCTTCTCCACTTGTAAATGATCTTCCGGAAGGTCAAATGATTGATTTCAAATTGTTTGGAGATCTTTTAAAATCCCTTCCCAGACTCGTAGGCATCTATAACTTCTTTCTGAAGGCCCCAGAGGGCTCTTTTGATCTCGGCATGGTGATGCCACACACTTCAACAACAAGGAGCAAACCAAACTAAATGTCTGAGGTTTAAATAAGACAGGTTCGTCCAAGATCCTCTCTAACGATGTTCTAATCATTTGCACCTGAGCTGGTGCACCTGATTCTAATTTTAGGTATTTGAAGTCGTGATAAATGTCGGGGTGTACTTACTTTTTCCACATGCGAAATTTGCATTTATGTTTATTTAAATTATACAATGGACTACAAAATGTAAATGTTTCATGATATTTGTTATATTATATCACCTTTATCTATCAATATTGTTCAAATAAAGATCAAATAACTGTATGTTGAAATATGTTGAAAAAGTCAAAACTTTACATGGGGTGTACTTACGTTTTCACGTGACTGTATATATATATATATATATACACACACGTCTGTATATGTACATACATGTAACGAGACGTTTATTGACTAAATAATCGTGTTGCAGCAGTGAGGACTGGGATAAATCCTTGGAAATGTCCGACGTCACACCCAAGTACACATGCCCAAATTATCGCCCGTTTCTCACTCGCACATCGCCAGGACTCACTGTACACGCTCTCTCTGTGCACGCCATTCACGCGACCGTTGGGCAGGATCTGCATGTGGAAGCCGATCCCGATGTTGCAGTAGAGACGACGAGACCTTTTTATACCTTGCATGTATTCGTTCATACTCCGCTCTTTTGAGAACCGGGACATGGAGTGCGGCAAGGTGAGCTGAAAACGACGGAGAAAGCCCGGGAAGCGCAACGTGGCTGCGGTGGTCGGTCCGGGAACCCGGAGAGATTCCAGGAGGGCCCACGCGAGCACCAGGCGCAGTAACTCGGAGGCCATTCTGCAGCACCAGGCGAGAGCACACGTTGTTCACCCCCTTCGACGGATCAATCGCCCTAAAAATACCGGACATGGCCAGCCGCGCTTATTTTAGCTCTGTGTGCCGGATGCCGGCAGCCACAAGGCGTCAAAGACCGCGGATCGGGCTTGGCCCATCGTCCCAGGACACAAACCCGTTTGAGAGAACACGCATCCCAATGGTGACCGGTGGCCCCACGTGGACCTCACTCGTTTTGCCTATTCAAGACTTTCGGTGTTTTTGTGTTCACGCGTATTCGTTCGTTCTCGGTGAGCAAAACGGTCAGATGTATCTGGAGTTGTTTGCTATTTATCAGGTGACGTCAATGAACGATTTTACCTCATGCTCGGTTAATTTTGGTTTCTGCAGCAGGTGAGCATTTACACGTGCTCTGGACACGAGCGGGATACGCGGCTGTGGATCAGGTGCGGACTTTCTCTGATCATCCAGAATGCGTGTCTCTGGTCACAGACCCGCAGATCCAATACTACACCATATAAACAGAAACATACATACGTAATATATATATATATATATGTATATCGATTTTGTAACGAAAGGAGCACAGTGACCCTGTGACACGAGACACGACGCTGCATAAATTATGCGGGCACATCACCGTCACACTAGGATGACGTCCATGTGCCAGACAGGCCTTTGCAGATTGACATTTATACCTTTATGGTCACTAATAAATGAAAGCAGACCCGCCGATCCAGATTTCGCCCTCGTTATGAACTCGTCAGGATGACGTACTGCATATCGTATATTTCTTCATCTCAGGTAATGTGTCCTCCTTTCCTTTAATATATCTAACAAGAAAAAAAACTTTTTAAAAAATGCAAAAACATGGAGGGATTAAATCTAAAAAAAATAATCAACCAAACACTGTCGAGGTGACATCACAGTATGACACCACAGTATGACACCACAATCCTCTTGTCTTATGGAGTACAATCACCACATATTTTGACGTTGTTCCATCACATTCCCACAACAAAAGTAAAACGTCAAAAGATGTCATGATGGCAATTCGTAAGAGGATTGTGGTGTCATTACTTCCACCTCCGAAGGTGGATAGAGGTTATATTTTCACCCGTTTGTTTTTCTGTCTGTCTGTCTGTCTGTCTGGCTGTTTGTCAATCACCTGCAGGTCACAATTCCAAACCGTTCACAATGAAACTTTACCAAGCCGTAGAGGTTGTTGGTCACAACTGAGAAGCTTATTGAATTTGAGGTCAAAGGTCATCTTCAGGTCAAATTTCTACAATGATCATTTTTATCCAATTTACTTGAAAGTAAAAAAAAAAAAAAAAACATTCGCATATCGAGTAACAGAATTGGAAAACCAACTATTTTTTAAGTCAAAAGGTCAAAGGTCAACTCAAGGTCAAACCTCTGAAGTCATCAATTTTCATCTGAAGCATTGTCCATTTTTATCCAATTGACTTGAAAATTAAACAGCGATTCCATAGTATATCACTTAATTGGGAAACCAACTATTTTTGAGATCAAAAGGTCAAAGGTCAACTCAAAGCCAATCTTCTAAAATCATCAATTTTCAGCTGAAAAACCATCAGTAGGGGGAAATTGGGGGGTCTGGGACACATTTAATTTAACATTGAAGTCGATGGGGAAAAAGGGAAAAACTTATTGACTTACGCCCCCTCCCTCTCTCATAAAAATTACACCCCCTTTTCTCTCAAAAAATTGCGTCTACTTTTTACGAAGCTAATTTACCAACGACTAAAACACATATAATTTAAAATTCAAGTCAATGGGGAAAGAGCTAAACAACTTAATAACTCACTGGATTTTCAACCAGATTTCACCCTCTTTTGGGACAACCTATTTACAAATATTAAATCCTCAATAGACCTTACTACTACTCATAGGTTCTAGCTCACCTCAAATTTAACATTGAAGTCAATGGGGAAAAGTATGGAAACTTATTAACTCAAACCACCTATCTTGAAAAATTACACCCCTTTTTTCTCTCATTAAATTTCGCCCCATTTTCTCCCTCCTAAGCCCCGCCCACTTTTTACCAAGCCCCGCCCACTTCCCCTAAACCTTGCCCAGGCATGCCAGGCTTGAAAAATTACACCCTTTTTCTCCCTGCATTTAAATTATTAACTCCCCCCATTTTTCATTATACTCATACAGAGACCCAACGAATATTTGTGTTTCATTTTTAGGTATTAATTTAATTATCTTAGAAGAACAATCACCATCTAGATTCTCGAATATTGACAAATGTTTTATTAGAATTTAACGCTCGGTTTAGGTATTGCCGTTGAGCTGATATGAAATGATAAACTTCTCTTAATGACCTCGTCTGAGCCCCTCCCGAACCACATACCATTTTGAGATTATAGTAAATTATTTTCCCCGTAATCTTTTGGCAACCATTAAAGTTTTCAGTCCACTTAAGGATGTTGCCTCTTCGAGCCTCTAACTCATTCGTATTTAAATTTATTCGCTTATTTGTTTTATCTATTCTTACCCCTGTTATTTCTTCAATATAATACTTATTTGATATTTCTCACATTCATGATGTTTTCCATTCATTTACAAAGGCTGTATATACCTCCACTCTTTAGTTTACCAAGGCTGTATATACCTCTTATATTTATCTTAATACTTATACCCATATTGGACACTATCAATTGAAGACCATAGAATTATAACCAGGCTAAGTCACATTTTAGTCATTTCGAGAAAAACGAGAAAAATATTTTGAAAAACGTGAAAAACTGGGGAAAAATAAAATAAAATGTGACTTACTCCTCAGTCACATTTGCTCTACGGCTAGGATACGGCGGCCGTACCCCCCCAAAATTGACAGAAACGTGCGGCGGCCGCAGAGTTTCTGAGGTGGCCTCAGGGTGGCCCTAGGGCATATGGCTATCTTTTACAGGCCGTAGGGGTCGCCGTGGAATTATAGCGCGGATTTATACCTTTTTTCATTTCTAGGTTGGCCGTAGCAATTTGACAAACCGTAGCCATGACAACTGTAAGTGCTGTTATACATATGAAAAAGAACTGGTATATATATCCACTCGTTACCGTCCGTCTGGCCGCACGTTCGCCTTAGGGCCCCCCTGCGGTCGCCTTGCGGGCACCTTGAGGCTACCTTGCGTCTGCCTTGAAAATTATATGGCCGCCGCAGGGACGCCCTAAGGTCACCGTGCGACATCAAATCAAAGACCGTACGGCACCCCCACGTTTTAGGTCTCCACAATTTCTAAATACCCCGTGCGGCTACCCGAAAAATAAAAACATATGTGACTGCTACATTGTGTGACCGTGGAAATACTGCGGCCGCCCTATAATTGCTAGTGGCCGTAGATTTTTTAGACCCTACGGCCGCCGAGCCAAATGTGACTGAAGCATTAGCCTGGTTATAATTCTATGGTCTTCAATCCCATTTTCCAAAATAAACCTCTTATCATCAAAACCTCCTAATGCCTTCTTATTCACCTCCTCTGTATATAATTGATGTGAAAACTTCTTATCGTATTTATTTTTCTGAACTCTTCTTTCTTTAAAGTTAAACAATTATAATAATTTTCAAAGTTTATTGTTTCTTTAATAACATTTTTCTTTATTCCTTTCAACTTTTTATCCCTCTTTTCAATATTATTATCAATATATTTATAAGCATAAGCCTTAGACCTTAATCCCACAAATTCACTAATTACCTTCCCCCCCCCCCCCCCCCCAAGTCATCCTTAAACTTTCCAATAAACTTTTTATTTTTTGAAGAAAACAACTTATCACCCGGCTTGTAATTACTTGTATCGTATATATAAATATCATCAATCATATCTGAATAAGCATCTTGTGTATCAATTTTCAAAATAAAACTATCTGTATCCATATAAAGGAGATTAACATCATTTTGATATTTCTTCCTTAAGTTATTGTAAAAGTAATCATACATTAATGACTTTGATAAATCAAGAATTGTTTTTCCAATATAAATAGGTTTATCCATTTCAATACTTTCTTTAACCAAGTGGATAGCACAAAAGTTCCGTGAAAACACCTCTGCTCTTTGAAAACCGGGTCTATTAACTAATTTTGGTTTGTTTCCCAGATGTAGCAAGTCTTATGTTTTGTCTATTCCTAACATTTTCCATTGTCTTTCCAAATACAGCATTATTCATCAATTTATAAAAGTCCTTCTCAAAATCTGTCTTTGCCTCTGTTCTTCTCTTTGTATTAAAATCAATATAATCCTTCAACCAATGTCTTTGGTTAAACTTTAAAACTGAATCTTCTTCACTCTTAACCCTGCTGAATAAACATTGTCTCAAGTTCCATTTTTTTTTGTATAAAAGATCGAGGCTCGTGAAAGAGCTAACATTAATCACACAAAAAGTCAAACCAACACACAAAACACAAAATAAGGGGAGCGGTAGACAAGATGGGGAGAGAGGGGGAAAGACACAAACACAACATTTGAGAGCAAGAACATTGAGAGGGCTTGGGGGGAGGTGGGAGAGGTATAAAACATATGAACACTGCAAGGGCTTCCAAGAAAGAAGTTGGAATTTCAAAAAAGTGTATCTGGGGTGAAAATTAGCAGGGGTAGAAAAGATCAAGGTTTTGGAAGGGGGAAGATAAGACATGGTGGTGAACAGCTGTTTTAAAGACCTGGAGGGAGGCGTGGGATTGAAGGGATTGAAGGTAACTTTGTTCCAGAGGTGGGAGAAAAGGGGAATGAAGGAGTGAAGGTGAGCAGAGAGCCTAGATTTTGGCAGTTTAACCATAAGAGGGTTGATGGCAGATCTTGTGCGACCTGTAGGAATACTTGAGGGACAGAGCACAGAGAGAGCTGGGGGAGCAAGGCCGGAGAGGAGTCGGTAGAAGACAGAAAGACCACCAACCTGCCTGCGGTGAGTGAGTGAAAGGCCTGAGGAGTTAGCTTCATTGCAGGAGATTCCAATGATTCTGAAAGCTTTGGTTTCAACAGCGTGAAGCCAAGCGAGGTGTGAGGAAGGAGTACAGGCCCAGAGGAGGAAACAGTATTCCAATGAGCTGCGGATGAAAGCCTTGTATGTGGTAAGGAGCTCAGGTGTGCCAAGGATGGACTTCGCACGATGGAGGATGCCCAGTTGTCGACTGGCTTTGGAGGCCAGCTTGGAAATGTGGTTTTCCCAAGAAAGATCATGGCAGATAGTGAGACTCAAAAGCTTGAGCGGCAGAACTTCTTGAAGAGGATTGTTGAGAAAGTGGATGGGAGGGTTTTCCAGTCGGTCTTTTCCGAGAGACATAGTAGGAGTGTGAGATTCATCAGGATTGAAAGACATGTTCCACTTGTTTGACCAGTCTGTGATTTTGTGCAGGTCTGCAGAGAGTGAGGATGCCGCAGACTGCCGAAGTGAGGGATGAGGAATGGAGCGGCAGAGAGTGGAGTCATCAGCAAAGAGATAGAGAGGATTTTCCAGAGAGTCAGAGAGATCATTGATGAAGACCAGAAATAGCACAGGGCCCAGAACACTACCTTGGGGAACTCCAGCCAGAACAGGAGGGGAGATGAGAGAAATCCATTCAGGGCCCCACGTTGACTACGACCAGAGAGGAAGTCCGCAAGCCATGCGAGGAGATTTCCATGGATACCATAGGAGGAGAGTTTGGTGAGCAGAGCTGGGTGCCAGACCGTATTGAAGGCACGTGATATGTCAATGGAGACAGCTCTGCTTTCCTGTTTGGCATTGAGGACCTCCATCCATTGTTGGGACAGCAGAAGCAACATGTCCAGATTAGAATGACCTGGTCTGAATCCAAATTGATGATCGAAGATCAAGCCATTGGAGAAGAGGAAGGCTTTCATATCCGAAGCAATGATGGATTCCATGACTTTGCTGATAATTGGGAGCAGGCTGATTGGTCTGTAGTTGCAAGGATCTGTTTTTTGCACCTTTTTGTGTGAAGCTGTAATGTTTGCTGATTTCCAAGATGTTGGCAGATGACCTTGAGCAAAAGAGAGGGTGAAAAGAACAGAGAGAGGGTGAGATGGAGCTGCAGAGCAGGATTTTAGGACCTGTGGGCTGATGCCGTCTGGTCAACTTGCAGAATCAGAGTCGAGGTTTGACAAAAACGTTTCCACCTTGTCAGGAGAGAAGGACACAGAGTCCAGGAGCAGTTGGGTTCGACTGAGTAATGTGGGAACAGAGAGTGATGGGTTTGGGACACAAGATTTTGAGGCAAACAGAGGTGAGACATTCGGCTTGGCACGTGCGGTGTCTACTGTGTAGCCATTTGAGTTAAGGGAGGGGATGGAAGGGGAAAAAACACCAGAAACTGATTTGACCAGATGCCACCAGGATTTGGAGCAAGGAGACAGGTTTGAGAGTTCATTCTTGAGTGTGGAGAGATAGTGCTTCCTGGCACGCCTGAGGGTAGACACACACTTGCTCCGAGCTTGGTGGAAGGAACTGAGATTGCCTTCAGTTGGATTTGCCTTCCAAGAGGCAAAGGCAAAGTTGTCTCAGGGCAACTGCCTCACCACAAGATTCAGTGTACCATGGACGGGAGGAAGGGCAAGACAACTGAAGACGAGATGGGATAAATCTGTGCATGAGAGAGAGCAGTTTGCTTTGGAAGAATTCCCAGGAAGAATTGATTCAGAGGCAGTAGAGATGGGAGACCAGTCTGGATGATTGAGGGCTGCTTGCAGACCGTGCCAGTCAGCCTGAGTGAAATGCCAGACTTGTCGGTGCTGAGGAGGCTCTCTGAGAATGGCCAGAGAGATGTCCACTTTAACAAGCACATGATCAGAAGAACCGATTGGAGCAGAAGAAGAGCAGCAGACATTTGCAGGGAAGTTTGACATAACCAAGTCTAGAAGAGAAGATACTCCATTGACTGAGATCCGGTTCAGGAAATTGACAGATTGTGTCAGTCCCAATGAGACGCAGAAGTCCTTTGCTGAGGTGCCATGGCTGGGGAGAGAGGAACCCACACCCAGCCAGCTGGCAGGATGACAGTTGAAGTCGCCACATATGAGGAAGAGAGAGAGAGTTTGGATGAGTTGATCGAAGTTGGTCCATGTTGTCAGATAGCGAAATGTAAATGGAGTCATCACTGTTTGAAGGACGTTACAGAACACATGTGAACAAAAGGTGGGAACGGAGAAGAAGCCATAGCCAGAGGTACTCCTGGGGGTGGGGTGGCGCGAGGGCAGTGCAAGGAGAGTGAGGAAGAGGGTTTTTGATAAAGATAGCAACCCCACCACCAGGACGAGGCTCAGGTCTATCATACCGCAGGAGGGAGTAACCAGGAAGAGATATTAAGGAATCGGAGACATCTTGAAGGAGGAAAGTTTCTGTTAAGCAGATCAAGTCTGGATTGTCAGAAGCAACCTGAATGGAGAGATCAATCAGGTTTGAGTGAAGGACCCAGATGTTTGAGGTCCATACCGTTAATGAGGAGAGAGGGGTGAGCATCGGGTGCAGGAGATGGTATGGTGGAGTCAGATGAAGGATGAGAGGAGGAGGTAGGGAGAGCATTGATAGTGTGTCAGAGATTACAGAAGAGTTACAAGAAAGGGAAGGATGAATAGGACGAAAAGTTTGATGGTGATGGGATGGGGCACAGTGAGGCGTTGTTTGAGTAGAAGAGACAGAGGAAAGTTGAAGGTTGGGGGAGGTGGAGGTACGATATAGAAGGGAGACAAAGTGGGGAGGAGGCAGCTTTGAGGAGGAGGGGAGGGGGGAGA
Organism: Myxine glutinosa; assembly: GCF_964187855.1. NCBI lineage: Eukaryota > Metazoa > Chordata > Myxini > Myxiniformes > Myxinidae > Myxine > Myxine glutinosa. The sequence goes on from NC_136268.1 coordinate 17,092,672, forward strand.
ATTGGAGTTGGGATGGTAGGGGGGGAGATTTGAAGGGAAGGGGTTGGGGGCGAGATTTGGATGGGAGGGGCAAGGGGGGAGTTTAGAAAGTGGATGATTAATGAAAGACGAACATTTATAACAAATTGGGTTCATTGTGATTTTCAAGTTAGCGATCCGTTTTAGAACGATAGAGGAGGGGTGGAATGAAGGTGAGTTTAGAGCATGTAGTGAGTAAGAATTGTAAGAGGTTTAATTTTTTTTTGAAGTGGAATGAGTTGAAGAGGAAATAGAAAAGAGCCTTTTAAATGGGAAGAAAAACAGCGTGTTGTAATATATTACTGAATAAAACACTGCAGGGGAAAGTTTAAACATATTTAAACAGAACCGTGAAGAACAAACTTATATTCACAAAAATACCAACAGGGAGAGGGCCGAGAGGGACAATCACGAGTCACTTGAACAGGGCAAAAGGTGGAAGGCAAGGAGATAATGGGGGCGGGAGGACACAGTGCACATGGACAGAAGCACACGATGAGACAAAAGCACACGTGGAGAAAGGGAAATAAATGTTGTTGTTTTTCTTTGTTGTTTTTTTTTTTTTTTTTTTAGGGGGGTGGGGGGGGGGATGGGGTTAAAACGTTAGACAAAGAGTAGATGTTCGGGGAAGTTCAGGGGAGATTGGGAAAAATCTAAGAACCAAGCAAAAACAGCGAAGGAAGAATCTTAAGTGAACAAACTTCGACTGGGGACCGGGGAAGCCTGAGACTACAAGGCCGCACACACCGGGCAAAAATAAACGATTAATTCATGAAAGATTAACACCGATAAAGATCCTTTGGTGTAAAACATAATTTCCTTTATTGTATAATTTAGTAAGTAATTTTTCTGTTGATTTACCTTTGGTATTAAATGATTGTTGATAATCGCTTAACCATTCTTTTCTTGGTCTTTCTTTATCAGGTGCATAAGGCAGATCTTTATGTTTATTATGAAGTTTTTCAAATCAACCTCAAAATAATATCGAATTTTAGCTTTATCCAATTCTTTTTGTGTAGAGATAACGATATCCTCTAAAACCTTTTCATAATCTTTCTCTTTAACCCACCTAAGTTCTCCATGAGGTAGGGCTTGAGACATCGCACATCCATACAAATTATTAGCATCATAATACATCAAATAAGAACTATCTTTTGTGGCATCATAATGAGAAAGGTATTTGTTGTTAGCTTTTGCATATCTACTCGAACATACTTGAGATATTCCTCCTCGTTTAGCCTTTTCTATCATCAAAAGGATATCTACATCACTGATCAAATCCAAAAATCTGTTTTGTCATTTTTAACATAGCACTCCAAGCTAAACCAGGAGCAGTGTTAAAGTGAGCGGGGTCTAATCCATCGGAATTTTTATTATGACAGACGCTTCTACAAGTCTCAAACACATCAGCCAATAGTAAGACATCAGTTTTAAGATTCAAATCATGATACTCTCCAAGGTTCTTTATATTAAACTTTTTCCAAACATTTTGTGCTTGAGTATAATCTTTATCAGTTATATGACTTTTATTTAATTTGTTATAGAAATTTTCTTTTGAGGGAAGTTGTGTTTCTTTAAATCTCTCAAATGAATCCATATAATCATATGGATATATCCCCTTTTGTGATAAGAGTTCAATCTCTTCTTGATTTGTGAAATACTCTGAAAGACTCGGAAAGTTTTTAATATTTGATACCAAGTTAGATAATGGACTTGTCATAAACTTGTATGAGTCAACAAATCTTATATTAGTTACAGATGTTTGAATTTTTTTGGTGAATGAAATGTATTTCTGATCGGTGTTAGGAATTGCAGAAATGTCTCCAGAAGTCTTTGAAAGTTTATGAATAAATAGATGTGTATCATAATGAGCGTTGTTATGAAGAAAGACAGGAATGAAAGAGGAGAGTTTATAATTAATATTACAACTTTGATGAGCCGGACCTCTATATTTACCAGTGAGATGACAATGATCTCTAACCTTTAGACCTTCACCAATTTTCTCCTCACAAATATGACAGACAGCCTTTGGCTGCCCAAATTATGTTTCTTCTTATTTTGTTAAGGACATTGGTTTATTGGTTTCTCTCATTATCTTGGTTAATCGAACACAGTCTCTTTCTAGTCGTTTCAGAAACTCCTCTGGGGCATCTTCTCCTCTATAAAGTTCTAACTTGTTGTATTCATTACCAACGGATTCAACAACAACAACAACATGCATTTTAAAGGCCATTTTCCCTACTAGAGCGGGGGTTAGCCTTGCGGTCCCCATGACAATCCTCTCCATTTTGCCCTATTTTCTGCATCTCTCCTTGTTAACCCCCTTGCCTGCATTTCTTCTTCCACCATCTTTAGCCAAGTCTTTCTCGGTCTTCCCCATCCTCTACTTCCTTCTACATTCATTTGCATCATTGTTCTCAACCAGTCACTTTCATCCTTCCTCAACACATGACCAAACCATCTCAACCTGTGCCTCTTCACAGCATCAATCACAGGCTCTATTCCCATCATCTTTCTCAATTCATCATTTGTCTTCCTCTCTCTCAACGATACTCCGCACATCCGTCGAACCATTCGCATTTCCACCCTTTCCAACCTTCGTTGCTGCTCTACGTTCATTACCCATGTCTCGCTCCCATAAATCATAACACTTCTCACACACGCAGCATACACCTTTCCCTTCAGATTCAATGACACTCCCCTCATCATCAGCACCCCACTCAGTTCCCGAAACTTCTTCCATGCACATCTCACTCTAGCAACCGTTGCCGAGTCTGATCCACCTTCTCCATTCAGCATGTCTCCGAGGCAGCAAAATGATTTCACACCTTCCAGCTTCACGCCGTCTCCAAGATCCAACTCAACATTTCCTCCATCTGCAGCTCCCTCTGTGCACACCTTACATTTTAATGTAGCTGCCACACTGGTTAATGACCCTCTCAGACCACTACATTTTTGATGAACCCACTCAGCGCACATTGTACATTGAATGGAGTTCACTCCGACACCCTTCCTACACACAGCACAGGGCCACTTCGCAGTTTTTTCCACCTCACCACATGCTTTACCACTTGCCATCACCTTCGTCTTTCCGATATTCACCTTCAGACCTTTTGTCTCCATACATTCCTTCCACTTGTTCATCTTTTCCTTCAGTCCATCCATACTTTCCGCAATCAACACCAGATCATCTGCATACAACAACTCCCATGGTAAACCTTCCTTTAAGCCTAGGTCACACATAGGCGGATTTGTCGGCGACTACTGGCGACTGAAAAAATCGCCACCATCCGCCGACAATTGTAATGAAACCGTAATGGATGGTCGCCTGTAGTCGTGGTTATCCTCCCCAGGTCGCCTGCAGTCGGCAAGAGCCGCAAAGGGGCAAAATAATTTTTAAAATGTTTAAAAACGGCGCGCTCAGTCGCAATCGAAAAAAATCCGCCATGCTGTCGCGATGGAACCGCCATGCTGTCATCGGTATCCGTAATAAGAGCATAAAGCGGCCGCAACCCAGTCGCTCATAGTCTTCCGCAATCGCCCCACCAGCCAGCACGGCAGAGATGCGAATGCCATACGGCCTTCCTGCGGCATCGTCCCGACTACGGGCCGACACTGTGGCGGCTGCGTATCGACTACAGAAGAACTGCCACGTCTCCCCTGCGTCTATGGGAGACTGACGACGACAGCAGTAGGACTAGTGGCGGCCGAGTTACGGCCATTGGCGACAGAGATACGACTGCCTGGCGACTGCATTACGACATACCATGATTTTTAGGCCAGGTATAAATAGGGGTGGACATTTCAGCTCACTGCAGTATGTTCTATAGTTAAGGTCTACCAAGGGTCGCTCTACCAGCATCTATCATGGATGATGAACATAGGATGAAGCTGGTCCTTCTGAATGACTTGGCAGCACTGGATCAGGATATTGCTGCGAATGACCTACTGCTGGCTCACGCTGAGGAGCAGCATCAAGAAAGAGGACAATGGAAGGTGAGAAGACATTGGGTGAGGCCGTGGCTCCTGCGACGACCAGCTCTAGGGCAGTATGAGCAGCTCATGGTAGAGCTCAGGGGTGAAGACGTGCAGGGCTACAATAACTTCACCAGGATGGAGCCAGCCCTGTTTGACGAGCTGCTAGAGCGTCTCGGTCCTCGAATCACCAAGCAGCTCACATTTTGGCGTGAACCAATAGAACCAGGTCTGAGACTGGCAATCACCCTGAGGTACCTTGCGTCAGGGGATAGCTACATGTCCCTGCAGTACATCTTCCGAGTGGCCCACAACACCATCGCCCTCATTGTACGTGATGTCTGCCAGGCCATCGTCGATGAATACCTGGAGGCGGTCGTCAACACTCCCTCTACACCAGAAGAGTGGAAGACAGTCGCTGAGCAATTTGGACTGAGGTAGCAGATGCACCATGCCCTAGGAGCACTCGATGGCAAACACATCCGCATCAAGCACCGAAGAAGTCTGGGTCCGTTTTTTTCAACTACAAGAAGTTCTACTCCATAATCCTGATGGGGCTGGTTGATGCCAACGACCAGTTCATCTGGGTGAACATGGGAGCGAACGGAGCATCATCAGATGCCCAGATTTGGAATCAGTGCGATCTGAAGTTGGCTGTTGAAGATCACGCCATCGGCTTGCCAGAACCAGACCCTCTGCCTCATGATGCCCGAGACATGCCGTACTTCATCATCGGCGATGCGGCCTTTGCGCTGAAGACCTGGATGATGAAGCCATATGGCAGGAGGAACTTGGACCACCAGGAAAGGATCTTCAACTACCGCTTGTCTAGAGCAAGGCGCATCGTGGAAAACGCTTTTGGGATCCTATCCAACCGGTTCTGCTGTCTACTCACAACCATGGCCCAGACACCAGAGACAATCGATAGTATCATCCTGGCCACCGTTTGTCTCCACAACCTTATGCGTCTGCATTATCCAGCTAAGCAGAACGAGGTGATGGACCATGAAGACAATGATCACAACGTCATCCCAGGCTCCTGGAGGGAAGGTACGCAGCTGGCCATCATTGAAGAAGGGGGGGTTAGAGGGAACGTGCACACCCGTGTAGCCAAGGACCAGAGGAACTACCTCAAGACCTACTACAACTCCCCTGCCGGCTCCATTCCATGGCAAGACAGGATGGTGTGAGGGTCTCCGTGGAGTGAGGTCCAGTGGTGCCGACAATTGTTATGGCTTTATTGTGTGGACGTGGGACTTTTGGGAACCTTTTTTTTGGGGGGGACTTTGGCCCTTTGGAAACCTAATTTATGGGACTTGGGACCAGTGGAAATAATGTGTTGGACTTTATTTTCATTCTCTCTCCCTGCAGAAAAATTTGATTATTACATTACAATGATACATCTTTATTAGACTTTGTTATTGCACATCAAACCTCTTTATGCTTCATGTCATACATCATTGAAATGAATAAAGGGAAATGTAAAAGAGAGCCATAAAGTAAAAAAAACAAAAAAAAAACCAATGCAAAGTTGTTCATATTTTATTTGTATTTATTTCATTTGTTCATATTAAATAAAAAATTGGTCATAGCACAACTTTCCAATAATCAATACTCCTGACTGCCAGTCATCGGCATCGTCAGCTGGTGGCAGGGTCGGTGTAGACATCCCCACAGTGTCCGCGGCGAAACTCCCAAGGAGCCTTGACAAACCCGCGAATGCCGAGATGTTCGTCAGTGGTGTGAGGTTTTCTGCACCACCCGTAGACTGTGGCACTGTGGTGCCTACCGGAGCACCAAAGATGGGAGTGGTGCTGTCCCAAACAAGCTGTGCCGTCAAAGGTGTAGCAGGGTAGATTGCGGTGATCGCTGGTGGGGGTAGAGGTGCCATCATGGTCTGCTGTGGTGGGACTGGCATCTGTGCTGGCATCTGCTGCTGCACCATCACCTGTGGCTGATGATGAAGGCGTTGCGAGGCATCACTATACCTGATCATCAGGCTAATACTGTCCCTCATGAAGTCGCTCCAGATGCTCTCGTGAATCGATGGCAGCAGAGTAGTGATCCACCGACCCCAGGCAACACGTGGACATGTCGAGACGGCGGCCTCCCGCAGATGGGCCCGGATCTCCTGCTGCAACTCGGCTGATGTGCGAGCCCTCTCCTCCAGTCTAAAAGATGTCGTCGTCATCAAGAGGAGCAAGGGGAGCAGACACCGGAGCAGCAGGCACAGGCACAGCATATGGGACCTCAGGTGGTGGTAGCTGCGATGCAGCAATCGTCCTCTTCAACTGCAATATAATGACGAAAAACATATTAATATGAAACATACGACACATATGAACATATAAATATTGTCATCCCTCTATTTCCATGAGACTTCCACATTGCTAACGTGTGTTGTTGGTGATCATCAGTACTGTAGTTTAGCAAAAAATGTACTGCACTGTACTGACAGAGATACACAGTACTGTACTGTACTGGGCAACGTACTAACGCACTGTACTGTACAGAGCAGAGGAATAATTTCACATAAAATTACTTACAGTAGCACCAGCCTTCTTACTTTGCCGCACCACATGCTTCCCCAGGAACGCAAACCTCTCCAGAGTCCACTTCTCGCGGTCGGTGTGGACCTTGGCACCGTCGCCGGACCTGCCCTGTGTCGACAGCTTACTGAACTTGGTCCGCTGGGACTTGAGCCACTGTTTGAGAGCATCCACTGAAAACAACAAAATGGATCCTGTTAGGGGTGTGTAATTGAGGAAGAACAATGCACTGGACTGTACTGTTCAAAGACAAATGCATAAGTAGCTGTCGTCGTCTTCAATGTGAATGTAGTATTTCAAACAGAATGGAAGCAATGTTGCGTCATTGTTGAGAATTGATTAATGAAAGAAAAATTAAATACGTAACAACATCTACTTACACTGTATTGGAATGAATAAGCATAAAAATGGACTTACCACTTCGACCGATCTCGCTGGCCTTCGCCACCCACAAGGCCTGCTTCTTGGCCTTCTCCCTGAAGGACGTCATCGACTTGTCATAGAACAAGGGGTTCTGCAACAGCCACTCCACCATGTCATACTCCTGTTCCTATGTCAGGATGACAGTATCCTTGGCGGGCTTCTTCGCCACCTCGGTCACGGGGGCCACCTCTTCAACGTCCTCGATGTCTGGCGCCTTTGACCCAGAGGCCTCAGCAGCGATGGCCTCTGGGTCAAGGACGACCTCTTCTGGTGCTACAGCTGGCAGATCTGGTACGGTGTCCTCATCCCTCTGTGGAGCCTTGGTAGGCCTCCCCATCTTTCCACGCTTAGCAGGCATGCTGTACGCTGTCGACGAGCAAAGAGCGTTGTGTGAATCACCTCCAATCGCCGGCGGTCTTATTGCAGTCTTGCGGACGTCGGAGTAAACCGCCACCCGGCCCCAATGCAGTCACCGCGATCCACCATCGGTCGTCATCTAGCCGCCAGACTGTCGCCACGCTGCCGCCGTGCATCCGCAATGCAGTCGTCGTCGATCTTCAACAGTCGCCATCCCACTCGGGGTGTCGTCGCAATGCAGTCGCAATGTGGCCGCCTGCAGTCGCCATACTGCCGCCTGAGCATATTTGACCACCCGAAATCGCCAGTAGTCGCCGAAAAATCTTGATCGCCGGCAGTCGCCAGTAGTCGCCAAAATATCCGCCTATGTGTGACCTAGGCTTTACGTTCTGAGCCAGCACCTCCATCACAGCTACAAAATAGTAGTGGACTTAATACCGACCCCTGATGCACTCCCACCTTCACCTCAAACTCACCACTTTCCCGTCCTTCGTCCTTACAGCTGTGCGCGCTCTTTTGTACATTGCCATCACTACTCTGATCAACCATTCCTCCACTTCTAACTTCCTCAATGCCCATGTCAATACTTTGCGTGGAACCCTATCGAATGCTTTCTCCAGATCAACAATCCCAAGAAACAACTTCTTCCTCTTCTCAATGTACTTCTCCTGCAACTGCCTCACAATGAAAAGCGTGTCTGTCGTTCCTCTTCCTGGCATAAATCGAAACTGCATTTCGGCGATATTCACTTTCTTCCTTATCCTCCTCTCCAACACCCTTTCCAATACCTTCATTCCATGCTCCAATAACTTTATCGCTCAGTACGAGCCACACTCCAGAGGGTCACCTTTCCCCTTGTATAGAGGGACGAGGGTACTCAGTTCCCAATCCACTGGAATGCGGCCTTCTTTCACCACCAGATTACAGATCTCTGTCATTCTCTTCACACCCCAACTTCCTGCTGCCTTCAACGTATCTCCCCCAACTCCTGTCGGCCCTCCCGCTTTTCTACCCTTCATTGCTTTTATCGCTTCCTCAACTTCCTTCTCAGTTATCTTCTCTGCCGGTCCTAAAACTGGGTTACTCTCTATGTTGCCATCCCATTCATTCTCTGTATTAAACAGCATTTCCATATATCTTTTCCATCTTCCTTTAAGTCCATCTGGGTCGACAACGATTTGTCCCACTTCATCCTTCAAGCAACTCACCCCCATCACATCACACCTCTCTTTCGCTATCTGCTTTGCAATCCTGAATACTGCTTTCTGACCCTCTTCCGAATCCAAGCGTTCTCTGAACATTTTCCTACATGCCTCCTTCGCCTTTGCTACCTCTTTCATTGCATCCTTCCTGGCTGCCTTATAACTTTCATGCTCTGCTGTTTCTGCTCCAGTACCCTTCGCCTTCTGCCACTCCTTGAACTTCTTCCTCTTCTCGTCAATCCTCTTTCCAACTTCATCATTCCACCACCATCATGTTTCCGAGTGCCTCGGTGGACATTTTGTCCATCCACATACCTCACCAACGGCTCCCAACAGACTAGCTTTCATTGACATCCAACCACTTTCAAGCTCAACCACATCATCCTCGACCCTACTCAGCCTCTCTTTTAATGCCTCCCTTACTGTCACCTCTTTCAACCTCCACACCTTCAACCTCATTACCAACGGATGATTTGATATAATAACAGAAACCACAAGGAGTATGTTTGTCGTATTTACTCGTGTATGATTTTTTTTGGATTTGGAGAAGCAGTTTCTATTTTTTCAAGGATACTTTCAAAGTCAGCTTTTATCACGAATGGATGTTTTATAGTCTTGTTGAAATCTTTAAATGATATGTTTAAACCTACTATTGGCATATTAATACGGTGGACTTATGATCACTACAGTATTTTGAATGTTGGTTTAATCTTCCTTTCGTATGAAAGAAGTTAAGACAACGCTTACAAAGATATGTTTTACATTTTCTTTTGACTACACGTGTGGTGATTCATGTGGCAAATTTTTGATGAAAGCATAATGTGAATTTTCTTCTCAACTAAAACAAAGAAGGTCAATATGAGTTTCATCATTTTTATAGTTATCAGAAATTTTTAAAATCTGAACTTTGTTTGTTTTTGTTAGTCCATAAACATTAACAGATAGATTATTCATTTCCTCAAATTTTAGAATATCAATGAATGACATTGGAAGCTTTAAACCTTTAACATTTAACGTATTCTCATATTTCTTATAATGAGATACCCTCTCAGGTTTGCCATGTGGGGGATGAAGGTGAGTGAGAACAGACCATAGGAAACATTTATTATATATCTTTGTTTTGATTATTAACAACCGCTTTTTAAAGTTTTATAACCCTCGGTAAATCAATGTTAGAAGAAGCTTTAAGACGGTCTGATTTCAGAATGTGTATATCTAAGAAAATGATTTTACTAATACTATATCCACAACCCACCACGATATTATCTACATTCTGCTCCTGTTTTACAAGTTCACCATAAACACCTGATGATAAGAAATCTTGGAATGATGTGATAAAGTGAGGGTCTGTTCTCATATAGGGAGTTTCTTCAACACCATCTTTTACCATACCCATTTTTACTCCCATATAAAACTTTAAAGTATTTATCTCGGTCAACGTATCTTTTACAATTGTTTCAACAGCATGTTTAACCATCTCAATCGACTCAGCTATTGATTTTGGCCCAGGAGTTCCAAACTCAAAAACCCTAATCTTAATATGTCCCTTAAATGCTCCATCAGAGTTTTAAATAGAGTATCCAACTGTCTCTTCATTCTTCTTGTGTTTGCATGATTGAAGGTGAGACTTAAAACCTCCCTTTTTAATGACCTTATTGCAGACATCACAGCGTATAACATTAGACACCGGAAGCAGTTCTCCAGCATTTCGTCTATGCTTTTTTTTTTTAAATGACGTGCCAAAGCACGCTTATGATATGATATTGTTGCGGTGGTGCTATAAAGGAAAACCCCCTATAATTGATTGTACAACAACATGTAGCCTGCAGTAGTCAGTTATGTCTTATTGAATGTAAAGATTAGCCCCTTTCCATTGTGTTGATAATCCACATCAAATATGCGTTGAGTTAGGCAGGATCTTCAAACCTTCGTTGGGTGAGCGAAGCCATTACTAATGGGCAGGAAGGCATGGCCAAAAGCACGGCCCACGTGACCAATGGCGAGCCGGGAACCCATCGCCATGATGCGTCAAGCCTCAGCCAATGGGAGGCTGTGGAACATTTTTGCATGCATGGGCGGATCTGGTAAAAGCCCACGCAGATCGCATTTTCGACATCTTGCTCTTGAATTTCGCAGCGCACTGGATGACGTCTCTCTTGCTCTTGGATTTTGCAGCGCACAGGACGACATCTCTCTTGCTCTTGGATTTCGCAGCACACAGGACGACATCTCTCTTGCTCTTGGATTTCGCAGCGCACAGGACGACATCTATCTTGCTCTTGGATTTCGCAGCACACAGGACGACATCTCTCTTGCTTTTGGGACTCCGCCGAGGACACACCTGAGCTCTTGCCGTTTCGCCACGCCCATGACGAGACCTCGCTTGTTTTTTTGTATCTCCCACGACACGTGTTTGGCCTTTGTGTTCTTCGTCGACACCCATCGCCTCTTCGCCGATCTCTTGCGCCACCCGGCTGACCTGCAAGCGTTGGCTTTCTACACGACTCACCTGAGCTGAAGTTTGTCTGCCTGCGTGGCAGCTTGTCCCACCTGTGCTAAGTTCGTCCGTGCCGACTTCGAGGCGGCTGTTCGTCCTTCGGACCTGACCTCGTCCAGGCTGCATGTGAGGACCGAACTGCGCACACAAGACCACGTGGCCCAGCACGTACATCGGTATGCCCTTAAACAGAGTGTTATTCCCTGAGTGAGTGTGTCAGAGAGTGAAGGCGCCAGTGGGGTTTATAGTAGGTAAGACTTGATAAGCTGTATCTTTTGTGTATTCTCTGTGCCTTCAAAATAAAAGGCTGTACATTTGGTTACTTTCCAAACTGTTTGGATACGTCTTTTCTCCATTGGCCTAGCATCATCCGAGACCGAATTTGGTTCGAATCGGGTTCATAAATCATGTCAGGTAACGCCGCTTTCCACACCGTGCAAATCCGCTCGGCACGCAATTGAATAAGGTGTGTGAAAGCGAGGATTCGATCACCGTCTTCGGTCACATGTGCACCTTGAAGGTATTCATGATTTTCTGGTATTAACCGAGGGGAATCACACAACAAAATTTGTTGTCAAGGAGTGGGAATTTTGAACCCCCGCAACAAATTGGTGTCCGGGAGTGGGATTGGACCTGGAGTGCGCTTCATGTACTGCAAAATTACGAGTGTGTGGAAATTTAGTTTAAAACAAAATTAAAATCGGATGATGGCTGGCCAAAACGAGCAGGTTCCGGTGGGAATAGAGAATGTAGAGAATGAAAGTGAATTAATGGCCCAGGATGTAAATGAACAGATTGACCTTGGAGTTAATCACGGCATGGCAGGGAGTGAAGACAATGGCGGTGCTTCGCACGCGGGGCCAGCGGCAGAGGCCGAGCCCGCTGTGCAAGCATGGTTTATAAACATGCAGTTGTTCATGACTCAAATGAAAGCATCCTTTGAGGTGCAAATGGATAAGATGAGTGAGAAATCAACCAGGGAAATGAACAAAATGGGTGATGGAATGGATAAAATAAGTACCTGTATGGACACCATGAGGGAGGAGTCAAACTGCAATATGAAAACGATGGGGGAAGAGATTGGGTGTAGAATGAGCGAGGAGGTCACGGGTGTGCGTGACGAGGTAAAGCTGTGTGAGATGCGCGTCCAACGAGAACTGAGGGACACCATGGCCAAACTGACTGGGGGAATAGAAGGACTGACGCGGGAGGCAGAGAAACTGATGGTGGGACTACAGGAATTAAGGGAACAGGTGGGTAGGAATGCCGATGTTATAGATGAGTTAAAGTCAGAGCAGAAGGAATTAAAACAGGAACTGGTAGCGATGAAGAAGGAATGTAAAATGGTGCACAAGGGACTGATGAAGAGGGTGGATGACGTCATAGAAAATATGGGGACGAAGGAACGAGAAATTAGAACGCACATTGAGACGACCGTCGACCAAGGTAACCTTAGAAGTGGAGAGTTCGGAGGCGCATTGGGAGATAATGGGGGTTAAGGAAAAAATGGCGGAGGTGGAAAATGATATGAGTAATATTAAAAAGAGACTAAGTGAAACGGGGAATGAAATGCGGAATGAATTGTGGGAATGCATGCAAGAGTGGTGCTCGCATCGTAATGAAGAATTTGCTAATCAAAATAAAAAGATTACAGCTTAATGAAGAGAGCCGGACGAAGATGGGTCCGAGGTAAGTGGCGATTTCAAGAATGTGTTTGGTGCAATCGGGTGTTCGGCAAGCTTGGAAGAAAGGACAGACCCGGGAATCACTTCCCTTTTATCTCTATATTTGTGCTTAAAGTAAAAATAGTTTTTCGAATATCCGGGTAGAATCACTTCCCTTTTATCTATATATTTGTGCGTAAAGTAAAAATGGTTTTTCGAATATCCGGGTAGAATCACTTCCCTTTTATCTATATATTTGTGCTTAAAGTAAAAATGTTTTTTTAAAATATCTGGCTGGAATCACTTCCCTTTTATCTATATGTTTGTGCTTAAAGTAAAAATGGTTTTTTGAATATCCGGCTGGAATCACTTCCCTTTTATCTATATATTTGTGCTTAAAGTAAAAATGGTTTTTTGAATATCCGGGTAGAATCACTTCCCTTTTATCTATATATTTGTGCGTAAAGTAAAAATGGTTTTTCGAATATCCGGGTAGAATCACTTCCCTTTTATCTATATATTTGTGCTTAAAGTAAAAATGTTTTTTTTAAATATCTGGCTGGAATCACTTCCCTTTTATCTATATGTTTGTGCTTAAAGTAAAAATGGTTTTTTGAATATCCGGCTGGAATCACTTCCCTTTTATCTATATATTTGTGCTTAAAGTAAAATTTCCTTGATGAAATATCGCTGTAATTTATATACTTTTTTGCTTAAATAAAAATCAGTTATTGGCATAGATCCAAATTCGTATTGATCCTTGAGGGATATTAAGTATTTGAACTTTTTTATTTTTACAAAAATTTTATTTCCCAAATGTATTTTTTAATTCAAATTCTTTCAATTTTTTTTTCAAATTTATTTTCAATTTTTTTTTCTAAATTTGTTGAATTTTTTTCAATGTTTATTTTTCAAAAAAAAAAAAAAAAAATCTTTTTTTTCAAAATTGTTTTTCCAATTTTTTTTTTTTTATCAATTATTTTTTTCAAATTTCTTTTTCAAATTTTTTCAATGTCTTTTCAAAGTTTTTTTGAATTTTTTTTTTTCCCGAAAGTTTTGAAGAGACTGTTTAGGATTCTAGAGCTTATTTTTCAATTTTTCATTATCTTTGTCTTTTGTAATTCCTGTGAATAAAATGATCCTAAGATTTCTTCTCCATTTAAATCATATAATTTGTAAGTCCAAGGGACTGTATCCATTACATGAATTATAATTAACTAGGGCATGCCCGTACTATATATATATCTAAAATTATATCCCCCCCCCCTCTATTTACATGAAATGGTTTGGTCCATTCGCAAAGCCAAAGCGAACGGCTTGCGAGTACGGTGACAATCCCCCCCCTCTATTTACATGAAATGGTTTGGTCCAAAGCAAACGGCTTGCGAGTACGGTGACAATCCCCCCCCCCCCTCTATTTACATGAAATGGTTTGGTCCAAAGCGAACGGCTTGCGGAGTTTGGTAAAGAAATCGCCATAGCGTGCACAAACGCGCAGGAAAGCGAAAGAATCGCAAATTAGTTTTAATTAGTTTTAAAACATAGTTTAACGCCAACATAGTTTGCCAACGTGAAATAAATGAATACGCTCTCAAATGTGCCGTCCGAGGCAGAGTCTGTTCGCCACGTTCGGCACACGTGATAGCTCGCTGCTCTCTGATTGGTTGAATCGTTTTTTGGACATAGCTCGCTAACTACTTGTCCGATTAATATGAAACCTTGAAAAGGCACATCCTCGGATCCCCAGCAATATACCTGGCAAGTTTCAAGTATATCGGACCCGTGGTTGTCGAGAAACAGCGGTCACAGACAGACACACAGAGATTACTGGCATTAGAGATAGATTAGTCCATAAACTTTGTCAAAATGGCTTTTCCATCTGTATATTCTTACAATATCACCAACTTTGAACTTGGGTTTTCTCAAATTGATCTCCTTTTCATATTCTAATTTTGTAAATGTTTCAGATGGTTTTGATTTTGTTGATGAATGAACTGTATTATTGTAATTATCTACAATGTCCTGAATCCTCTCAACGATTGTTGAGAACCGAGGTTTGTGAAGTTTTTTTTATATAGTCTCTCTTTCAAAGTGCGATTAAAATGCTCAATAACAACGGCCTTTCCTTCATTAAAGGTGCTGTATAATTTAATACCATTATCTTTAAGAAGTTTTATGAATATTTTGTTATAGAACTCTGTTCCCTCATCAGTCCATAACTTCTTTGGTTTTCTTTTACTTTTACGAAATATTCCACTGAAAGTTCACCAAAGAGTTTTACCCCTTTTGTTTTTCAAAAGAGCAACCCAAGCATATCAGTAGATGATAAATATTGTTCCTGGGACAAACCCATTTAACATGGGAAATCCCTATCTAATGTCGTTTACCCCCCTGTCTTTTCCCACTTTTGGAAAACACCCCTATTAATCCAAAAGACTCTATGAGCCTTTTGGCCTTTTGAACCATGAGCTTATTGGCCTTATGAGCCAATTAATCTACTTGGGCTAATACATAATGAAGATATTTTAATTGAGCTAGGGCTGAATGGTAAACCCATCTTGATGTACCAGGTTGAACACTAACAGCTTGGAACCAATCCTTCATTGAACCTCCAAATCTCCATTCACTTACATGTAAATTTTCCTCTCACCATCACTTTTCTTCATTTCCCCTTAACACCTCTATTCCTTCCCCCCTTGGTCTTATAGGCCTTTTACTCCTACTATCAATGATCATTGTTGTTTAGTAGACCACTGAAACAATGATCCAACAAATATTTGTTTATGCGAAGGAAATAATTTAATTCTCCTACAACTCTCTTCACCATCTAATACATTAACAAAGTATATGTTTGAGTTTGGTTCTTTATCAAGATATTTTAACTGAGCTAAGATAAAATGATAAACCTCCCTTAATGTCCTTGTCTGAGCGCCTTCAGTGCCACACACTTTTTGGTAGGCTCTGCCCACTTTTTGTTAAGCCCCGCCCACTGTTTGATAAGCCCCGCCCACTTTTTACTGAGCCCTCCCACTTTTTGTTAAGCTACGCCCACTTTTTTTACTAAGCCCCACCCACTTTTGCTAAGCTCCTCCCACTTTGCTACTTTGTTAAGTCCCACCCACTTTATAAACTCTTCAGCATTGTATCATTTCCAGGTAATACATTACATCATTTTCAGGGAATTTCCATCACATCATTTCCAGTTAAGACACGCCCAGAGAATTTCCACAGGAAATGACACACCCAGTCCTTCTTATAAAAGGCACCGACCACACAGGCTTTTTCAAACGCTTTCTGTTTCACTTGAGAATGGACTACTATGCCGAAATGGCTTGGGATAACTTTGCTATTCCTTGGAGTCATACTACCTGTGTAGAACTCAACCTTCAGATTGATGAACTGGACTCGAACCTCTTATCAATGGAGGTAAGTTTGTTTATTTATTTATATATTTATTTATTTATTATTATTTTTTTTTTTAAAGATGAGACTCGTGTAAGAGTTAACAAAGTTAATTCTAATATTCATAGAGCTTGATTTATACAAATAAAAATATTGTATTAAATTAATACATTGTTATTTTCTCCCACAGGAAATTGTATCTGAGATACGAAATGAAAATTCTACTTTTAACACAACTTGGGATAAAGTTATTTTTTTGTTTGAAGATCTTTTGAACAACCAAGACCCATTGAACGAGTTCTACCTTGATGACCCAGCCAAAGAGTTATACCTTGGAGATCCACAAAATCCTGAAAAAGAGTTTTACCATGATGATACCTGTTGTGAGTTATCAAAACAAAACCCACTGAACAAGTTCTACCTTGATGAGCCAGAATACAAGTCATACATTGGAGACCCACAAATTTCTGAAAATTGGGAAAGGGGAGTTCTCCCTGATGGTCCGCAGTTATACTATGTGAGACACATCATAGAAACCCTAAAAAATTGTGAAACGGGAATTCTCCCTGATGGTCCGCAGTTATACTATGTGAGACACATCACAGAAACCCTAAAAAATTGGGCAAGGAGAGTTCTCCCTGATGGTCTGCAGTTATTCTATGTGAGACACATCATAGAAACCCCAAAAAATTGGGAAACGGGAATTCTCCCTGATGGTCCGCAGTTATACTATGTGAGACACATCACAGAAACCCTAAAAAATTGGGCAAGGAGAGTTCTCCCTGATGGTCCGCAGTTATACTATGTGAGACTTATCACGGAAACCCCCAATATTTCTGAAAATAGTGGTTCTACCTTGGAGACTTGGAAAGATGGTTATATTTTTGGAGACTCGGAATGGGGGTTTTGTTTTGATGACTCGGAATGTGATACCTATCTTGGAGGCTCAACAGGAATGTGGTTATACCTTGGGAACTTGGAAAGTTGGTTTTATTTTGGAGACTCTACCTGTGGGGTCCATCTTGGAGACTCTTTGCATTCTAAAGCAATGAACAATGTTCTTTGTTTAATGACGCTTGATTTAAGCAATATCAAGAAAGTTCGAGGAAGAAAATGCTGGAAAATTCTTTCCTCCCATTTCTACTTCTTCAAACCTGAAAGCCTTGAAAGACAGAATTGGAAGGAAGAGAAAGAAAAAAAAGAAATACGTATTTAAAAAAGAAGAAAAAAAAAGATTATGTTAGGGTTAGGGTGGGATTTTGAATGTGAGGGTTAGGGATGGGGTTGGGTTAGGGATGGGGTTGGGTTAGGGTGGGATTTTGAATGTGAGGGTTAGGGTTGGGGTTGGGTTAGGGATGGGGCTGGGTTAGGGTTGGGATTTTGAATGTGAGGGTTAGGGATGGGATGGGTTAGGGATGGGGTTGGGTTAGGGATTGGTTTGGGGATGGGGTTGGGTCGGGAATGGGGTTGGGTTTGGGATGGGGATGGGGTTGGGTTAGGGATGGGGTTGGGTTGGGGATGGGGTTGGGTTGGGGATGGGGTTGGGTTAGGGATGGGGTTGGATTCGGGATGGGGTTGGGTTAGGGATGGGGTTGGGCTAGGGTTGGAGTTGGGTTAGGGATGGGGTTGGGTTAGGGATGGGGTTGGGTTAGGGATGGGGTTGGGTTAGGGTTTGTATATTATTATGACTCACTCACACATACACACACACACACACAAAAGTTAAGCCCCAACTGAAAAGTTGAGGGATTCTGTGTTTGGGGTTCAGAGATCTCAAGAACGTATCCCCATTGTACACACAAAATTTAAGCCCCAACTGAAAAGTTGAGGGATTCTGTGTTTGGGGTTCACAGATCTCAAGAACATATCCCCATTGTACACACACACAAAAGTTAAGCCCCAACTAAAAAGTTGAGGGATTCTGTGTTTGGGGTTCACAGATCTCAAGAACGTATCCCCATTACATTTTATTTATTTATTTATTATTTCAAGGGTATTATCTGCTTACTTGTGTTTTTTGTAATTCTTGCGAGTAAAATGAACCCAAGATTTCTTCTCCATTTAAATCATATAATTTGTAGGTCCAAGGGACTGTATCCATTACATCAATGATTTTAAATAATTCACGAGTCCATTTTTGTGTATAACCTTTCTCAAAATGACTTTTCCATTTGTATATTCTTACAATATCACCAACTTTAAACTTGGGCTTTCTCAAATTAATCTCCTTTTCATATTCTAATTTTGTAAATGTTTCCGATGGTTTTGATTTTGTTGATGAATGAACTGTATTATTGAAATTATCTACAATATCCTGAATTAAATACACCCATTTTTGAGAACCGAGTTGTGTGAATTTTTTATATTGTCTCTCTTTCAAAGTACGATTAAAACGCTCAATAACAACTGCTTTTCCTTCATTAAAGGTGCTGTATAATTTCATACCCCCCCCCCCCCCTTTATAAATTTCAAAAATATTTTGTTATAGAACTCTGTTCCCTCGTCAGTCCATAACTTCTTTGGTTTTCTTTTACTTTTACTAAATATTCCACTGAGAGCTAACATAAGAGTATTACCCCTTTTGTTTTTCAAAGGAACAACCCAGGCAAATCTACTCCTCAAATCAATAATGGTTAAAGCATACCTGTATCCCTTATCATTATTTAGTTCGATTAAATCAGCGGACCATATGTGGTCAGTGTATTTAGAATAAACTTTCCTTCTTTTAAACTTTGTGATTATCGGTTTATGTAATTCATTAGCAAAAAGCTCCTCAGTCTTGATAACATCATTGGAGTTTCATAGTTTTTTGGGGAATAACCAAGACCAAGTTTCAATTTAACACTTATCATTTTTTTCACAATAAACCTATCAACTTTCTCTCTCAATGTAGGATTTCGTATCAAGGACAAATTATACAACATTTCTCTGTCTGCTTCATGTTTTTCATCCAATGTAGTGGTATTCCCATAAGCAATATCATGCTTCATACACACTTCATCAACCCTATTTATAGGCTTGGACCAAGGTTTAGGATTGTCAGCCTCATCTAATCTTTTATCCAGGTTTGTTCCAGGACCACAGAAAGAATACCCTAGAAGGTGTAATTCCCCCGGAATTCCAGTTGTTGTAAATTTACTTCCTGACAGAAACTTTTGTATGTCTCCTCCACTTTTAGGAGAGATGAATTGGCACTTTTTAGAGCCACACACTTGACATATTCCTTTTTGATAAACTATTATTTTTAGCTTTAACATTAGAGATATTTTTAGATTTAGTTTTCTTTTTACATTTGAGACAATAACTCATATTTAATTATCAGAAAAAGTCCGACAGAGTATCAAAACCTTTTTGGTTTTCAACATATACATTTCTATCTTAATTTTTAAAACATAAAGAATCCTTAGTAATGCCTTCACTCTCTCCTCCATTTATTTACAAATAAAAACCAACTAAAGTCAATAACACCAACATCATCAACTATACGACCTTTGTCTTCTTCATGTAAATCTCCTCGCTGATCTCATCTCAACCATTTTTAAAATCATTATCTTAGTAAGAGTCGTTAATTCTTTATTTTCCTCTTCGGTGCGTTGAGATTGATTTATTTGCTGTAATACACTCAATCTTTTACGAATCTCACTGATTTCCATCTTTTTATATTTTTCCTCCCTCTCTCTTTGCTCCCTTTCCTCACTCTCCTCCTTCTCCTTTTTCTCCCTCTCCCCCTTCTCCTTTTTCTCCCTCTCCTCCTTCTCCTTTTTCTCCCTCTCTTCCTTCTCTCTTTTCTCCCTCTCCTTTTTCTCCCTCTCCTCCTTCTCCTTTTTCTCCCTTTCCTCCTTCTCCTTTTTCTCCCTTTCCTCCTTCTCCTTTTTCTCGCTTTCCTCCTTCTCCTTTTTCTCTCTTTCCTCCTTCTCTTCTTCAACTCCTTCCTCATCCCTTGCTACCCTTGAGTTTGAGCCCCAAATAATATTATACATATACTCATCTGGATTTTGAGATATTCTTGTATCTATAATTATTTTTCTCATAATAGGATACCAATAAGATTTGTTGATGATTTCTAAAAGAGTTTTATATTTCATAACTTTGAGAAGTTCATTTTTATTTAATATTTTAAACAAGTCTCTATTTGTGGGTTTAGCAATATCAGTATAAGGCCAGTTTTTTATGACAAAATTCCCATGTATATGCTCCAAATCATAAGGTATGTAATACCGAGCACCCTTTTCTTGTAGGTATCCTTGAATACAAAAATTTGAATTCTCTTGTAGTCTTCTTCCTGCCATTTATGTATCAGAAATATATGTGAGATTAATATTATGACAGGTAATACCACCCTATCTTCCCACTACCAAATCGGTTTGTATTCCTCGGCTTTCTATCCTTATCTCATTACCTTCCTTCTTTGTCATGCTAACCATCGCTATACTATCATATATTTTTCTTTTCTTAAAATCATGTATTTGTTGTTTACTAATTGTACTTCCACATAAATCCTTATCCTCGCCAAGCGGATAATATTCTTCTTTACGAGACTGATTCAAATCATGTAGGTCTTCTAAGTTTATTGAAAAATACCAATTATACCCTAAATCAGGCATATCATACCCCCATTTATTAATTCGCATATTAACTATATGTCATTCTTTATAAAATTCAATTGTAAGCAGGTAGTTAAATTCAATGAGGAAAGGTGTATGGTCAGTATAACCAGGTGTTGTGGTTGTAAATTTTACTTGTTTAACAAAACGTGCTGTTTTCTTTAAAATATATATATTGTGATAAATCACTGAATCTAATTAAGTCATTCGCATCTGTAGGGTTTGGATAATTGATTAATTTATAAATATTCTTCATATTAATATTTTTACTCATACTATATTTTTGTCGTTCAGCCTGTGGCTTTGTATAATAATTTGATAAATCAATATCCTGAGAGGATTCTCCAAAGATAGAACCATCTTTTCCAACATAATAAGTCATTTATATTAGATTAAAAATGATATCATAAAAATTTTCATTATTGTTGAGTTGAAATAATACATATAAACATAATTGACCACAACATTTAGAATTAATTTCTTGAACTTGAAATGTTTGATAAACACCATTCTGTAAGAATTGTATTACTTCAACAGGTGGTGGCATACCATAACTATCAAAATAATATTTATCCTGGCTAATATGAATACAAACTCAATGAGAACAATTCTTTGTGTCTAAATTCATAATAATATTCTTTGTATTCTTATTTATACACAAAGAATTAAGTTAAGCACCCCCCCCGTTTTTTTACAACCTCGCACATTACAAGTTTGTTGTCGTCAAAACAGTGTAATATACCCATGATATTGCTATATTTTCTGGAGAAGTGATATTATGGTCACATAAAAACATAACAATCATGCCGTTTTCAATATTTTATTCTGAATAATTTAAGGTGAAATCTTTTGGGAATTTTAGGCATATTTTCACCTCAATTTAAGTATGGAGCTATAGGTCCATCACGGACAGTGTGGATGACGTTTATGTTTTCTAACGTACAGTCATTGTTCTGAGAAGACCTCTAGCGATCTTTGCGTCAATAACGTGTGTAGGACCCACGTGATCGGATCACTGACTCAACCAATCACTTTTTTTCACTTTGATCACTCAATTTCATCAATGGATAATTGCTAATGTCATACCAATCATTATTTGATCTCACATACCTTAGAATATATGCCAATGTATACATATACACAAAGAATATATATTAGGGGGTGCTTACCTTAATTCGTTGTGTAGGGGTGCTTAACTTAATTCTTTGTGTATATATGTATTAATTCATTTTTCATACAAATAACCACATTATCAATTTTTAGTGTTTTACAATACTTAGCTAGTTCTATATTTGCGTTGTATTCTTTCCAAATTGTTTAAACCATTTATCCATTTATTTATGAGAAAGATACAATCCATTACCCCGTTTAGTTAGTTCAACACCCGCTTGAGCGATAAAGGAAAGCATATCTCCAACCAACAATCTAGCTTTATCAGGTAGACTTTCAAGTTTTTGAGCAAAATCTACAATTACACCACTTCCACTAATTTGTTTCTCCAACTCCTTGTTATGTCTTTCCAATTCTTTTTGAGCTTTTAGTTGTGCCTTCCTTTCGTTAGCAGTTTTTACCGCTGCTGAAATACCACCAGTCAATGCTCCCGCCACACTTAAACCAGCAAATAAAGGAATTAGAAACGGGAGAAAGCCTCCTCATGACTCGTCTATTGAATATTTCTTTAACATAGGTTTTGTCATTTTAATTTTAAGTGAACCAGTATCATTTAGTGTTTTTACTTGTGTGTGTGTGTGTGAGTAAAACATCAATTCTTACAGCTCTTTTTCTTTGAATTGTATTAACATTAATAATACAAGGCTTTTGATTTTGAATACAAGATGTTAATTTATTAAGATTGATTTGATTAACATATACCCCTACCATTTATTTATGAGAAAAAACCTATGTGATATTAATCATAACACCATTATCTGTATTAATCTGTAATTCTGTTTCTTCCAAAAGCAAACAATATGTATTAACCTCTTCACTCTCCCCTCTTTCAATGTATAGAGAAGTGTCCACTCTATTAGACTTTATAGTTTCTTTTTGAGAACTCAGGTCAATTGTGTAGATTGTATAAAGTTTTTGAAACGCAACCATATCCAAAATAGGGTTATTATTACCATTACTTTCACACACCTTTTGGTAAGACTTGTAGGCTTCCGCATAATCATTTTTTCCCCAATCAATTTCCAATCTATCTCGCGGATAAAATGTTCCATCAAGAGAAACCCGAAGTTGTTTCACCTTAGCATTATCACACAGCACATTATTCTTATTAGTACCGTCCTCTCCATCTGGTTTTTAAAAAATGAGCCAGAGGTATCGTGGCTTTCCTTGAAGAACACCTAAATTCCAAGTGTAGGTAGTGTGTTCCAGTTTAACGTGTTGACATCTTCTTTTAAGGTATGATACATTTAGTGGGGTCTTTGAGTGAAGTCTTTTATTTAACATCTCTTCCGTTTTAAGATTAGGAGTATATTCACTGATATACCAACACAAATCATTAATAACAAATTTATTATTGTCGCCAAAAGCATTTTCAGCCCCAAAAAGCAACCTATTTACATTATCATTCCTTTGTAGTTGAAATCTAATTTTAAGACCATACAAAACTTTATCATAATCACAAAATCCAAATATACCTTTCAGGGGTACCGCTACGGTAAAACTATTCTCTACTTTTGTTTCATCATTATACATTGACTTCCTTTGACTATAACCAGGGTCAGCATTTGTTCCCGTTGACATATCAGGAATAAAACCTTCAACAGCTCCCTTACCCATTCTATCACTAAACGAATATTGTGTAAATTTCATCATTTCAGATGTAGCAGAGACATAATCAACCGCTTCAACCTCTTGTGTTCCAATATACAGGTGGACACTATCAAACATTTTCCAGAAGAAATCATTTACGAGTGTAGCATTAGTGTTATTCGCAGCCTTCGTGAATTTAAATTTACACAGCAAGAAACTATCAGTGAGATTGAAGTAAGTTTGTTGATTATTTATTTCAAAACTTTTTGTTCCATTTGAATTCCAGTCTGTTCCTGTTGTAGCATTTACCTTCAAATAGTCTTCCTTTTTCGTGGAGTTTGAAATGATAATTGTATCATCCAAATCATAGATACTATCAATCGCTTCCATACTTGTATTTATATAGCATTAAAATCGTTGAAACCCTGACCCAAGTATTTTCATGATTTTTTGTTTTTTCTTGTGAAGACAGTTGAGTTTTGCCTTTTTTTATTTCTTTGATTGCTTGTAATTTATGAGACTCCTTTTGAGCATCTTTTATACTCTTTATAGCACCCACTACATTTCCCATGGCAGAAGCAGTTGAACCAATTAGGTCTTTATGTTTAAGAATGGTTGAACCAATACCCATAAGAGTATCAATTATCCCATCTCCTTTATTTCTAAATTGATGTCCCACACCCCGTTGTCTCTTTGGTTTATAGTATCCTCTACCAAGAAACATACCTTCACCCTTATAGTATGGTGAAAGGAACATCCCATCCCCTGTAATTATTTTATATTTTCCCAACTCGTGTTTTCTCACAATAACCATTATTTATTTATCAAAAAATACTTCACGAAGGGGAATTCTGATGGATATAATTTCTTCATTAAAGGATATCATATGATTATCTTGATCGGTTATCCTAAAATTTACTCTGTATATGGTTTTTCCTGACACAGGTAAATAGGCAAGAAATTTTTGGTTCCATATTGAATTTACAACCAATCGGTGTTGAGTATGCGCTGAATGAAAATATTGTATTTGTTCTTATTCCATCGTTATAAGCACCATCAATCAAATCACAATGAATTAATACTGAATTTATACCGGAGGATATTTGAATGACATTATCACTGTAAAACGTCCCGTTAGTTTCAATCTTTTTTGAAGAGAAACCCAATAGCTCTCTAAACGATTTTTCAATCGTGAAATCAACTTCATAATTATTTTTAAGTTTTATAGTTGATTTTGAAGTGTGTTTTTGAATATCAATTTCAATAGTTTTTTGGTTCATCACCTTGTTCTTTCATAAGGCGAGAGACTTCAGAAGATATTTGAGAAATCTCGTAAGCTCCGGGTGAAATGGTTATAGTTTTATATCCACTTCCTGGATTATAACTAAACTTGTTGTTTTTCTCTGTGATATTAAACAAGGTATTATAAGTTTCCATCGACAATAAAGATGCCTCGTATTCTTTTGTGGGGTCAAGTTGTAGTGGGTAAGGGAATGAAGCTGTGTAATCACTCGTTGTGAAATTAAAACAAAGAATTGTGCTTCTCATCTTATTTAATATCTAATAAAATATCTTTGTATTGACATTTATTAATTATTTTCATATTCATCAACTGATCTAAAATGGCGGATGCTTCATTAAAACAATTGTTGTTTCCAGCCTTCTTACTACCTAACAACAATAATAAACTATGAACTAATTGTGATGGGTCATTTGGAAGAAAACTAACACCCGAACCAAGCTTACTTAAAGCATCAATAATATGTTTCTCCTTCTCATTCTTCTTACTTTTACCATCAACAGAAACTCCATAATCAAGTGCGTTTAGCAACTCAATATACTCTCTATCTTCCTCTCTTTCCATATCAAATCGTTCATCAAAATATTTTGAACCGCTGAATCCGGAGTTTGTTAGAAGAAACATTAATCTTGGAGTTAATTCAACATATGGTTGAGCAGAACTTAAGAACACCAATTTATCAATAAATATCAATAACTTTTCTTTCACAAGATAGAACTGTGCTGGTTCTTCTGTTGGAATGAGACCTGCTCTGGTTTTTGAATCCGCTGAATATTCATTGTTTTGTAGAGCTTCTACAACATAACAACATAATTAGGGGGTTGATTTACCTCCTCCAGTTTCCGAAATAATCCTTCATCATCATAATCTAATTCTCCAAGTTCTTGCTCTGTCATTTGACTAAAATCTTTGAGCATTTGAAGTTTTTTGGGAGTAAATTCTACCGTGGGAACTGTAGGTGAAATCGTTTGTTGAGTTTTTAAAAGTGGTTAAAAAAATTTCTCTTGTTTTCTTTTAAAGGCTTCTTCACCAGTTAGTTTCTGTCTCCGTTTCTTCTTTATCTCTTCCTGTTGCTTTACAACTTTTGAAACCAACTCTTGATGTTCTTTAAACTTTCTCGCTCTTTCTTTGACATTCATTTTCTGTTTTTATTTATTGAAAAATATCAGTTAGTATCTCATCTTGTTTCACAACAATATATTTATATTTTTCAATCGTGTGTTTCATATAATTTTCAAATTCTTTTTTACTACATAATGTAGAGCAATTATCTCTCCAAAAATTATTTACATCTATTGAATTTAACTTAAATAAAATAAAAGTATTAGCATTGTTTCTTATTGAGCGTCGAGGGAGTTGAAAATATGACTGACTAAGATAAATACAATTACAAGAAGAATGTCTCCCTCTTGTATAGTAGCTATCCATTACTGTTTGGTTTCTCTCATTAACACATCATCAAAGTTGACGAGGTTCTTTTTTGATTTATCTAAATCTTGAGGTGAAGGTATATCATCCGTATTATCACTGAGAATACAAGTTATGGGTTTTGGTTTAGGTTTCTGTGTATCACAAAATAGTTGTATTATACCCTCAATGTTATAATCATTTAGTTTGTTTTGAAGTTTAAATAAACCGATAATGTCTTCCTTTTTAAGACCTGCATTAAAACCCTGTGAGAGTAGTTGATACTCGGGTTGAAAACTTGACTTCGTAAAAATTATTAAATTATCATAATCTAAAAAGTTGGGGGTAAGGAGCATCTTTAAAAGCAAACAGGTTTTTCCACATCCGCTTGAACCAACTATTAGACATCTCAATGAATTTGGAATGTTTTTATGGTTATTAAATTTTATCTTATTTTCCCAAACGGGTAAAAAATCATTCATTTATATATTTGGAAAACAAGTCATCTAACTTTTTTTGAGCTATTTTAGAAACTCTATATTTTATCCTGAGTTCGAGTTTAATTTCAAAATAATTCATTGTTTTATTTATTGTTTAATAATTGTTTTATTTATGTAGTATCTTGTATTAACATTTCCATGAAAATTATTTTGAATAATAAATATCATTAAACCCTTATACATTTCCTTAATACAAAGAGTCTCTCCCCTTGAAAGAAATGGTGTATTATCATCACAATACTTAACATTCATCTCTCTTATTAATCTTGTAAAGTAATTCATTTTTGGTTCTAATTTAAAAGAGTTATATATATATTTTTATTTATTATTATTATTAATTAAAATTAAATCACAGAAAATACATTGTTTATATGAACCCTCATTATTAAGCCCTATTCTATCACAAGCTGGACAATTCTCTAATTTATCATATGGAGAGTCTGGAAATTCTAAATATCCTTCAGAACTTATCATATTTAAAAAAGTAAATGTTTACTTAAACTAAACGTAAGTTTATTAGCTAATAAATACAATGTTTCAAAACACAAGAGACAAATTTCAATCAATCTCTACTTCAGTGGAAGATATAGAAAAATATGTCAATGATGTTAAATTGAACAAAGATAAATATGGAAATTTTTGGGTAAAACCAGTTATGGGAAATAACATGAGCCCCTCTATTTCATTTAAAGGAAGAGCTCTAACTATACCTGGAAAGACATCCATTAAAGTAAATCTAACAAAAGTTTCTCCTCTACTCCTGGCAATTTATTCAAAACTTGAAAAAGTGATCGATCGCGATACTTTGAAAAAGAATGATAAGACCATCAACAATACTCGTGGAGAAATTTGTATTTACTTTAATAATCCAAAGGGTGTGAATGATGTTAATATTTCTGGTGAAATGTCATTTCGTTCTATGATAGTTAGAGATTATTTAAAGATAACTTTTGATATTAAAAATGTAGAGATTGAATCTGTTAATGAAAGAAAGTATATAGATATTGATGGGAATATTTTTCCTGCTAATTAAATACGAGTCTTTACAGCAGTGAAGATTTTACTATTTTATTGAACTCAGACGATAGTGATGATAGCATTTCATTGAACTCGGACGATGGTGATGATAGTATTTCATTGAACTCAGATGATAGTTATGATGCTAATAGTTTGTGCTCAAATGATAGTTATGAGAGTAGCTTTATTGATGACTCTGAGTATGATTCTGAGTATTCATGTGATAGATATGACTCAGATGATTCTGAGTGAAAAAGTGTTTTAGTTTAAGTATAGTTTCATATATAAAAAGCCTGTAAATAGGCACTTTCTTTGATAAGTGTTTTACTTTAAGCACAGTTTCATCTTTGAAAAAGCCTCTAAAAAGGTGTTTTACTTTAAGTATAATTTTGCTATATAAATATGATCAAAGCAACGTATTGCGACGTTTGTGAACAACAATATAAACAATACAAAAGACACCTTAAAACTAACAAACACACATTCAATCTATTTCACCTACTAGCTCCTATTCAGAAGGAAACAAAACACTGTTCTGTCTGTCATAAAAATATCCTCAAGAAAGGCTTCGAAATACATCTTAAAACAAATCTACATTTATCAAATTTTATCACAACTAAAAACTCTGATGGCGCATTCAAAGGACATATTAAAATAAGAGTCTTTAACTTAAAACCTCCTGAACCAGAGTCTATAGTTGATGCTGTAGAAATAGTTAAACCTGCTGTTCAAACGTTGATTGAAAAAACACTAAAATAAATGAAACCACTTACATTTTATATGGGAGTAAAATTAGAAATAACAAAGGATGAAGGAGTTATAGATACACCATACATGAGAACTGAGCCACACTTTATATCTTCATATCAAGATTTTAAAACATCAGGAGTCTATGATGAACTTATTAAACAAGAGCAAGATGTGGATAATTCAATCATAGGAAGTGGTTTCAATATAGGAAAAATTATTTACATAGACATTCATATTCTTAAATCAGATCCTCTAAAAGCTTCTTCTTACATTGAATTACCTAGTGTTATCAAAAATAGAAAAGCAGTTATCAATATCAAAAATAAAGACAATAAATGTTTTCTCTGGTCTATTCTAGCACACTTAAATCCTCCACATTTTCATGATGAAAGAGTATCTCATTATAAAAAATATGAGAATACATTAAATACGAAAGATCTAAAGTTTCCTATGGCTTTAAATGATATTCCTAAATTTGAAAAGATGAATAATTTATCAGTTAATGTTTATGGTCTAACAGAAACAAACAACATTCAGGTTTTAAAGCTTTCTGACAATTGTAAACAAACTCATATTAATCTTTTATATTTTAATTCAGAGGAAAATTCACATTATACATACATCAAAGATATTGCTAAATTAATAAAACCACAAGTATGTAAAAGAACAAATAAAATATATATTTGTTTGCGTTGTCTTAACTTCTTCCATACGCAAGAAAGATTAGATAAACATTCAAATTATTGTGGTGAACATAAATCAATGGTAATCAATATGCCTAAAGAAGGCTCAAAGATCACATTCAAAGATGAAAAGAAAGAGATCAAACATCCATTTGTTATATATGCTGATTTTGAAAGTATTCTAGAAAAAATAGATACTGCTTCTCCAGATCCAAAATAATCATACACAAATAAATATCAAAAACATACTCCTTGCGGTTTTTGTTATTATATCAAATCATCCATTGGTGATAAATATAACAAGTTAGAGGAGTATAGAGGCTCAAATACCCCAGAGGAGTTTGTGAAACGACTAGAAAAAGACTGTGTCCGATTAACCAAGATAATGAGAGAAACCAATAAACCAATGTCCTTGACGAGTGAACAGAAAAGGGAATTTCGAAAAAACAATGTTTGTCATATTTGTGAGGAAAAAATTGGTGAAGGTCTAAAGGTTAGAGATCATTGTCATCTCACTGGTAAATATAGAGGTCCGGCTCATCAAAGTTGTAATATTAATTATAAACTCCCCTCTTTCATTCCTGTCTTTCTTCATAACCATGCTCATTATGATACGCATCTATTTATTAATGAACTTTCAAAGACATCTGGACACATTTCAGCAATTCCTAACATGGATCAGAAATACATTTCATTCACAAAAACAATTCACACATCTCCTATTACTCATATCAGATTTCTTGATACATTTAAATTCATGGCAAGTCTATTGGCTAACTTGGTTCACAATCTAAAAGAGTTTCCATGTCTTTCAGAGTATTTTTCAGATAAAGATTTTCTAACACAAAAGGGAATTTACCCCTATGACTATATGGACTCATTTGAGAGATTCAATGAAACACAACTTCAAAAGAAAATTTCTATAACAAATTAAACAACAGTCATATATCTGATAAAGATTATGTACATGCACAAAATGTTTGGGAAAAATATAACATCAAGAATCTTGGCGAGTATCACGATTTGTATCTTAAAACTGATGTGCTTTTATTGGCCGATGTATTTGAAGCCTTTAGATCTGTTTGTCACACTGGATATGGATTGGATCCTGCTCACTACTACACAGCACCTGGATTGGCTTGGAGCGCGATGTTGAAAATGACAAAACAAGCTTTGGATTTGATAACCGATGTCGATATGCTTTTGATGATTGAAAAGGCAAAAAGAGGTGGAATTTCACAAGTCTGCTCGAGTAGATACGCAAAAGCAAATAACAAATATCTTCCAAATTATGATTCAACGAAAAAGAGTTCTTACTTGATGTACTATGACGCGAACAACCTGTATGGCTGGGCAATGTCTCAGGCTCTTCCTTATGGAAAACTTAGATGGGTAAAGGAAAAAGACTACAAAAAGGTTTTACAAGATGTATGTATCTCTACACAAAAAGAATTGGATGATTCAAAGGTTGGTTATTATTTTGAGGTCGATTTAAAATATCCTGAAGAACTTCATATCAAACATAAAGATCTTCCATTTGCTTGTGAGAAAGAAAGTCCAAAGAAAGAATGGTTGAGTGATTACCAACGATCGTTTGATATAGGCGAATCAACAGAAAAATTACTTACTACATTATATAACAAGAAAAATTATGTTCTACACCAAAGAAATTTGCGACAATATTTATCAAAAGGTCTAAGAGTAGAAAAGATCCACAGGGTTCTAAAGTTAAATCAAAGTCATTGGCTAAAGGAGTACATTGATTTGAATACACAAAGAAGAACAGAGTCAAAAACAGATTTTGAGAAAGACTTTTACAAATTGATGAATAATGCGGTCTTTGGTAAGACCATGGAGAACGTGAGGAAAAGACAAAATATCAGACGAGCAACATCCTGGGAACAAGCATCAAAATTAATTAATAGACCGAGTTTTACTCGAGCTGAGGTCTTTACTGAGAACTTTTGTGCGATCCATTTGATTAAAGAGTATTGAAATGGACAAACCTATTTATATTGGAACATAAATTCTTGATTTATCAGTCATTAATGTATGATTACTTTTATAATAACTTGAGGAAGAAATATCAAAATGATGTTAATCTACTTTATATGGATACAGATAGTTTTATTTTGAAAATTAATACTGATGATGTTTATTCAGACATGAAAAAGGACATTAATATCTATGATACAAGTAATTACAGTCCGGAGAGTGAGTTGTTCTCTTCTAAAAATAAAAAGGTGATTGGAAAGTTCAAGGATGAATTAGGAGGATATGTTATGAGTGAATTTGTGGGATTGAGGTCAAAGGCTTATGCTTATAAATACATTGTGAATAACGTTGAAAAGACTGATAAGAAGTTAAAAGGTGTAAAGAAAAATGTTATTAAAGAAACAATAAACTTTAAGGATTATTATAACTGTTTAACAACAAAGAAAGAAGCGTTTCGAAAGATTAATGGATTAAGAAGTTATAAACATCAATTATATACAGAAGAGATAAATAAGAAAGCATTAGGAGCTTTTGATGATAAGAGGTTTATTTTAGAAAATGGAATTGATAGTCTCCCTTATGGTTATATAAGTATATAAGTGAGAAGTTAAAAAGGGGGTTAGGGATTTTAACGGGCTACCGCCGCCTTTTTTTACTATTATATAAATGATAGAACCAAGTATCAACCAGACTAAAGAGTGGAGGTGTAATCAACCTTGGTATATAAATGGAAAACATAATGAATGTGAAAAATATCAAATAAGACTTATTGAAAAGGCAACTGGTAAAAAAGTTCATAAAACAAATAAGCGAATTAATTTAAATACAGGTGAGTTGGGTAAAAAAGATGGAAATATTTTTGAGTGGACAGAAAACTTTGATGGTTGTCAGGAAAATATATACTTTAATTTAAAAATGGTGTGTGGCACAGGAGGTGCTCAGACAAGGACATTGAGGGAGGTTTATCATTTTATTTTATCTCAGTTAAAATATCTTGATAAAGAACCAAACTCAAACATATACTTTGTTAATGTATTAGATGGTGAAGAGAGTTGTAGGAGAATTAAATTATTTCCTTCGCATAAACAAATATTTGTTGGATCATTGTTTCAGTGGTCTACTAAACAACAATGATCATTGATAGTAAGAGTAAAAGGCCTATAAGACCAAGGGGGGAAGGAATAGAGGTGTTAAGGGGAAATGAAGAAAAGTGATGGTGAGAGGAAAATTTACATGTCAGTCAATGGAGATTTGGAGGTTCAATGAAGGATTGGTTCCAAGCTGTTGGTGTTCAGCCTGGTACATCAAGATGGGTTTACCATTCAGCCCTAGCTCAATTAAAATATCTTCATTATGTATTAGCCCAAGTAGATTAATTGGCTCATAAGGCCAATAAGCTCATGGTTCAAAAGGCCAAAAGGCTCATAGAGTCTTTTAGAGTAATAGGGATGTTTTCCAAAAGTGGGAAAAGACAGGGGGGTAAACGACATTAGATAGGGTTTTTTGCCATGTTAAATGGGTTTGTCCCAGGAACAACATTTATCATCTACTCATATCGACTCCTCAAATCAATAACGGTTAAAGTATACTTTTTTTTCTTCTTTTTTTTCTTTTTTTTGTATACAAGATCGAGGCTCGTGAACGAGCGAACATTAATCGCACAAAAAGTCAAACTGGCACAAAACACAAAATAAGGGGAGCGGTAGACAAGATGGGGAGAGAGGGGGAAGGACAAAAAACACAACATTTGAGAGCAGGGACATCGAGAGAACTGTTGGAGGGAGAGGGCTTAGGGGGAAGTGGGAGAGGTATAAAACATATGAACACTGCAAGGACT
This sequence comes from Myxine glutinosa, assembly GCF_964187855.1. Classification (NCBI taxonomy): domain Eukaryota; kingdom Metazoa; phylum Chordata; class Myxini; order Myxiniformes; family Myxinidae; genus Myxine; species Myxine glutinosa. The sequence goes on from NC_136268.1 coordinate 17,125,612, forward strand.
TCCAGGAAAAGTAAAAATGTGCTCAAAGTAAAAATGGTTTTTCGAACATCCGGGTAGAATCACTTCCCTTTTATCGATATATTTGTGCATAAATTAAAATTTCGCACTCGTACTGGCGTTGAAAACCACTTTTATCGCACTTGCGTTATTGTTGCAAAACCACTTTTCGCAATTGGGTTAGTGTTGCAAAACCAATTTCCACACTTGTGCTTGCATTGAAAACCACTTTCCACACTTGTGTTATTGTTGCAAAACCAATTTCCACACTTGTGCTTGCATTGAAAACCACTTTCTGCACTCGTGCTTGTGTTGAAAACCACATTTCGCAATTGGGTTTGTGTTGCAAAACCACTTATCGCACTTGTGCTCATGTTGAAAACCTCTTTCCACACTTGTGTTAGTGTTGCAAACCACTTTCCGCACTCGTGCTAGTGTTGTAAACCATTATTCGCATTTGTGTTAGTGTTGCAAAAACCAATTTCCACACTTCTGCTGCCGTTGAAAACCACTTTCAGCACTCGTGCTGGTGTTGAAAACCACTTTTCGCATTTGGTTTAGTATTGCAAAACCACTTTCCGCGCCTGTGCTGGTGTTGAGAACCAATAATCACACTTGTGTTAGTGTTGAAAAACCACTTTTCTCACTCGTCCTTGTGTTGCAAAACCACTTTTCGCACTTGTGTTATTGTTGCAAAAACCAATTTCTGCACTCATACTGGCATTGCAAACCACTTATCGCACGTGTGTTAGTGTTGCAAAACCACTTTCACACTTGTGTTAGTGTTGCAAAACCACTTTTGCACTTGTGTTAGTGTTGCAAAACCATGTTTTGCACTTGTGTTAGTGTTGCAAATCCACTTTTCGCACTTGTGCTAGTGTTGAAAACCACAATTTGCATTTGTCTTGGTGTTGCAAAACCACTTATCGCACTTGTGCTCATGTTGAAAACCACTTTCTACACTTGTGGTAGTGTTGCAAAACCACTTTTCGCACTTGTGTTATTGTTGCAAAAAACACTTTTCACACTCATACTGGCATTGAAAACCACTTATTGCAATTGTGTTAGTGTTGCAAAACCACTATCGCACTTGTGTTAGTGTTGCAAAACCACTTTTGCACTTGCGTTAGTGTTGCAAAACCACGTTTCGCACTTGTGCTGGTGTTGAAAACCACAACTCGCATTTGTCTTAGTGTTGCAAAACCAATATCCACACTTCTGATGCCGTTGAAAACCACTTTCAGCACTCGTGCTAGTGTTGTAAACCACTTGTCACATTTGGTTTAGTATTGCAAAACCACTTTCTGCGGCCGTGCTGGTGTTGAAAACCACTTATCACACTTGTGTTAGTGTTGCAAATCCCCTTTTGCACTTGTGTTAGTGTTGCAAAACCACGTTTCGCACTTGTGCTTGTGTTGAAAAGCACTTTCCGCACTTGACCATGTGTTGCAGAACTACTTTCTGCACTTGAGCTGGCATTGAATGCCACTTTTTGCACTTGTGTTAGTGTTGCAAAACCACTTTCCACACTTGTGCTGGTGTTGAATCTCACTTTCCACACTTGAGCTGGTGTTGCAGAACCACTTTCACACTTGTGTTAGTGTAGCAACACCACTTTTTGCACTTGCCCTAGTGTTGAAAACCACAACTCGCATTTGTCTTAGTGTTGCAAAACCAATATCCACACTTCTGCTTCCGTTGAAAACCACTTTCAGCACTCGTGCTAGTGTTGTAAACCACTTTTCGCATTTGGTTTAGTATTGCAAAACCACTTTCTGCGCCCGTGCTGGTGTTGAAAACCACTTATTACACTTGTGTTATTGTTGCAAAAACCACTTCCCGCACTTGTACTGGCTTGAAAACTACTTATTGCACTTGTGTTAGTGTTGCAAAACCACTTTTGCACTTGTGTTAGTGTTGCAAAACCACGTTTCGCACTTGTGCAAATGTTGAAAACCACAATTCGCATTTGTCTTGGTGTTGCAAAACCACTTATTGCACTTTTGCTCGTATTGAAAAACACTTTCCACGCTTGTTTGCGTTGCAAAACCACTTTTCGCACTTGTGTTTTTGTTGCAATAACCACTGTCCGCACTCATACTGGCATTGAAAACCACTTTTCGCACTTGTGCTTGTGTTGAAAAGCACTTTCCGCACTTGAGCTAGTGTTGCAGAACTACTTTCCGCACTTGTGCTGCCATTGAATACCACTTTTTGCACTTGTGTTTGTGTTGCAAAACCACTTTCCACACTTGTGCTGGCTTTGAATACCACTTTCTTCACTTGAGCTGGTGTTGCAGAACCACTTTCGCACTTGTGTTAGTGTAGCAAAACCACGTTTTACACCTGCACTGGTGTTGAAAACCACAACTCGCGTTTGTCTTAGTGTTGCAAAACCAATATCCACACTTCTGCTGCCGTTGAAAACCACTTTCAGCACTTGTGCTAGTGTTGAAAACCACTTTTCGCATTTCGTTTAGTATTGCAAAAACACTTTCTGCGCCCGTGCTGATGCTGAAAACCACTTATCACACTTGTGTTGGTGTTGCAAAACCACTTTTCTCACTCGTGCTTGTGTTTCAAAACCACTTTTCGCCCTTGTGTTATTGTTGCAAAAACCACTTTCCGCACTCGAGCTGTTGTGGAAAACCACTTATCACACTTGTTTAGTGTTGCAAAACCACTTTCGCACTGCCTCACTCTTCCCCCTCCTCAAATAACACCTCACTGCGCCTCACCCAATCACCATCAAACCTTTTGTCCACCCCATTCTTCCCTTTCTCCAAGCTATTCTGAAATCTCTGACACACCTTCAACAGCTCTCTCTACCTCTTCCTCCTCTTCCACATCTTACCCTACAGCCCCCGCCCCCTGTTCTGTATCCGATGCTCCCCCTACCTCTTCTTTAACAGTATGGACCTCAAACATCCGGGGCCTTCGCTCAAACTGGACTGATCTCTCCATACAGGTTGCTTCTGACAAACCAGACGTGATCTGCTTAACAGAAACTTTCCTCCTTCATGATGTCTCTGAATCCTTGATATCTCTCCCAGGTTACTCCCTCCTCCGGTATGATAGACCTGAGCCTCGTCCTGTAGGGGGGGGGGGGGGGGTTGGCGGGGGGGGGGGGGGTTGCTATCTTTATAAAAAAAACTCTCTTCCTCACTCGCCCTGCACTGCCCTCTCTCCACCTCACCCCCAGGAATACCTTTGGCTACGGCTTCCCCTTCGCTCCCACCTTTTGTTCATATGTGTGTTGTACCGTCCACCAAACAGTGATGACTCCATCTACATCTCGCTGTCTGATAATATGGACCAACTTCTATCTACCCATCGCAACTCTCTCTTCCTCATATGTGGTGATTTCAATTGTCACCATGCCGGTTGGCTGGGTGTGGGTACCTCTCTCACCAGCCATGGCTCTTCAGCAAAGGACTTCTGTGACTCACTGGGACTGACACAATCTGACAATTTCCCGACCCGGATCTCAGTCAACGGAGCATCTTCTCTTCTGGACTTGGTGATGACTAACTTCCCTGAAAATGCCTGCTGCTCTTATTCTGCTCCAATCGGCTCATCTAATCATGTGCTTGTTAAAGTGGACATCTCTCTGACCATTCTCAGAGAGCCTCCTCAGCGTCGACGAGTCTGGCATTTCACTCAGGCCAACTGGCACGGTCTTCAAGCAGCCATCAATCATCTGGACTGGTCTCCAATCTCTACCGCCTCTGACATCAACTCATCCTGGGAATTCTTCCAAAGCAAATTGCTCTCTCTCATGCACAGATTTATCCCATCTCGTCTTCAGTTGTCATGCCCTTCCTCCCGTCCATGGTACACGGAATCTTGTGGTGAGGCTATTGCCCAGAAACAACTTGCTTTCGTCTCCTGGAAAGCAAATCCAAAGGAAGGAAATCTCATTTCCTTTCACAAAGCCCGAAACAAGTGTGTGTCCACCCTCAGGAGAGCCAGGAAACAATATCTCACCATTCTCAAGACCGAACTCTCTTATCTGTCTCCCTCTTCCAAATCCTGGTGGTGTCTGGTCAAATCTGTTTCTGGTGTTTGTTCCCCCTCCATCCCGTCCCTCACCTCAAACGGCCACACGGCTGACTCCGCACGTGAAAAAGCTGAATGCCTCGACTCTGTGTTTGCCTCTAATTCTTGTGTCCCAAACCCATCCCTCTCTGTACCCACCATACCCAGTCATACCCAGCTGCTCCTGGACTCTGTGTCCTTTCCTCCTGACAAGGTGGAAAAGTTTCTGTCAACCCTCGAATCTGATTCTGCAACTGGACCTGACGGCATCAGCCCACGGGTCCTAAAAGCCTGTACTTCCGCTCTTTCACTCCCTCTCTCTGTTCTCTTCACCCTCTCTTTTGCTCAAGGTCGTCTGCCATCTGCTTGGAAATCTGCCAACATCACCGCTTTGCACAAAAAAGGTGCAAAAACAGATCCCAGCAACTGCAGACCAATCAGCCTTCTCCCAATTATCAGCAAAGTCATGGAATCCATCATTGCTTCAGATATGAAATCTTTCCTCTTCTCCAATGGCTTGATCTCTGATCATCAATTTGGTTTCAGACCTGGTCACTCTACTCTGGACATGCTGCTGCTGCTTTTTCAACAATGGATGGAGGTCCTCAATGCTAAACAGGAAATTAGAGCTGTCTCCCTTGACATATCACGTGCCTTCGATACGGTATGGCACCCTGCTCTGCTCACCAAACTCTCCTCTTTTGGTAGCCATGGAAATCTCCACGCATGGCTGGCGGACCTCCTCTCTGGTCGTAGTCAACGTGTGGCCCTGAATGGGTTTCTCTCATCTCCTCTTCCTGTTCAGGATGGAGTTCCCCAAGGCAGTGTTCTGGGCCCTGTGCTTTTTCTGGTCTTCATCAATGATCTCTCTGACTCTCTTGAAAATCCTCTCTATCTCTTTGCTGATGACTCTACTCTCTGTTGCTCCATTCTTCATCCCTCAGAACGGCAGTCTGCAGCCTCGTCACTCTCTGAAGACCTGGACAAAATCAGAGGCTTGGCAAACAAGTGGAACATGTCTTTCAATCCTGACAAATCTCACACTCTTTCGATGTCTCTCCGAAAAGACCGACTGGACAACCCTCCCATCCACTTTCTGAATAATCCTCTCCAAGAAGTTCTGTCACTCAAGATTTTGGGTCTCACTATCTGCCATGATCTTTCCTGGGAAAACCACATTTCAAATCTGGCCTCCAAAGCCAGTCGCCGACTGGGCATCCTCCATCGTGCAAAGTCCTTCCTTGGCACACCTGAGCTCCTCACCACATAGAAGGCTTTCATCCGCAGCTCAATGGAATACTGCTCTCCCCTCTAGGCTGGTGCTCCTGCCTCACACCTAGCTCGTCTTCACGCTGTTGAAACCAAAGCATTCAGAATCATTGGAATCTTCCGTGATGAAGCTAACTCCAAGGGCCTCTCACTCACTCACCGCAGGCAGGTTGGTGGTCTTTCCGTCTTCTACCGACTCCTCTCTGGCCTTGCCCCCCCCCCCAGCTCTCTCTGGGCTTTGTCCCGCAAATATTCCTACAGGTCGCACAAGATCTGCCAGCAACCCTCTTATTGTTAAACTGCCAAAATCAAGACTCTCTGCTCACCTTCACTCCTTCATTTCTCTTTTCTCCCACCTCTGGAACAAACTCCCTCACTCTCTTCAATCCCACTCCACCCTCCAGGTCTTCCCCCCATCCAAAACCTTGATCTTTTCTACCCCCGCTAATTTCACTCCAATTCCACTTATTTGAAATACCAACTTCTGTCCTGGAATTCCATGGTGTCCTTGTGTCTTATACTTCTCCCACCCCCCCCTCTTCCCATGCCTCCTCCCCCCAAGCCCTCTCCCTCCCACACATCTCCCTGCTCTCAAATGTTGTGTGCTCTCAAGTGTTTGTGTGCTTCCCCTTCTCTCCCCATCTTGTCTTCCGCTCCCTCTTTTTATATATTTTGTTTGTCTGGTTGATTTGTTTGTGAAGTAAATGTCAGCTCTTTCACGAGCCTCGATTTCAGTATACAAAAAACAAACAAAAAAAAAAAACGTATTTTTTGCATACAGGATTTTTTGGCATACAAGCATTTGCGCGAAAACAGTTTTCTGTCAATTATGTATTCTTTTGATGTATATGAGTGTAATACACCCTATCTAATGAAGCACACACGTTTCTGCACTAGAAGGGTGACTTGCAACCAAAGAAACGTGCACTTTTATGTCAAAACTGCGTATTTTTGGCATACAAGATTGCATTTGCGCGAAAACAGTTTTCTGTCAAATATGTATTATGTTGATGTATATGAGTGTAATACACCCTATCTAATGAAGTACACACGTTTCTGCACTAGAAGGGTGACATGCAACCAAAGAAATGTGCACTTTTATGTCAAAACTGCGTAGTTTTGGCATACAAGATTGCATTTGCGCGAAAACAGTTATCTGTCAAATATGTATTATTTTGATGTATATGAGTGTAATACACCCTATCTAATGAAGCACACACGTTTCTGCACTAGAAGGGTGACTTGCAACCAAATAAACGTACACTTTTATGTCAAAACTGCGTATTTTTGGCACACAATATTGCATTTGCGCGAAAACAGTTTTCTGTCAAATATGTATTATTTTGATGTATTTGAGTGTAATACACCCTATCTAATGAAGCACACACGTTTCTGCCTTGAAGGGTGACTTGCAACCAAGGAAACGTGCACTTTTATGTCAAAATTGCGTGTTTTTGGCAGACAAGATTGCATTTGCGTGAAAACAGTTTTCTGGCAAATATGTATTATGTTGATGTATATGAGTGTAATACACCCTATCTAATGAAGTACACACGTTTCTGCACTAGAAGGGTGACTTGCAACCAAAGAAATGTGCACTTTTATGTCAAAACTGCGTAGTTTTGGCATACAAGATTGCATTTGCGCGAAAACAGTTTTCTGTCAAATATGTATTATTTTGATGTATATGAGTGTAATACACCCTATCTAATGAAGCACACACATTTCTGTACTAGAAGGGTGACTTGCAACCAAAGAAACGTACACTTTTATGTCAAAACTGCGTATTTTTGGCAGACAATATTGCATTTGCGCGAAAACAGTTTTCTGTCAAATATGTATTATTTTGATGTATTTGAGTGTAATACACCCTATCTAATGAAGCACAGACGTTTCTGCCTTGAAGGGTGACTTGCAACCAAGGAAACGTGCACTTTTATGTCAAAACTGCGTATTTTTGGCATACAAGATTGCATTTGCGCGAAAACAGTTTCTGTCAATTATGTATTATTTTGATATATATGAGTGTAATACACCCTATCTAATGAAGCACACACGTTTCTGCACTATAGTCAGGTTCACTATGTTTTTTCGTTCAAAATCAGGGTAGATTAGCAAACCTATACATTTTTGGAAACGTTATTACATGGAAAATCTGAAAATCAATGTTTACATTTGCCAATTCCGACCAATTCGATTCGACCAATTCGACCAATTCGACCAATCGACCAATTCCATTCGACCAATTCGACCATTCGACCATTCGACCAATCGCTTCGATCGACCATTCGACCATTCGACCAATTCGATCGATTCGATTCGATTCGATTCATCGAATTATATTCGATCGACCATTCGACCAATTCGATTTGCCAATCAATTTGACCGCTTGTGTGGAACGGACTGTGAAAAAGATGCGGACTATATTGTCGGATACGACACACAGGACAGTGATGACGAACTCTAAATGGCATATTCTGTAATCGTGTATGTTTGATGCCATTGACTGCCTGTATATATTTTGTCATTGACTGCCTGTGTAGATGTGAAGTTATACTGACTGCATGTGTATCTATGATTTTGCTGACTGCCTGTGTATGTTTGGTGATATGAATTATTGTGACACATTTTGATGTTATTAACTGCCTGTACAAAATGATAACATGTATTTGATTATGCAAATTAACGCGAATATAAAGACAGTATTTTGCAATTCAAAACCCTTGATTCGTGTCTTACCATTCCCCATAGCACTAATTTGATACTTTCATTGGATTCCTTGTCCCTGAAAATATAGGTTTAGTATATTTTTAAAAGTTTTTAGGGTAATTAAAGGCAGAAATAGAACAAAATATGTATTTTACAGTGGCCATTTTGAAAATCCAAAATGGCCTCCATACAGGTATCTCTCCAAATGTAAACATTGATTTTTAGTTTCCTTATGCTATAACCTTTCCAAAAATGTATAGGTTTGCTAATCTACCATGATTTTGAACGAAATATAATTTATTGACAAAGTGAACCTGATTACTATAAGGGTGACTTGCAACCAAAGAAACGTGCACTTTTATGTCAAAACTGCGTATTTTTGGCATACAAGATTGCATTTGCGCGAAAACAGTTTTCTGTGAAATATGTATTATTTTGATGTATATGAGTGTAATACACCCTATCTAATGAAGCACACACGTTTCTGCACTTGAAGGGTGACTTGCAACCAAAGAAACGTGCACTTTTATGTCAAAACTGCGTATTTTTGGCAGACAAGTTTGCATTTGCGTGAAACGTATTCTGTCAAATATGTATTATTTTGATGTATATGAGTGCAATACACCCTATCTAATGAAGCACACACGTTTCTGCACTGGAAGGGTGACTTGCAACCAAAAAAACGTGCACTTTGAGGTCAAAATGAGAGTTGCGCATGCGCAAGATTGGAGGTCTCGTCTCTTCAAAGCTGTCCATGCGCGCTCGCTTTCGAAGTTAAGCAACTTTTCACAATTGTGTTTTTGTCGAAACTGTATCTTTCTCTCGGTGTATGTACCTATTGGGGTGTCTTTAATAGTATTCTTGTTGTTGGTTTTTCATACCTGTGTACAGAATCGTCGGTCTTTCGTATCGCGTTTTCTGAGGCCTAAGTGTAGTACTGGGCTACCGTGTCCGACCTTGGCTTGAGGCTTTGTTTTTGTCTCAGAGGTTCTCCGATCGCGCTGCAATTACTTTCCGGTCTCTGTTTTTCACGGTCTTTTCACCCCATACTTCCTTGTTTAAAATCTAAAAAAAAAACAAAATAAAAAAAACATTTCCTTCTGTTCGTATTCGTTTATTCGTTCTTATTTGTTCGTTCGTTCTTCGACCACGTTGTTTGTGATCACGTGATCACGTTGTTAAAAAATGTCTCATCTGTCCCCTGAAGACCTGTACTCTGTCATATTCTATAACACCTTTTTCTTCTTTTTCTATAAAAGGATGCTTTCGACTTGCTCACCAAATCTATTCATTCCAAAAAAAAATTCCATCTCTTATAGTGCATCTTTCATTCATTCCCTAAACTCTCCAGCACTCCATCCTCCCTCCAGTGTCCTCAAACGTATTTTTGACTCGAATGTCGCAAGAAACTCATTTTGCAATAAATGTTCGTTTCCCATTAATCTTACACTTTTCAAAATCCCATCACCCCAAAATCCCATTTCCCATCACCCCTCCCCTCTAAATCTACCCCCTTGCCCCTCCCCTTCAAATCATCCCCATCACCCATCTCTTTCAAATCTTCCCCCTTGCCCCTCCCCTCCAAATCTTCCCAATCACCCATTCCTTTCAAATCTCCCCCCACACCCTCCCCTCCGAGACTCTCCCTCACTCCTCCCCTCCTAGACTCCCCTCTCACCCCTCCTCCTCAAAGCGTCCTCCCCGCTTCTTCCCCCTTCCAACTTTCACCTTCATCTCCCTCAACCTTCTGCCTCGCTCTTCCCCCTCGTCAAATAACACCTCACTGCGCCTCTCCCAATGACCATCAAACCTTTTGTCCGCCCCATTCTTCCCTTTCTACAAGCTATTCTGTAATCTCCGACACACCTTCAACAGCTCTCCCTACCTCTTCCTCCTCTTCCACATCTTACCCTACCGCCCCTCCCCCTGTTCTGTATCCGATGCTCCCCCTTCCTCTTCCTTAACAGTATGGACCTCAAACATCCGAGGCCTTCGCTCAAACTTGTCTGATCTCTCCATACAGGTTGCTTTTGACAAACCAGACGTGATCTGCTTAACAGAAACTTTCCTCCTTCATGATGTCTCTGATTCCTTGGTATCTCTCCCAGGTTACTCCCTCCTCCGGTATGATAGACCTGAGCCTCGTCATGGCGGTGGGGTTGCTATCTTTATAAAAAAAACTCTCTTCCTCACTCGCCCTGCACTGCCCCCTCTCCACCTCACCCCCAGGAATACCTTTGGCTACGGCTTCCCCTTCGCTCCCACCTTTTGTTCAAATGTGTGTTGTACCGTCCACCAAACAGTGATGACTCCATCTACATCTCGCTGTCTGAGAATATGGACCAACTTCTATCTACCCATCCCAACTCTCTCTTCCTCATATGTGGTGATTTCAACTGTCACCACGCCAGTTGGCTGGGTGTGGGTACCTCTCTCACCAGCCATGGCTCTTCAGCAAAGGACTTCTGTGACTCACTGGGACTGACACAATCTGTCAATTTCCCGACCCAGATTTCAGTCAACGGAGCATCTTCTCTTCTGGACTTGGTTATGACCAACTTCCCTGAAAATGTCTGCTGCTCTTCTTCTGCTCCAATCGGCTCTTCTGATCATGTGCTTGTTAAAGTGGACATCTCTCTGACCATTCTCAGAGAGCCTCCTCAGCGTCGACGAGTCTGGCATTTCACTCAGGCCAACTGGCACGGTCTTCAGGCAGCCATCAATCATCTGGACTGGTCTCCCATCTCTACTGCCTCTGACATAAATTCTTCCTGGGAATTCTTCCAAAGCAAACTGCTCTCTCTCATGCACAGATTTATCCCATCTCGTCTTCTGTTGTCATACCCTTCCTCCCGTCCATGGTACACGGAATCTTGTGGTGAGGCTATTGCCCAGAAACAACTTGCTTTCGTCTCCTGGAAAGCAAATCCAACGGAAGGAAATCTTATTTCCTTTCACAAAGCCCGAAACAAGTGTGTGTCCACCCTCAGGAGATCCAGGAAACAATATCTCTCAGTTCTCAGGACCGAACTCTCTTATCTGTCTCCCTCTTCCAAATCCTGGTGGCATCTGGTCAAATCTGTTTCTGGTGTTTGTTCCCCCTCCATCCCCTCCCTCACCTCAAATGGCCACACGGCTGACTCCGCACGTGAAAAAGCTGAATGCCTCAACTCTGTGTTTGCCTCTAAATCTTGTGTCCCAAACCCATCCCTCTCTGTACCCACCGTACCCAATCATACCCAGCTGCTCCTGGACTCTGTGTCCTTTCCTCCTGACAAGGTGGAAAAGTTTCTGTCAACCCTCGACTCGGATTCTGCAACTGGACCTGACGGCATCAGCCCACGGGTCATAAAATCCTGTTCTTCTGCTCTTTCACTCCCTCTCTCTGTTCTCTTCACCCTCTCTTTTGCTCAAGGTCATCTTCCATCTGCTTGGAAATCTGCCAACATCACCGCTTTGCACAAAAAAGGTGCAAAAACAGATCCCAGCAACTACAGACCAATCAGCCTTCTCCCAATTATCAGCAAAGTCATGGAATCCATCATTGCTTCAGATATGAAATCTTTCCTCTTCTCCAATGGCTTGATCTCTGATCATCAATTTGGTATCAGACCTGGACACTCTACTCTGGACATGCTGCTTCTGCTTTCTCAACAATGGATGGAGGTCCTCAATGCCAAACAGGAAATTAGAGCAGTCTCCCTTGACATATCACGTGCTTTCGATACGGTCTGGCACCCCGCTCTGCTCACCAAACTCTCCTCTTTTGGTATCCATGGAAATCTCCACGCATGGCTGGTGGACTTCCTCTCTAGTCGTAGTCAACGTGTGGCCCTGAATGTGTTTCTCTCATCTCCTCTTCCTGTTCAGGCTGGAGTTCCACAAGGCAGTGTTCTGGGCCCTGTGCTTTTTCTGGTCTTCATCAATGATCTCTCTGACTCTCTTGAAAATCCTCTGTATCTCTTTGCTGATGACTCTACTCTCTGTCCCTCCATTCTTCATCCCTCAGATCGGCAGTCTGCAGGCTCCTCACTCTCTGCAGACCTGGACAAAATCACAGACTGGGCAAACAAGTGGAACATGTCTTTCAATCCTGACAAATCTCACACTCTTACGATGTCTCTCCGAAAAGACCGACTGGACAACCCTCCCATCCACTTTCTGAATAATCCTCTCCAAGAAGTTCTGTCACTCAAGCTTTTGGGTCTCACTATCTGCCATGATCTTTCCTGGGAAAACCACATTTCAAATCTGGTCTCCAAAGCCAGTCGCCGACTGGGCATCCTCCGTCGTGCGAAGTCCTTCCTTGGCACACCTGAGCTCCTCACCACATACAAGGCTTTCATCCGCAGCTCAATGGAATACTGCTCTCCCCTCTGGGCTGGTGCTCCTGCCTCACACCTAGCTCGTCTTCACGCTGTTGAAACCAAAGCATTCAGAATCATTGGAATCTCCCGCGATGAAGCTAACTCCAAGGGCCTCTCACTCACTCACCGCAGGCAGGTTGGTGGTCTTTCCGTCTTCTACCGACTTCTCTCTGGCCTTGCCCCCCCCCCCAGCTCTCTCTGGGCTCTGTCCCGCAAATATTCCTACAGGTCGCACAAGATCTGCCTGCAACCCTCTTATGGTCAAACTGCCAAAATCAAGACTCTCTGCTCACCTTCACTCCTTCATTCCTCTTTTCTCCCACCTCTGGAACAAACTCCCTCACTCTCTTCAATCCCACTCCACCCTCCAGGTCTTTAAAACAGCTGTTCACCACCATCTCTTATCTTCCCCCATCCAAAACCTTGATCTTTTCTACCCCCGCTAATTTCACCCCAATTCCACTTTTTTGAAATACCAACTTCTGTCCTGGAAGTCCTTGGTGTCCTTGTGTTTTATACTTCTCCCTCCCCCCCCCCCTTCCCACGCCTCCTCCTCCCAAGCCCTCTCCCTTCCACACATCTCCCTGCTCTCAAATGTTGTGTTTGTGTGCTTACCCTTCTGTCCCCATCTTGTTTTCCGCTCCCTCTTTTTATATATTTTGTTTGTCTGGTTGATTTGTTTGTGAAGTAAATGTTAGCACTTTCACGAGCCTCGATTCAGTATACAAAAAAAAAAACAAAAAAAAAAAATGCGTATTTTTGGCATACAAGATAGCATTTGCGCGAAAACAGTTTTCTGTCAAATATGTATTATTTTGATGTATATGAGTGTAATACACCCTATCTAATGAAGCACACACGTTTCTGCACTAGAAGGGTGACTTGCAACCAAAGAAACGTGCACTTTTATGTCAAAACTGTGTATTTTTGCCATACAAGTTTGCATTTGCGTGAAAGGTTTTCTGTCAAATATGTATTATTTTGATGTATATGAGTGTAATACATCCTATCTAATGAAGCACACGTTTCTGCACTAGAAGGGTGACTTGCAACCAAAGAAACGTGCACTTTTATGTCAAAACTGCTTATTTTTGGCAGACAGGTTTGCATTTGCGTGAAAGGTTTTCTGTCAAATATGTATTATTTTGATGTATATGAGTGTAATGCACCCTATCTAATGAAGCACACACGTTTCTGCACTAGAAGGGTGACTTGTAACCAAAGAAACGTGCACTTTTATGTCAAAACTGCGTATTTTTGGCATACAAGATTGCATTTGCGCGAAAACAGTTTTCTGTCCAATATGTATTATGTTGATGTATATGAGTGTAATACACTCTATCTAATGAAGCACACACGTTTCTGCCGAGAAAGGTGACTTGCAACCAAAGAAACGTGCACTTTTATGTCAAAACTGCGTATTTTTGGCATACAAGATTGCATTTGCGCGAAAACAGTTTTCTGTCAAATATGTATTACTAGCAGAAGTACCCGGCATTGCCGGGCGGGGGCGGGGAGGGGGAAGGGGAGGGGAGGGGAATGGGGGGAGAGCGAGCCCCTTGGTAAAGCGAGCGATTTTTTTTGTTCATAGCGTTCATAGCGTCATAGCGTCATCACGTGATCGCTCTGAGCGAATCAGCGCCCACCTGCTCTGATTCCGTTGATTTCGTGCGCTGAAATGCGCTGAGGTAAATATGAATAAAAAATATGGATCGTCAAATATTTTGAGTTCGGCCATGTTCGTCCCAGGCTCAATGGCCATGTCTATGCCAAATATCAAGCATGTAAGCCTCTCCGTTTAGGAGTCTATCGGTAACATTACACACACACACACACACACACACACACACACACACACACACACACACACACACACACATACACATACACATACACACACACACACACACACACACAAACTGTGTTTTATATATATAGATTGTAGGAGGAGGTGGTGGTCGACTCCAAGGGATCTGAGTGATATATAGTATTGTAGGAGGGGGTGGTGGTCGATTCCAAGGGATCTGGGTGATATTTAGTATTGTAGGAGGAGGTGGTGGTCGATTCCAAGGGATCTGATTGATATATAGTATTGTAGGAGGGGGTGGTGGTCGATTCCAAGGGATCTGAGTGATATATAGTATTGTAGGAGGGGGTGGTGGTCGATTCCAAGGGATCTGAGTGATATATCGTATTGTAGGAGGAGGTGGTGGTCGATTCCAAGGGATCTGGGTAATATTTAGTATTGTAGGAGGGGGTGGTGGTCGATTCCAAGGGATCTGGGTGATATTTAGTATTGCAGGAGGAGATGGTGGTCGATTCCAAGGGATCTGAGTGATATATAGTATTGTAGGAGGAGGTGGTGGTCGATTCCAAGGGATCTGAGTGATATATAGTATTGTAGGAGGGGTTGGTGGTCGATTCCAAGGGATCTGGGTGATATTTAGTATTGCAGGAGGAGGTGGTGGTCGATTCCAAGGGATCTGAGTGATATATAGTATTGTAGGAGGAGGTGGTGGTCGATTCCAAGGGATCTGGGTGATATTTAGTATTGCAGGAGGAGGTGGTGGTCGATTCCAAGGGATCTGAGTGATATATAGTATTGTAGGAGGAGGTGGTGGTCGATTCCAAGGGATCTGGGTGATATTGAGTATTGTAGGAGGGGGTGGTGGTCGATTCCAAGGGATCTGAGTGATATATAGTATTGTAGGAGGAGGTGGTGGTCGATTCCAAGGGATCTGGGTGATATTTAGTATTGCAGGAGGAGGAGGTGGTGGTCGATTCCAAGGGATCTGAGTGATATATAGTATTGTAGGAGGAGGTGGTGGTCGATTCCAAGGGATCTGGGTGATATTTAGTATTGTAGGAGGAGGTGGTGGTCGATTCCAAGGGATCTGGGTGATATTTAGTATTGCAGGAGGAGGTGATGGTCGATTCCAAGGGATCTGAGTGATATATAGTATTGTAGGAGGAGGTGGTGGTCGATTCCAAGGGATCTGGGTGCTATCTAGTATTGCAGGAGGAGGAGGTGGTCGATTCCAAGGGATCTGAGTGATATATAGTATTGTAGGAGGAGGTGGTGGTCGATTCCAAGGGATCTGAGTGATATATAGTATTGTAGGAGGAGGTGGTGGTCGATTCCAAGGGATCTGGGTGATATTTAGTATTGCAGGAGGAGGAGGTGGTCGATTCCAAGGGATCTGAGTGATATATAGTATTGTAGGAGGAGGTGGTGGTCGATTCCAAGGGATCTGAGTGATATATAGTATTGTAGGAGGAGGTGGTGGTCGATTCCAAGGGATCTGGGTGATATTTAGTATTGCAGGAGGATGTGGTGGTCGATTCCAAGGGATCTGGGTGATATTTAGTATTGTAGAAGGGGGTGGTGGTCGATTCCAAGGGATCTGGGTGATATTTAGTATTGTAGGAGGGGGTGGTGGTCGATTGTGAGGGATCTGAGTGATATTTTGTATTGTTGGAGGGGGTGGTGGTCGATTCCAAGGGATCTGGGTGATATTTAGTATTGTAGGAGGAGGTGGTGGTCGATTCCAAGGGATCTGAGTGATATTTAGTATTGCAGGAGGAGGTGGTGGTGGTCGATTGTGAGGGATCTGAGTGATATTTAGTATTGCAGGAGGAGGTGGTGGTGGTCGATTGTGAGGGATCTGAGTGATATTTAGTATTGCAGGAGGAGGTGGTGGTGGTCGATTGTGAGGGATCTGAGTGATATATACAGATAGTCGCGCGGCAAGGAACATCACGTGATCGCTCTGAGCGATTGATTGCAACTCTGCGTCCTGTCGTGGGCGTGGCCACGTGGCCTCATGATCCCAGGTGATTGGCTAACTCGAGCTCGAGAGAGCCATAATGCGCTACGTTATGGCAAAAAATATGAATCTAAAGATGAAAGGGAAAAAAACCTATGTGGTGTGAATGGCAATGTTCGTCGCTTAAATGTGAAAAAAGGCAATTGCTTTTCGCTCTGAAATACGTGCGAACACGTAACTGAGTTAATGGCGGCAGGGAACATCACGTGATCGCTCTGAGCGAATCAGCGCGCTGCTCTGCGACCGGTCAGATTCCGGTCATAATATTTCGCGCTGAGATAAAAATATGGGAAAAGCATATTATGAAATAAATTTTTAGGTCAGCCCTGTTCGTCCCAGGCTCAATGGCCATGTCTGTGCCAAATATCAAGTACGTGAGCCTCTCCGTTTAGGAGTCTATCGGTAAAATTACATACACACACACACACACACACACACACACACACACACACACACACACACACACACACACACACACACACACACGCACACACAAACTGTGTTTTATATACATAGATTTTGATGTATATGAGTGTAATACACCCTATCTAATGAAGCACACACGTTTCTGCACTAGAAGGGTGACTTGCAACCAAAGAAACGTACACTTTTATGTCAAAACTGCGTATTTGTGGCATACAAGATTGCATTTGCGCGAAAACAGTTTCTTTGTCAAATATGTATTATTTTGATGTATATGAGTGTAATACACCCTATCTAATGAAGCACACACGTTTCTGCACGAGAAGTCTGACCTGAAACCAAAGAAACGTGCACTTTTATGTCAAAACTGCATATTTTTGGCATACAAGATTGCATTTGCGCGAAAACAGTTTTTTTGTCAAATATGTATTATTTTGATGTATATGAGTGTAATACACCCTATCTAATGAAGCACACACGTTTCTGCACTAGAAGTCTGACTTGAAACCAAAGAAACGTGCACTTTTATGTCAAAACTGCGTATTTTTGGCATACAAGATTGCATTTGCGCGAAAACAGTTTTTTTGACAAATATGTATTATTTTGATGTATATGAGTGTAATACACCCTATCTAATGAAGCACACACGTTTCTGCAGTAGAAGGGTGACTTGCAACCAAAGAAACGTGCACTTTTATGTCAAAACTGCGTATTTTTGGCAGACAAGATTGCATTTGCGCGAAAACAGTTTTCTGTCAAATATGTATTATTTTGATGTATATGAGTGTAATACACCCTATCTAATGAAGCACACGTTTCTGCACTAGAAGGGTGACTTGCAACCAAAGAAACGTGCACTTTTATGTCAAAACTGTGTATTTTTGGCATACAAGATTGCATTTGCACGAAAACAGTTTTCTGTCAAATATGTGTTCTTTTGATGTATATGAGTGTAATACACCCTATCTAATGAAGCACACACGTTTCTGCACTAGAAGGGTGACTTGCAACCAAAGAAACGTGCACTTTTATGTCAAAACTGCGTATTTTTGGCATACAAGATTGCATTTGCGCGAAAACAGTTTTCTGTCAAATATGTATTATTTTGATGTATATGAGTGTAATACACCCTATCTAATGAAGCACACACGTTTCTGCACTAGAAGGGTGACTTGCAACCAAAGAAACGTGCACTTTTATGTCAAAACTGTGTATTTGTGGCATACAAGATTGCATTTGCGCGAAAACAGTTTTCTGTCAAATATGTATTATTTTGATGTATATGAGTGTAATACACCCTATCTAATGAAGCACACACGTTTCTGCACTAGAAGGGTGACTTGCAACCAAAGAAACGTGCACTTTTATGTCAAAACTGCGTATTTTTGGCAGACAAGATTGCATTTGCGCGAAAACAGTTTTCTGTCAAATATGTATTATTTTGATGTATATGAGTGTAATACACCCTATCTAATGAAGCACACACGTTTCTGCACTAGAAGGGTGACTTGCAACCAAAGAAACGTGCACTTTTATGTCAAAACTGCGTATTTTTGACATACAAGAATGCATTTGCGCGAAAACAGTTTTCTGTCAAATATGTTATACTTGTGTTATTGTTGCAAAAACCAATTTTCGCACTCGTACTGGCATTGAAAACCACTTATTGCACTGGTGTTGGTGTTGGAAAACCACTTTCGCATTTGTGTTAGTGTTGCAAAACCACATTCCACACTTGTGCTCTCGTTGAGTACCACTATCCGCACTTCAGCTCATTTTGAAGAACCTCTTTCGCACTTGTGTTAGTGTAGCAAAACCACTTTTTGCACTTGCGCAAGTGTTGAAAACCACAACTCGCATTTGTCTTGGTGTTGCAAAACGAATTTCCACACGTGTGCTGGCATTGAAAACCACGTTCTGTACTCGTGCTGGTGTAGAAAACCAATTTTCGCAATTGGGTTAGTGTTGCAGAATGACTTTCCGCACTTGTGCTGGCGTTGAAACCCACTTTCCGCAATTGAGCTGGGGTTGCAGAACCACTTTTTGCCCTTGGGCTGGCGTTGAAAACCACTTTCCGCACTTAAGCTGGTGTTGCAGAACCACTTTTCGCACTTGCGCTGGCATTGAAAACCACTTTTTGCACTTGTGTTAGTGTTGCAAAACCACTTTCCACACTTGTGCTGGCATTGAAAACCACTTTTCACACATGTGCTAGTATTGCAAAACCACTTTCCGCACTTGTGCTGGCGTGGAAAACCACTTTTCGCACTTCTGCTAGTGTTAAAAACCACTTTTCGGGCTCCTGTTCGTGTTCAAAACCACTTTTTTCACTTGTGTTAGTGTTGCAAAATCACTTCACTCACTTGAGCTAGTGTTGCAGAACTACTTTTTGCACTTGTGCTGGCATTGAAAACCACTTTTTGCACTTGTGCCTGTGTTGGAAAACCACTTTCCGCACTTGTGCCAGTGTTGAAAACAACTTTTCCCACTTTGGTTAGTGTTTAAAACCACTTTTTGCAATGGTGTTTGTGTTGAAAACCACTTTTCACACGTGTGTTAGTGTTGCAAAACCACTTTTTGCACTTGCGCTAGTGTTGCAAACCACTTTCCGCACTCGTGATGGTGTTGTAAACCATGATTCGCATTTGTGTTGGTGTTGAAAAAAACAATTTCCACACTTATGCTGGCGTTGAAAACCACTTTCCGCAATTGGGTTGTAGTTGCAAAACCACTTATCGCACTTGTGCTCGTGTTGAAAGCCACTTTCCACACTTGTATTAGTGTTGCAACCCACTTTCCGCCCTCGTACTGACGTTGAAAACCACTTATCACACTTGTGTTAGTGTTGCAAAACCACTTTCGCACTCGTGTTCGTGTTGCAAAACCACATTTCGCACTTGTGTTAGTGTTGCAAATCCACTTTTCGCACTTGCGCTTGTGTTGAAAACCACTTTCCACACTCGTGCTAATGTTGAAAACCACTTATCACACTTGTGTTAGTGTTGCAAATCCACTTTTCGCACTTGCGCTTGTGTTGAAAACCACTTTCCACACTTGTGCTGGCATTGAAAACCACTTTCCGCAACCCTACCCTAAACCACTGCTTGCGTTGAAAACCACTTTTCGCGCTCCTGTTAGTGTTCAAAACCACGTTTTGCACTTGTGTTTGTGTTGCAAAACCAAAACCGTTTCTTTCCACACTTGTGCTGGCATTTCAACACAAGTTGCAAAACCACTTGTCTCGCTCGTGTTGGTGTTGAATAACCACTTGTCTCACTTGTGTTCGTGATGTAAAAACACTTTCTGGACTTGTGCCGTCGTGGAAAACCACTCTCCGCACTTGTGCTGGTGTTGGAAAACCACTTTCCGCATGTGTGCTAGCATCGAAACCACTGTCCGCACTTGCGCTGGCATTGCAAACCATTTTTCGCACTTGTGGTAGTGTTGCAAAACCACATTACACACTCGTGCTGGTGTTGAAAATCACTTTTTGCACATGGTTGGTAATGCAAAACCACTTTTTGGACACAACCTAGCATTGAAAACCACTGTGCGCATTTGTCCTGGCATTAAAAACCACTTTTCGCACTTGGGTTAGTATTGAAAAACAACTTTAAGTGCTTTGAGTTGGTCTTGCAAAGCCACGTTCCGCACTTGTGCTGGCATTGAAAACCACTTTTCGCACTTGTGTTCGTGTTTCAAAACCACTTTCCACACTTGTGCTGGCGTTGAAAACCATTTTCTGCGCTTGTGCTGGTGTTGAAAAACCACTTTCGGCACTTGTGTTAGTGTTGAAAAACAGTTTTCGCACTTGTGTTCGTGTTTCAAAACCACTTTCCACACTTGTGCTGGCGTTGAAAACCATTTTCTGCACTTGTGCTAGTGTTGAAAACCACTTTTCGCACTTGCGCTAGTGTTGAAAACCACAATTCGCAATTGGTTTAGTGTTGCAAAACCACTTATTGCACTTGCACTTGTGCTCGTGTTGAAATTCCACTTTCCACACTTGTGTCAGTGTTGCAAACCACTTCCGCACTCGTGCTGGTGTTGTAAACCATTATTCGCATTTGTGTTAGTGTTGCAAAAACCAATTTCTACACTTATGCTGGCGTTGAAACCCACTTTCCGCAATTGAGCTGGGGTTGCAGAACCACTTTTTGCCCTTGGGCTGGCGTTGAAAACCACTTTCCGCACTTAAGCTGGTGTTGCAGAACCACTTTTCGCACTTGCGCTGGGATTGAAAACCACTTTTTGCACTTGTGTTAGTGTTGCAAAACCACTTTCCACACTTGTGCTGGCATTGAAAACCACTTTTCACACATGTGCTAGTATTGCAAAACCACTTTCCGCACTTGTGCTGGCGTGGAAAACCACTTTTCGCACTTCTGCTAGTGTTAAAAACCACTTTTCGGGCTCCTGTTCGTGTTCAAAACCACTTTTTTCACTTGTGTTAGTGTTGCAAAATCACTTCACTCACTTGAGCTAGTGTTGCAGAACTACCTTTTGCACTTGTGCTGGCATTGAAAACCACTTTTTGCACTTGTGCCTGTGTTGGAAAACCACTTTCCGCACTTGTGCCAGTGTTGAAAACAACTTTTCCCACTTTGGTTAGTGTTTAAAACCACTTTTTGCAATGGTGTTTGTGTTGAAAACCACTTTTCACACGTGTGTTTGTGTTGCAAAACCACTTTTTGCACTTGCGCTAGTGTTGCAAACCACTTTCCGCACTCGTGATGGTGTTGTAAACCATGATTCGCATTTGTGTTGGTGTTGAAAAAAACAATTTCCACACTTATGCTGGCGTTGAAAACCACTTTCCGCAATTGGGTTGTAGTTGCAAAACCACTTATCGCACTTGTGCTCGTGTTGAAAGCCACTTTCCACACTTGTATTAGTGTTGCAACCCACTTTCCGCCCTCGTACTGACGTTGAAAACCACTTATCACACTTGTGTTAGTGTTGCAAAACCACTTTCGCACTCGTGTTCGTGTTGCAAAACCACATTTCGCACTTGTGTTAGTGTTGCAAATCCACTTTTCGCACTTGCGCTTGTGTTGAAAACCACTTTCCACACTCGTGCTAATGTTGAAAACCACTTATCACACTTGTGTTAGTGTTGCAAATCCACTTTTCGCACTTGCGCTTGTGTTGAAAACCACTTTCCACACTTGTGCTGGCATTGAAAACCACTTTCCGCAACCCTACCCTAAACCACTGCTTGCGTTGAAAACCACTTTTCGCGCTCCTGTTAGTGTTCAAAACCACGTTTTGCACTTGTGTTAGTGTTGCAAAACCAAAACCGTTTCTTTCCACACTTGTGCTGGCATTTCAACACAAGTTGCAAAACCACTTGTCTCGCTCGTGTTGGTGTTGAATAACCACTTGTCTCACTTGTGTTCGTGATGTAAAAACACTTTCTGGACTTGTGCCGTCGTGGAAAACCACTCTCCGCACTTGTGCTGGTGTTGGAAAACCACTTTCCGCATGTGTGCTAGCATCGAAACCACTGTCCGCACTTGCGCTGGCATTGCAAACCATTTTTCGCACTTGTGGTAGTGTTGCAAAACCACATTACACACTCGTGCTGGTGTTGAAAATCACTTTTTGCACATGGTTGGTAATGCAAAACCACTTTTTGGACACAACCTAGCATTGAAAACCACTGTGCGCATTTGTCCTGGCATTAAAAACCACTTTTCGCACTTGGGTTAGTATTGAAAAACAACTTTAAGTGCTTTGAGTTGGTCTTGCAAAGCCACGTTCCGCACTTGTGCTGGCATTGAAAACCACTTTTCGCACTTGTGTTCGTGTTTCAAAACCACTTTCCACACTTGTGCTGGCGTTGAAAACCATTTTCTGCGCTTGTGCTGGTGTTGAAAAACCACTTTCGGCACTTGTGTTAGTGTTGAAAAACAGTTTTCGCACTTGTGTTCGTGTTTCAAAACCACTTTCCACACTTGTGCTGGCGTTGAAAACCATTTTCTGCGCTTGTGCTAGTGTTGAAAACCACTTTTCGCACTTGCGCTAGTGTTGAAAACCACAATTCGAAATTGGTTTAGTGTTGCAAAACCACTTATTGCACTTGCACTTGTGCTCGTGTTGAAATTCCACTTTCCACACTTGTGTTAGTGTTGCAAACCACTTCCGCACTCGTGCTGGTGTTGTAAACCATTATTCGCATTTGTGTTAGTGTTGCAAAAACCAATTTCTACACTTATGCTGGCGTTGAAAACCACTTTCAGCACTCGTGGTCGTGTTGAAAACCATTTCTCGCATTTGGCTTCGCATTGCAAAACCACTTTTTGCACTTGTGCTGGCATTGAAAACCACTTTACGCACTCGTGTTGGTGTTGAAAACCACTTTCCGCACTTGTGTTAATGTTGCAATACCACTGTCCACACTTGAGCTGGTGTTGCAGAACCACTTTTCGCACTTGTGCCAGCATTGAAAACCGCTTTTTGCACTTGTATTAGTGTTGCAAAAGCACTTTCCACACTTGTGCTGGCATTGAAAACCACTTTACACACATGAGGTCGTATTGCAAAACCACTTTCCGCACTTGTGCTGGCATTGAAAACCACTTTTTGCGCTCCTGTTAGTGTTCAAAACCACTTTTTGCACTTGTGTTAGTGTTGCAAAACCACTTTTCGCACTTGTGTTATTGTCGCAAAAACCAGTTTCTGCACTCGTACTGGCGTTGAATTCCACTATCCACACTTGAGCTCATTTTGCAGAACCACTTTCACACTTGTGTTAGTGTAGCAAAACCACTTTTTGCACTTGCACAAGTGTTGAAAACCACTTTTCGCCCTTCTTCTGGTGTTGAAAACCACTTTTCGCACTTCTGCTTGTGCTGAAAACCAATTTCCGCACTCGTGCTAATGTTGAAAACCACTTATCACACTTGTGTTAGTGTTGCAAAACCACTTTCGCACTTGTGTTAGTGTTGCAAAACCACTTTCCACACTTGTGCTGGCATTGAAAACCACTTTTCACACATGTGCTGGTATTGCAAAACCACTTTCTACACTTGTGCTGGTGTTGAAAACCACTTTTCGCGCTCATTTTAGTGTTCAAAACCACGTTTTGCACTTGTATTAGTGTTGCAAAACCAAAACCGTTTCTTTCCATACTTGTGCTGGCGTTTCAACACAAGTTGCAAAACAACTTGTCTCACTCATGTTGGTGTTGAATAACCACTTTTTGCACATGGTTAGTAATGCAAAACCACTTTTTGGACACAACCTAACATTGAAAACCACTGTCCGCATTTGTCCTGGCATTGAAAACCACTTTTCGCACTTGGGTTAGTATTGCAAAACAACTTTAAGTGCTTTGAGTTGGTCTTGCAAATCCACGTTCCGCACTTGTGCTGGCATTGAAAACCACTTTTCGCACTTGTGCTCGTGTTGCAAAACCACTTTCCGCACTTGTGTTAGTGTTGAAAAACACTTTTCGCACTTGTGTTAGTGTTGAAAACCACTTTCCACACTTGCGCTAGTGTTGCAAAACCACTTATCGCACTTGTGCTCGTGGTGAAAATCCACTTTCCACACTTGTGTTAGTGTTGCAAACCACTTTCCGCACTCGTGATGGTGTTGTAAAGCATTATTCGCATTTGTGTTAGTGTTGCAAAAACCTATTTCTACACTTATGCTGGCGTTGAAAACCACTTTCAGCACTCGTGGTCGTGTTGAAAACCACTTCTCCCATTTGGTTTCGCATTGCAAAACCACTTTTTGCACTCGTGCTGGCATTGAAAACCACTTTACGCACAAGTGTTGGTGTTGAAAACCACTTTTCGCACTTGTGTTAATGTTGCAATACCACTGTCCACACTTGAGCTAGTGTTGCAGAACTACTTTCCCCACTTGTGCTGGCATTGAAAATCACTTTCTGCTCTTGAGCTTGTGTTGCAGAACCACTTTTCGCACTTGTGCTGGCATTGAAAACCACTTTACACACATGAGCTCGTATTGCAAAATCACTTTCCGCACTTGTGCTGGCATTGAAAATCACTTTTTGCGCTCCTGTTAGTGTTCAAAACCACTTTTTGCACTTGTGTTAGTGTTGCAAAACCACTTTTCGCACTTGTGTTATTGTCGCAAAAACCAATTTCCGCTCTCGTACTGGCGTTGAATTCCACTATCCGCACTTGAGCTCATTTTGCAGAACCACTTCCGCACTTGTGTTAGAGTAGCAAAACCACTTTTTGCACTTGCACAAGTGTTGAAAACCACTTTTCGCACTTCTGCTGGTGTTGAAAACCACTTTTCGCACATCTGCTGGTGTTGAAAACTACTTTTCGGGCTCCTGTTAGTGTTCAAAACCACTATTTTCACTTGTGTTAATGTTGCAAAACCACTTGGCTCACTTGAGCTAGTGTTGCAGAACTACTTTCCGCACTTGTGCTGGCATTGAAACCACTTTCTGCACTTGAGCTGGTGTTGCAGAACCACTTTTTGCACTTTTGCTGGCATTGAAAACCACTTTTTGCACTTGTGCCTGTGTTGGAAAACCACTTTCCACACTGGTGCCAGTGTTGAAAACAACTTTTCCCACTTTGGTTAGTGTTTAAAACCACTTTTTGCAATTGTGTTTGTGTTGAAAACCACTTTTTGCACTTGTGTTAGTGTTGCAAAACCACTTTTTGCACTTGCGCTTGTGATGAAAACCACAATTCGCCTTTGTCTTGGTGTTGCAAAACCAAATTCCACACTTGCGCTGGCATTGAAAACCACTCTCCACACTCGTGCTTATGTTGAAAACCACAATTTGCAATTGGGTTAGTGTTGCAAAACCACTTATCAAGTGTTGCAAAACCACTTATCACACGTGGGCTCATGTTGAAAACCACTTTCCATTCTTGTGTTAGTGTTGCAAACCACTTTTCGCACTCGTGCTGGTGTTGTAAACCATTATTCGCATTTGTGTTAGTGTCGCAAAAACCAATTTCTACACTTATGCTGGCGTTGAAAACCACTTTCAGCACTCGTGGTCGTGTTGAAAACCACTTCTCGCATTTGGTTTCGCATTGCAAAACCACTTTTCGCACTTGTGCTGGCATTCAAAACCACTTTACGCACAAGTGTTGGTGTTGAAAACCACTTTCTGCACTTGTGTTAATGTTGCAGAACTACTTTCCACACTTGTGCTGGCATTGAAAATCACTTTCTGCTCTTGAGCTGGTGTTGCAAAACCACCTTCCACACTTGTGCTGGCATTGAAAACCACTTTACACACATGAGCTCGTAGTGCAAAACCACTTTCCGCACTTGTGCTGGCGTTGACAACCACTTTTCGCGCTCCTGTTAGTGTTCAAAACCACTTTTTGCACTTGTGTTAGTGTTGCAAAACCACTTTTTGCACTTGTGTTGTTGTTGCAAAAACCAATTTCCGCACTCATACTGGCGTTGAAAACCACTTATCGCACTGGTGTTAGCGTTGGAAAACCACTTTGGCATTTGTTTTAGTGTTGCAAAACCAGTTTCGCACCTGTGTTCGTGTTGCAAAACCACATTCCACACTTGTGCTGTCATTGAATACCACTATCCGCACTCGAGCTCATTTTGCAGACCCACTTTCGCACTTGTGTTAGTGTAGCAAAACCACTTTTTGCACTTGCGCAAGTGTTGAAAACCACAACTCGCATTTGTTTTAGTATTGCAAAACCACTTTTCGCGCCCGTGCTGGTGTTGAAAACCACTTATCACACTTGTTTTAGTGTTGCAAAACCACTTTTCTCACTCGTGCTTGTGTTGCAAAACCACTTATCAGTTTTAAATATGTTTTAAATATGTTTTAAATGTTTTAAATATGTTTTATTTAATATTTAATAAATTTCAAAATTAATATTTGTTATCAAATTTCATGTGAAAATCGACATTTTAAACCTGAAAATTAAACAGCAATTGCATGGTCCCATGCTGAATAGGGAAAACATCGATTTGAGATCAAAAGTTCAAAGGTCAACTCAAA
Organism: Myxine glutinosa; assembly: GCF_964187855.1. NCBI lineage: Eukaryota > Metazoa > Chordata > Myxini > Myxiniformes > Myxinidae > Myxine > Myxine glutinosa. Next base: position 17,152,221 of record NC_136268.1, read on the forward strand.
GTAAAACTCATGAAATTGTCAAATTTCATGTGAATATCGACATTGCAAACCACTTTCCGCACTCGTGCTACTGTTGTAAAAAAAAATCCTCATTTGTGTTAGTGTTGCAGAACTACTTTCCGCACTTGTGCTGGCATTGAAAACCACTTTCTGCACTTGAGCTAGTATTGCAGAACCACTTTTTGCACTTGTGCTGGCATTGAAAACCACTTTTTGCACTTGTGTTAGTGTTGCAAAACCACTCTTCTCACTTGAGCTAATGTTGCAGAACTACTTTCCGCACTTGTGCTGGCATTGAAAACCACTTTCTGCACTTGAGCTTTTTTTTTTTTTTTTTTTTTTGTATACAAGATCGAGGCTCGTGAAAGAGCTAACATTAATCACACAAAAAGTCAAACCGACACACAAAACACAAAATAAGGGGAGCGGTAGACAAGATGGGGATAGAGGGGGAAGGACGGACACAAACACAACATTTGACCACAGGACATCGAGAGAACTGTTGGAGGGAGAGGGCTTGGGGGGAGGTGGGAGAGGTATAAAACATATGGACACTGCAAGGATTTCCAGGAAAGAAGTTGGAATTTTAAAAAAGTGTATCTGGGGTGAAAATTAGCGGGGGAAGAAAAGATCAAGGTTTTCGATCAAGGATCAAGGGGAAGATAAGAAGATAAGAGCTAGTATTGCAGAACGACTTTCCGCACTTGTGCTGGCATTGAAAAACATTTCTGCACTTGAGCTATTATTGCAGATCGACTTTTTGCACTTGTGCTGGCATTGAAAACCACTTTTTGCACTTGTTAGTGTTGCAAACCACTGTCCACACTTGTGCTGGCATTGAAAACCATTTTTCACACATGTGCTCGTATTGCTAAACCACTTTCCGCACTTGTGCTGGCATTGAAAACACTTTTTACACTTGTGTTAGTGTTGCAAAACCACTTGTGCTCGTGTTGAAATCCACTTTCCTCATTTTTGTTGTTGTTGCAAAACCACTTTCCGCACTCGTGCTAGTGTTGTAAACCATTATTCACATTTGTGTTAGTGTTGCAAAAACCAATTTCCACACTTCTGCTGCCGTTGAAAACCACTTTCAGCACTCGAGCTCATGTTGAAAACCACTTTTCACATTTGGTTTAGTATTGCAAAACCACTTTCCGTGCCCGTGCTGGTATTGAAAACCACTTATCACACTTGTGTTAGTGTTGCAAAACCACTTTTCTCACTCGTGCTTGTGTTGCAAAACCACTTTTCGCATTTGTTTTAGTATTGCAAAACCACTTTCCGTGCCCGTGCTGGTGTTGAAAACCACTTATCACACTTATGTTAGTGTTGCAAAACCACTTTTCTCACTCGTGCTTGTGTTGCAAAACCACTTATCAGTTTTAAATATGTTTTAAATGTTTTAAATATGTTTTATTTAATATTTAATAAACATTAAAATTAATATTTGTTATCAAATTTCATGTGAAAATCGACATTTTAAACCTGAAAATTAAACAGCAATTGCATGGTCCCTTGCTGAATTGGGAAAACATCGATTTGAGATCAAAAGTTCAAAGGTCTACTCAAAGTCAAACTCATGAAATTGTCAAATTTCATGTGAAAATCGACATTTTAAACCTGAAAATTAAACAGCAATTGCATGGTTCCTCGCTGAATTGGGGAAAACAATTATTTGAGATCAAAATTTCAAAGGTCAACTCAAGGTCAAACTTATGACATCATCAAATGTCATCTGAAAAGCAACATTTAAATTTAGAATTAAATGCTTTTCGTTGAATATATGCTGGTGAATGTGCCATTGATCACGATTCTGAGTTAAGTTTGATGACGTTTATGATAAAAATAAAACTTGCCACCAACTTCGACCACTTCATGAATTGTTTTTAATAACAATAATAATAATAATACATTTATTTTATATAGCACTTTTCAAGAAGCCCAAAGGCGCTTTGACAGAGTACAAAAAAAACAAGTGCAAAAAGACAAAAATCAATAGGTAAATAATCAAAGCAAAAGGAAGGAGAAGGAGAAGAGATAGTCAGGGGTTAAATGCTGTGGGTTAAATGTTGAATGCAGTGTTGAATAGGTCTGATTGAATCTGATGTTTGACTATTTGCGTTGAAATGTTTGGAAATTGTTTTGTATTTATTTATGCGTTTGTGTACTTGTATATAACTGCCATTAATCAAAAAGGTTTCGGCACTATGGAGCGTTTTTTTGAAATCCCCCAAAAATTCGACCTTTTTTTCAAATATTTCAAAAAAATAAATTTGGTCTAAACACTCCCTGGTACTCACTGACAAACCCCTAAAAGTTTGACGAAAATCCGTTCAGCCATCTCTGAGAAAAATGGCGACACACAAACAAACGGCTCTCTTACAGTATAGATATACTCATGAAATTTGGATTTGAGATCAAAAGATGAACACGAGGCAAGAGCACAGCATGTCAGCTTTTATTTATTGGTATTTCTATGCATATATGTTTTACTATTGTAGAGCAATCAGACTTTTTATGTTCAGTCCCCCATTTTAGGTCAGCATGAGTATTGGAAAAAATGACTGACAGGTGTTTCTTGTTGCTCAGGTGTTTTTTGGGGGGAGGTGCGGGGGGGGATTAACACAAGTACATGAAGTAACATTACCATGGAAGAAGAGGCTGAAGAAGTGGATCAAGTGAGATAAGTCATCCATTCGCATAGGGTCTATTTCGCATAGCCATCCATTCTATCTGCAATGTGGTACCCTGACTGCAAGCTCGTTAGAAATGTTGTGACACAATTGCGACAAAAATATCACAACAGCAAATATCTAAAGCAATGAGCAGCATTTATGTTTGTGCTTTTGCAAAGCAAACGTTTTTTTTAAATTCACTTAAGCATTCATTTTAACTTGTACATTCATACCTTATGGGGGGGGGGGGGGGATTCATTCCTTATCGGTAAGTGTTTTATTATTGTTACTCTGATACTTATATATTTTCATAAGACTCATGTTTTTTTAAATGCTTCTTTCTTTGCCGTGGTCTGTTCACTTTGTCATACACACGCCATTCTCGTCTGTAAGAGCAGACGCCATTTTGGTTCTCCTAATTGGATGTGTCCAAAAGTTGGCTACAATTAATGAACGAACTCGACATTCAGCAAACAAAGTTGGGCCAAAAATGGCAACAACAGAGGTCATCCCCTGAAGCTTTCGCTTGGAGGAACTTGAATCTTCATAGCGAAGTGAGCTGCACAAACTCTGTTCAACACAAGAGTGCCATAATAATGTCATTAATCGAATTCGATTCACAAAAATGAAGGGACTTCGGCGTATATTAAAGGGAAATGCATTACCGTCGAAGCTGACTCTTCCATCACCATTGGTGTCGGCTTGGTGCAGCATTGCGCGGAGGCTACGACCACCGGCCTCTGGGCCGATCAGCCTGCATGCCACTGAATGCAGCTCATCCCAGGTGATAGATCCATCACCATCGAGGTCCAGCTTCAAGAGAAAACACAAGATCAACTTCAAAAGGAGATCCTGAAATAAACCAGCCTCTCCAGGGTTACCAAAGCATAAAAACGCAGAAAATAATCCGATCCGATTCCGAAAAATACACACAAAGCTCCGATCTTTCAAGTTTCTTTTTCCCTAAAAAAGGAAATAACCATCAAACAATGGGAACCCGAGATTACATTTTTTCTGACTTGATTATAATAAGTTCTGCCATCATATCTTCGCAAAGAAACACTCCTTTATCCCAGGCTACATACTGCAGCAAGGTATGAGACATTGAACTTGAAGAAACTACGACACAGTTCTGCTAAATGATAAACATGTCATTGTGAAGAAGTCCTTTCCCACCTCCCGAAACGCATCCTGTAACTGCTTCTCCCCCAACATGCTGTCTGTTTCTGCCAACAGTTTCGGGCCCATCAGTTCAACGAAGGCCTCAAAATCCATGCGCCCTCCTTCTGCAGTACGGGAGAGGGTTTAGTTTGTCCAAGGTGAAAGTAAACCGTACATTTGGGATACTGTTCACACTTTGTAAGAAAACCGTACATTTGGGATACTGTGCACAATTTGGAAGAAAACCGTACATTTGGGATAATGTGCACACTTTGTAAGTAAACCGTACATTTGTGATACTGTGCACATTTTATAAGAAAACCGTACATTTGGGATACTGTGCACACTTTATAAGTAAACCGTACATTTGGGATACTGTGCACACTTTATAAGAAAACCGTACATTTGGGATGCTGTTCACACTTTATAAGTAAACCGTACATTTGGGATGCTGTTCACACTTTATAAGTAAACCGTACATTTGGGATACTGTGTACAATTTGTAAGTAAACCGTACATTTGTGGTACTGTGCACACTTTATAAGAAAACCGTACATTTGGGATACTGTGCACACTTTATAAGAAAACCGTACATTTAGGATGCTGTTCACACTTTATAAGTAAACCGTACATTTGGGATACTGTGCACACTTTGTAAGAAAACCGTACATTTGGGATACTGTGCACAATTTGTAAGAAAACCGTGCATTTGGGATAATGTGCACACTTTGTAAGAAAACCGTACATTTGGGATAATGTGCACACTTTGTAAGTAAACCGTACATTTGGGATACTGTGCACAATTTGTAAGAAAACCGTACATTTGGGATACTGTGCACAATTTGTAAGAAAACCGTACATTTGGGATAATGTGCACACTTTGTAAGTAAACCGTACATTTGGGATACTGTGCACAATTTGTAAGTAAACCGTACATTTGGGATATTGTGCACAATTTGTAAGAAAACCGTACATTTGGGCTACTGTGCACACTTTGTAAGTAAACCGTACATTTGGGATACTGTGCACATTTTGTAAGAAAACCGTACATTTGGGATACTGTGCACAATTTGTAAGAAAACCGTACATTTGGGATACTGTGTGTAGTGAAATTATACCGAAGGTGAACCCAGGGAGTGCTCGCTTATCCCACTAAAAGGGGCGTCTATAAGACCCGGGACAACCGGGGCGCACGGACACTCCAGCGGCACTTACTGTGACATAGTCCTGTAGTTTGAATGGTATGTACGCCCCTATATGCTGCGCTTGATTTGTTTTACCTATTGATATCGGACATTGCCCATGTAATACTCTGATTCTAATGTCTGTTGCATGAATGTATTTTTACAGGATGTTACTTCAGATCTAAATGATATTGTTGCAGATATGAGGATTGAGTTTTTTTGATTGTGTTGTATTGTATACCAATTGTTGTGAATATTGCTTTAGTCTGGACCCTCCTGCCTCCAATGTTGTAGAAAGGTCAAAGGGCGTTCCCGTATTTAATTCCATAAAGCATACACGTCAGCCAATCATAGATTTCTCCCTGTTCAGTAGTTTATTTCCTTATTCTGTGTATTAGGGTAAGGCCTTGTCTCCCATTAAAATGACACTCCATTGCACCAAGTGAAATAAGATAGATTCTCTTCATTCTTCATTCCCATTCCCAAAATCTCCATTTCCCCTTTCGTCATGGCCAAGCCTCGATTGCAAATTACATCCCCTCCAAAACCACCATTGAGCATGTGCTCGGGTTGGGGAAGAAAGGCGTGCCCGCCCGTCGTCATCAAGGGCGGAGCCAGAGGGTCGCACGACCAACCAGGGCCGAGGTGAGCACACCGATGGGCGTGTCCTAAAGGCCGGCGGATTGATCGCCGGAGGCGTTATAAAAGCGCGCGTGCAAGGTCCTGCAGAGAGAGAGAGAAGGGAGATCATCCAGCAGCGATTCTTGTCCAAGAGAAGAGATCATCCAGCAGTGATTCTTGTTCAAAGGAGATCATCCAGGGAAGCACAAAGCCTGCTATTCGTCGCCTTGCTCGCCAGCAGCAGCGTCCACAGCAGCAGCAGCAGCAGCGGCCACAGCAGCAACAACACTCAACAGCCGCTTGGGGCCTGGACGGCGGTTTTGAGCAGGGCCGCGAAGGAACGGCGGCTGCTAAACGCGCTGATCGTGCTGCAGGACCCCTTGGACTTTCCTCTCCCTCCAGCCATCCATCTCCTGCCTTTGCATCCTTTTGTGTACGTGAGTTTGTTCTGTTTGTTCTGTCCTGGGTATTTAATTAAGTTTGTATAAGCTAGGTTGCACTGTGTCTAAAATCTTCTGTAAATTATTTTCTTATCTTTCCTTCTTCCTTGGTTATTTTGAGCATGTAAATAATAGGAATAAATTTAGTAGTATTTGCCAACCTTTTCGTCTTCTCCTTCTTCTTCACATCCGTGTCGCTTTTGTCTTTTCCCTATTGAATAGCTGTGGCGCGATCCGGCCAACGTTCGGGAATCGGGTTAGTCGGGGTAACTGTACGACCGTGGGGCCATCCGCTCGGCAAACACAACATCTTATCTGCGGGCCGTAACAATATTAAACCTACCCAAGGGACAAGTCGTGTCTGTGCTTGATTTTCACGACACTGTGCACACTTTGTAAGGAAAGCGTACATTTGGGATACTGTGCACACTTTGTAAGAAAACCGTACATTTGGGATACTGTGCACACTTTGTAAGAAAACCGTACATTTGGGATACTGTGCACACTTTTTAAGAAAACCGTACATTTGGGATACTGTGCACACTTTGAAGGGAAACCGTACTTTTGGGATACTGTGCACACTTTGTAAGAAAACCGTACATTTGGGATATTGTGCACACTTTGAAGGGAAACCGTACTTTTGGGATACTGTGCACACTTTGTAAGAAAACCGTACATTTGGGATACTGTGCACAATTTGTCAGAAAACCATACATTTGGGATACTGTGCACACTTTGAAGGGAAACCGTACTTTTGGGATACTGTGCACACTTTGTAAGAAAACTGTACATTTGGGATACTGTGCAAACTTTGTAAGAAAACCGTACATTTGGGATACTGTGCACACTTTTTAAGAAAACCGTACATTTGGGATAATGTGCACACTTTGAAGGGAAACCGTACTTTTGGGATACTGTGCACACTTTGTAAGAAAACCGTACATTTGGTATACTGTGCACACTTTGTAAGAAAACCGTACATTTGGGATACTGTGCACAATTTGTCAGAAAACCATACATTTGGGATACCGTGCACACTTTATAAGAAAACCGTACATTTGGGACACTGTGCACACTTTGTAAGAAAACCGTACTTTTGGGATACTGTGCACAATTTGTCAGAAAACCGTACATGTGCGATACTGTGCACAATTTGTTGGAAAACCGTACATTTGGGATACTGTGCACACTTTGTAAGAAAACCGTACATTTGGGATACTGTGCACACTTTGTAAGAAAACGGTACATTTGGAATACTGTGCACACTTTGTAAGAAAACCGTACATTTGGGATACTGTGCACACTTTTTAAGAAAACCGTACATTTGGGATACTGTGCACACTTTGTAACAAAACCGTACATTTGGGATACTGTGCACACTTTGAAGGGAAACCGTACATTTGGAATACTGTGCACACTTTGTAAGGAAACCATACATTTGAGATACTGTGCACAATTTGTAAGGAAATCGTACATTTGGGATACTGTGCACAATTTGTAAGGAAACCGTACATTTGGGATATTGTGCACACTTTGAAGGGAAACCGTACATTTGGAATACTGTGCACAATTTGAAGGGAAACCGTACATTTGGGATACTGTGCACACTTTGAAGGGAAACCGTACATTTGGAATACTGTGCACACTTTGTAAGGAAATCGTACATTTGGGATACTGTGCACAATTTGTAAGGAAACCGTACATTTGGGATACTGTGCACAATTTGAAGGGAAACCGTACATTTGGAATACTGTGCACAATTTGAAGGGAAACCGTACATTTGGGATACTGTGCACACTTTGAAGGGAAACCGTACATTTGAGATACTGTGCACAATTTGTAAGGAAATCGTACATTTGGGATACTGTGCACAATTTGTAAGGAAACCGTACATTTGAGATACTGTGCACACTTTGTAAGAAAACCGTACATTTGGAATACTGTGCACAATTTGAAGGGAAACCGTACATTTGGGATACTGTGCACACTTTGAAGGGAAACCGTACATTTGGAATACTGTGCACACTTTGTAAGGAAATCGTACATTTGGGATACTGTGCACAATTTGTAAGGAAACCGTACATTTGGGATACTGTGCACAATTTGAAGGGAAACCGTACATTTGGAATACTGTGCACAATTTGAAGGGAAACCGTACATTTGGGATACTGTGCACACTTTGAAGGGAAACCGTACATTTGAGATACTGTGCACAATTTGTAAGGAAATCGTACATTTGGGATACTGTGCACAATTTGTAAGGAAACCGTACATTTGAGATACTGTGCACACTTTGTAAGAAAACCGTACATTTGGAATACTGTGCACACTTTGTAAGGAAACCGTACATTTGGAATACTGTGCACACTTTGTAAGGAAATCGTACATTTGAGATACTGTGCACAATTTGTAAGGAAACCGTACATTTGGAATACTGTGCACACTTTGTAAGGAAATCGTACATTTGAGATACTGTGCACAATTTGTAAGGAAATCGTACATTTGAGATACTGTGCACAATTTGTAAGGAAATCGTACATTTGGGATACTGTGCACAAATTGAAGGGAAGCCACAACTCACAATTGAAAAACACAGTTTTGTTCATGGAATTGATCATGTGTTTGTTTACCAAACCTCCATTATCTTTACCTATCAATTTACCTTTCTTATTCTAAGTGACAGGCGGGGATACTTACCACTATACTAACGGACCCGGTGTGTACCCTGGTGTGTACCCCGGTTTAGAATAGGTACACTGTATCCCTGCACATCGTAAGAGGCGACTAAGGTTTGGCGTCAGGAAGGGCATCCGGCCATAAAAAGATTGCCTCAAACAGGGAACCATGATTGTCATGGGGCCCACGAGGCTAACCCCCACTCTAGCGGGGAAAATGGCCTTAAAACGATCATTCATTCATTCATTCATTCTAAGTGCAAACCCCATTCTTTATGTCTACCAAATCTAACTAATCATCTTTACCTCCTTTCATTTACCTATCCCACTTAATACCCTGTGCAGGGATTTTTTTGTCTTGTTGGAAAGTCAATGCTCATGCAAGAGCTGTTATCATTGGGGTAGAGCCTAACATTATCAGAACAAAACGAGCAGCGGAAAAAGGGGGGAACACCAACAGCAGTGGGGAAGGACAAAATAGAGGGAGAGTTGGACAAATAAGCCATGTGGGGAAAAAGAGGGGTAGGGAGCATGTACATGGTGGCCAAGATGGATACAGAAGCAAACTCTCAGGAGGGAGAAAAATGATCACACTGTGATCATAACCTGAAACAAAGTGCGCTAACGGACCCATTGGGTAACATGCACATAAAGCACTCTTAAAAGATGAACAGCGCCATCAGGAAACACATTGAATTCAACTCCCCATTAAAAGATGAACTCAAACACCTCTTATACATGTCGCCCTCCCCCACGGCAATATCAAAACGAGCTGATTCGTTATAGTCACAGATTGCTTAACTCCAATCAATAGCATAAATCTATCTAAATTCTAATACGTTGATGCAGGAGGAGCGACTGCTGCTCCCTGTCCTGCCATCTGTTCCATAATGATGATCCGTCGCCACACACTTCCATCTTGAGCCAATGTTTGTCCCTCTGCCAGTGACGCTATTTGTCTGGCCTTGCAATCTGCCTTGATGCAGTCCTTGCACCTTTTTGGTCTGGTCTGGTCTGGTGCCATTCCTCTTGCCTTCCTCTTGGTCTGGTGCCATTTACTCTACCTTCTACGAGGATTTTTGGAAGTGTTTTCTGGGGCATCCTTTCAATGTGCCCAAATAATGTAGGCCTTCTTTGTAGTCAGGTTCACTATGTCAATAAATTATATTTCGTTCAAAATCATGGTAGATTAGCAAACCTATACATTTTTGGAAAGGTTATAGCATAAGGAAACTAAAAATCAATGTTTACATTTGGATAGATACCTGTATGGCGGCCATTTTGGATTTTCAAAATGGCCACTGTAAAATACATATTTTGTTCTATTTCTGCCTCTAATTACCCTAAAAACTTTTAAAAATATACTAAACCTATATTTTCAGGGACAAGGAATCCAATGAAAGTATCAAATTAGTGCTATGGGGAATGGTAACACACGAATCAAAGGTTTTGAATAGCAAAATACTGTCTTTATATTCGCGATAAGTTGCATAATCAAATACATGTTATCATTTTGTACAGGCAGTTAATAACATCAAAATGTGTCACAATAATTCATATCACCAAACATACACAGGAAGTCAGCAAAATCATATATACACATGCAGTCAGTATAACTTCACATCTACACAGGCAGTCAATGACAAAATATACACAGGCAGTCAATGGCATCAAACATACACGATTACAGAATATGCCATTTAGAGTTCGTCATCACTGTCCTGTGTGTCGTATCCGACAATATAGTCCGCATCGTTTTCACAGTCCGTTCCACACAAGCAAAGGTCGGTCAAATTGATTGGCAAATCGAATTGGTCGAATGGTCGATCAAATCGAATTCGATGAATCGAATCGATCGAATTGGTCGAATGGTCGAATGGTCGAATGGTCGAATTGGTCGAATGGAATTGGTCGATTGGTCGAATTGGTCGAATTGGTCGAATCGAATTGGTCGGAATTGGCAAATGTAAACATTGATTTTCAGATTTTCCATGTAATAACGTTTCCAAAAATGTATAGGTTTGCTAATCTACCATGATTTTGAACGAAAAAACATCGTGAACCTGACTATTGTGTTATATTCTCTGTTATTGTGTGTTTTACTTCTAGGGTTTCCCTTTTTGTAGTATTCCTTATTTTGTACAGCCGAGTTACTCCGACTGTTAGCTCACCTGGAACGTATTGTCGTGGAATTGCCCCTCGGTTAAGACGGGGATACACGGATGGCCAAAACGAGCTTTGATGGAAGCGTTTATCCCAATTGATGGCGGACCAATACACGAGCCGGGATGAACTATGCCGACTTACCTTCATGGCCGCAGATGTCTTCAACCTGAAAACAATTAATAAATCAACCAAAAACAGATGTAAAATGTACAAAAGGAATATTTATTATGGACCTGAGAACAAGGAAACGCGACGGAAGAAACTAAATTCTAAATTGGGACGTCCCCACACCAGACTTCAGATACGAGACAAATGGAAGGATAATAAAAGAAATGTCTCGTCGTGTTGCGGAATGTGGTGCGTCTTATCTGTCTCTGTCGTCCAGGCCCCAAGCTCGCGCCCAGATGCGGCTCCGGTTGGCGCGAACCACTAAGGCGTTGGCACAAACACCCCTCGGCGTGCCCGCCCGTTCGCTCGGCAGTGCTCCAACTGCACGCCTCGCTCGTTGTTCATATGCGAACGCAGGGGAAGAGAATCGTCGGTTCTGGTCTCTCCACCAAAGCTCAAAGGCAAGAACAGGTCAAAAGTCCAAAGTCAAGAGCAGGTCCAGCACGAAGGGACAGTCAAGGGAAGACGAGGCGCAAAGGGAAGAGCTGGGCAGGAAGGAACCAGGCATGAGAGGAGGGTAAAATGTCGGCTTGCCAGTGGTTTTATCGATCGTCTTTTGATGTCACTCTCCATCTCCCCCAACTAGTGCGTCGTTTCTTGGTGGTCTTTCGCGCCTTCCGACGTCACCGGCGCTTGTCCTTCAATCAGCGACCTGCTTCTAGGTAGTGGTTTTGCGCCTTCCGCACTGATTGGCCATGGTCTCATCGGCTTGTGGCCAATCAGTATGTCGGTCCTTTACCTTCCTTACCCCCAATCACGGGGAAGCTTTTTGTCCCTTCCCCGACCAATCACACATCCTCCTGTGCGTGGCTATGGCTTGCCTTGCACAATGTTTGTCTTTCCGGTTTGTTTTATCGTCAGTCATTGTAAGGGGGGGATTTAATGAATGTGTGCACTAAGGGCCTATCTAAGTGTCTCTAAGAGTGTGTTGCCATACGGGACAAAGGGTAGATCACAGGTTTCACATACAATGGAGTCTTATCCTTATCCCCTAGAACTATTTATCACCGGATCATCCTCATATGATCACAGGTACACTCTTACCCCGACACACCGCCTAAACACAGAACTTATTACAGGTGAGGTTCCCTATCACGACACCCGGAGACCTACCTATGCAGATCTACCTAAATCTAGATATTCCCATTTACCCCAAATTCATAACAGTATTTCCGGGGAGCTTATTCAATGCTGCATCGTCCGTCAGTCTATCAGTTCGTAAACACTTCAACTTCTTCTCCAAAACTGCTGAAGGACTTGTGACCAAATCTGGCAAAAAATGTATTTGGTATGTTGCAACTCAAGCTTGTTCACGGCATGAAAATAGTTGTAGTCTAAGGGCGTCTACTGGGGGTCAAAGTGGATACAGTTTTAACCCCCAAAATAGAAATTTACTTTTTTCTCTGAAACCACACACACTAGTAGTATGATATTGTTGTTTCTGGCTCACAGCACCCCAACATGGTTCAACATGGTTCAATATGGTTCAACATGGTCCACTATGGTTCAACATGGTCCACTATGTTTAAATTTAAAAATGGTTCATTTTTCACTTTTCCAAATTTTTCAAATTTTTTAAATTTAATTTCCAATTTTCAATTATTTTGAGAAATATATAATTTGTGAATTATATATTTTAGTTTTATATTTTATTTCCAAATTGTTTTTATTTTTTATCTAATTTATTTATTTATTATTAAGCTCAAATTCTTCAATTTCATAAACTGGTAAATTAGTTGTTCTTGAAAATAATTTTTTTAGTCGACTTTTACTTTCTTTATTTTCCTCCTCAGTGTGTTGAGTTCGATTTATTCTTCTGCAATGCCGTCAATATTTTAACAATCTCACTGGTTTCCATATTTTTATATTTTTCCTCCTCAGTGCAGGGTCGATATTTCCATAATCCCTGCATGGATTCCAGAATCGTACAGGTTTCCCCCTTCTCCCACGCCTCCCTCACCTCCCTCTCATTCTCCACCTTCTCTTTTCTCTTCCTCTCCTCCTCTGTGCAGGGTCGAAATAATAATCCCTCTCCCCTGCCCCAAAACTCAGTAAGGCACTCTTTTTCTCCCTTTCCTCCCTCTCTCTCCCCCCCCCCTCTTCCTTCTCCTTTTTCTCACTCTCTTCCTCATCCCTTGCTACCCTTAAACCATCTCCCCATAGAATATTATTCATATTGTTACGGTTCTCCGCCGCCCTTCTTACCCTCACCAAGGGGGGATTAATCCCCTTGTTCTTTCTGGGCTTGGCAGAACCGAGAGACTTGAAATGCCTCTTCCGGACAAGCGCATGGTAGGGTTTCGGGACCAAGTCTTGCTCGTACCTAAATCCCTGCGCCGCCACGGAAGCGGGGAAGCAAGCCTCGAACGAGCCACGTGTGATCTGGGTACACCGAGCGGATTGAGTACCACATGGCAAGACGTGCAGTTTTACGGTTAAATATTGGACCCCGATTAGAGCGGTTCTATTCGTACCACGCGTACCATATTCCAATGAGGAAATCATGAGAACGATCGAATGGAAAAGGAAGAACACAGGTTTAATTATTATTCCCACACATATATACAATGATCGGTGGACGCAGAGACACAGAGTAGCACTCAGTCAGTCTTATTCTTAACGCCCAGACTCGGGCCTGTCACACTCACACAGGGGATTGCAGGCAGGTTGATGTTCCGGCCACACGCACCGACTTTGTCGTCCAGGAACGGCCCCATCCGGCTCTCCACGGTCCCAGCACGTCCCGCGAAGATGGCAAGCAGGCGGTGGAAGGATCCTCATAGCGCGTCTCCCGAACAAAAGGCAGCCAATGAGGTAAGAAAGAAAATACGCGTCTCTCAGCACGGTTGGCGGTTACACAGCGCGTTATCACTCGCATAACTTAATGCACTGTACGCGGCTCGGCTTTAAGCTCAATCGAGCGTCACTTTATATTAGCGCGTATCCTGGTAAAATGCGCGTCTTTCTCCACTCGCGTATCTCTCAGAGTCCTCTTCGGCTCACCGCGCTGCTGGAACTCAACTCTCAACCGCTGGTGCTCAGTCCTCTCGAGTCCTTCTCGTCAGTCCTCCTGGGGGCTTTGCGCAACGGCTTATATTGATACGCCCCGAACCTTCTCGAACCCTCTCAAACCTTCCAACCACGCCCTTCCCTGATCTCGTATCTTTCAAGCTCTACTGCTGACCGCGCTCCCTCAACTCCTCACTCAATGCCAACTCACCGCCAACTGCTCGACTCGATGCTCAACTCCACTTACTGCTCCTCGTGGCTTTGCGCAACGGCTTATATCTGCCATGCCCTGAGCCTTCTCGAACCTTCTCACCATGCCCTGTGACACAGTGCTGCAGCCACACCCTCTGAGCCCTGATTGGCAGCTCGCACTTACCGTCCGCTCCTCTGCCGCCCTCATTCGGCCCCGCCCTGACCCTCCTAGGCCTGCCTCGTGTTAATTCGCCCAAAATGAACCAAAGTCAGCACAAAGAGGCATGAGGCGAGGGAGGCGGGATAGTCAGTAGAAGTAGGACCGATTCTCCTTACTCTACTCAACGCAGAACTAACATAGGAAAAGGACTAAGCTCACAAATACTAAGAGATAACTACACTATCGCGAGGTCACATGTTGCTTGTGTGACTAACTATGAGGGGGAAATTTAACCTTTATTATACTGACTGTTACCAAAACTCAAAACCGCAACAATATATTCATCTGGATTTTGAGCTATTCTTGTATCTATAATTATTTTTCTCATAATAGGATACCAATAGGATTTGTTGACAATTTCTAAAAGAGTTTTATATTTCATATAACTTTGAGAAGTAGATTTTTATTTAATATTTTAAGCAAGTCTCTATTTGTGTGTTTAGCAACATCTGTATAGGGCCAGTGGTTCATTAAAAAATTTCCATGTCTATGTTCTAATTCATAAGGAATATAATATCTAACACCCTTTTCTTGTAAGTATCCTTGAATATAAAAATTATAATTCTCTTGAAGGCTTTTTCCTGCCATTTTAATATAAAATGTTTATGTTTTTGAAATATACATGACATTAATAATATGACAGGTAATACCACCCCATATTCCCATGACCAAATCGGTTTGTATTCCATGACTGTATATTTATCTCATTTCCTTCGTTCGTTGTCATATAAACCATCACTTTGCTATCATATTTTTTTTATTCTTGATATCGTGTATTTGTTGTTTGCAAATTGTGCTTCCACATATCTCCTTATCCTAACCAAGCAGATAATAGTATTCTTTACTAGACTGATGAAAATCATGTAGGTCTTCTAAGTTTATTGAAAAAGACCAATTATACCCTAAATCAAACATATCATACATCCATTTATCTATTCGCATATTAACTACAGGTCCTTCTTTATAAAATTCAATTGTAAGCAGATAGTTAAATTAAATAAGAAAAGGTGTATGGTTTGTAGAACCAGGTGTTGTGGCTGTAAATTCTACTTGTTTAACAAAACAAAACGTGCTGTAGAATATTTTGTTAAATCACTGATTCTGACTAAGTCATTGTTATCTGTGGGGCTTGGATAATTGATTAATTTATAATGATTCTTCATATTAATATTTTTTGTTATATTATATTTTTGTCGCTCAGCCTGTGCCTTTGTATAATAATTTGATAAATCAATATCCAACTCTCGGGATAATCCAAAGATAGAACCATCTTTTCCAACATGTCATTTTCTAAATGAGATTTAAAATATCATAAAAATTTACATTATTGTTGAGTTGAAATAATACGTGTAAACATAATTGACCACAACATTTGGAATTAATGTCTTGGACTTGAAATGTTTGAGAAACACCTTTCTCTAAGAAGGTAATTACTTCAAGAGGCAGTGGAAGGCCATAACTATCGAAATAATTTTTTTTCCAACTATTATGAATACAAACCCAATGAGACCCCTTCCCATTATTTTCTTCTAAATTCATCATAATATTCTTTGTATTTTCAGACAGCTTTGTTAATTAATCTCTCATACAAATATTTACATTATCAATTTTTTGTTTTTTTTCAATATTTAGCAAGTTCTATATTTGATGTTGTATTCTTTCCAAATTGTTTAAACCACTTATCCATTTATTTATAAGAAAGATATAATCCATTACCACCTTTTAGTTTGTTTTACAACTACCTGTGCGATAGAACAAAGCATATCTCCAACGAACAATCTCGCTTTACCGGGTTGGCTTTCAAGCTTTTCAGCAAAATCTACAATTACACCAACTTCCACTAATTTGTTTCTCCAACTCCTTGTTATGTCTTTCCAATTCTTTTTGAGCTTTTAGTTGTGCCTTCCTTTTGTTAGTAGTTTTTACCGCTGCTGATATACCACCCGTCAAAGCAACCGCCGCACTTAAACCGGCAAATAAAGGAATTAGCAATGGAAGAAATCCTCCTCTTGTCTCCTTTATTGAATATTTCTTCAACATAGGTTTTGATATTTTAAATGAAAGTGAACCAGCATCATTTAAGGTTTTCACCTGCTCTCTTGTGAGTAAAACATCAATTCTTACTGCTCCTTTTCTCTGAATTGTTTTAACGTTAATCATACAAGGCTTTTGATTTTGAATACAAGATGTTAATTTATCACGATTGATTTGATTAAGATATACATCAGTTGATACTTTACTCGTTCATTCATTATGAGAAAAAAATCTATGTGATATGAGTCATAACACCATTATCTGTAATTAATCTGAAATTCTGTTTCTGCCAAAAGCAAACAATATGCATCAACCTCTCCACTCTCCCCTCATTTAATGTATAGCAAAGTATCCACTCTATTATACTTTATAGTTTCCTTTTGAGAACTCAGGTCAATTGCGTAGATTGTATAACGTTTTTGAAATGAATGCAGCCATATCCAAAATGGGATCTTTATTACCGTTGCTTTCACACACCTTTTGGTAAAACTTGTAGGCTTCTGCATAATCATTTTTTCCCCAAACAATTTACAATCTATCTCGTGGGTAAAATGTTCCATCAAGAGAAACCCAAAGTTGTTTCACCTTAGCATTATCACTCAGCGCATTATTCTTATCAGTACCTTCATCTCCATCTGGTTTCTTAAAAATGATCCACAGGTGTCGTGGCTTTCCTTCCAGAACACCTAAATTCCAAGTGTAGGTAGTGTGTTCCAGTTTAACGTGTTGACATCTTCTTTTAAGGTATGATACATTTAGCGGTTTCTTTGAGTTAAGTCTTCTATTCAACATCTCTTCCGTTTTAAGATTAAGAGTATATTCACTAAGATACCAACACAAATCATTAATAACAAATTTATTATTATCATCAAAAGCACTACCAGCCCCAAAAAGCAATCTATTTTCATTATCATTCATTTGTAGTTGAAATCGAATTTTAAGTCCATACAAAACTTTGTCATAATCACAAAATCCAAATATACCCTGAAGGGGAACTGCTACAGGAAAACTATTCTCTGCTTTTGTTTCATCATTATACATTGACTTTCTTTGATTATAACCTGGGTCTGCGGTTGTTCCCGTTGACATATCAGGAATAAAACCTTCAACAGCTCCCTTACCCATTCTATCACTAAACGAATATAGTGTAAATTTCATCATTTCAGATGTAACGGAGACATAATCAACTGCTTCAACCTCTTGTGTTCCAATATACAAACGAATACTATCAAACATTTTCCAGAAGAAATCATTTACGAGTGTAGCATTAGTTTTAACAAGAAACTATCAGCTAGATTCAAATAAGTTTGTTGATTATTTATTTCAAAACTTTTTATTCCATTTGAATTCCAGTCTGTTCCTGTTACAGCATTTACCTTATAATAATCTTCCTTTTCAGAAGAGTTTGAAATGACAATCATATCATCCAAATCATAGATACTATCAATTGCTTCCATACTTTTTTATTTGGCAATATAAATATTTAAAACTTTTGAAACCCTGACCCAATTTTTTTTATTTATTGTTTCTCGGTCTTGTGGAGATTTAAGCCTGGTGTTGGCTTATCGGTTAGGGTGTCAGCTTGGGATCCTAGGATCCTGGGTTTGAATCCCAGTCAATCGCTGAATTAACGCCAGGGGGGTTGACTCAGCCTGTCATCCTTCCGAGGTCGGCAAATTAAGTACCAGTTCACTGGTAATTCCCTGTGTGTCACAAGAGACAACTAACAGGGTTGACGGCAGAAAGGGCATCCAGCCATAAAACATTGCTTCAAAAAAAGGGGGCCATGGTGCCCGTAAAAAGGCCAACCCCTGCTCTGCAGAGAAAAATGGCCTCTAGAGGTGGTTCCTCTTCTTTCTGTTCTTGTGGAGATAGTTGAGTTTTACCTTTCTTAATTTCTTTGATTGATTTTAATTTATGAGACTCCTTTTATATGAGCGTCTTTTATACTCTTTATAGCACCTGCTACATTTCCTATGGCAGAAGCGGTTGAACCAATTAGATATTTAAGTCTCAGAATAGTTGAACCAATACCCATTAGAGTATCAATTATCCCATCTTCTTTATTTCTGAATTGATGTCCTACACCCCATTGTCTCTTAGGTGTTTGGTATCCTCTACCAAGAAACATACCTTTGTGGAGCTATGCTCGCACGATAAAGCCGGACAAAATGGACGACATCAGGAACGAAGTTTCACTGAGCTATTTATTCGAGCTCAACTCGAAAGAACTCAAAAGCACTGAATAGCCCGTCAACACCGGCGGCAATTTATATCAAAAGTTCACCACACAAAAGCCACGCCTCTCAGGCGGGGTGTGGTATGCAAACAAGTCAGCTACACCTCTCAATGGGGCGTGGTATGCAAATCGAGAGTCCGCCAGGGAAGGCAAGTCCAGACACATCCGGGCGAGTCCGGGCAAGTAACCGCCCGCCGGTTACGTCATCGGCCGGTGCAAGGTGATTGTGCCATGCTTCCGGTAACCGCTACATGCGCCCCCCCAGAATTAACTTGCACCGGGAGAGTCAGTTTGAGGGGGGTCTTGATGACCCGGCCGAAACGACCCCTGGCGATTCGTGTGGGGGTGGTAGGTGGCATGGCGGTGGATGGTCGGGTGGGGGGCTTGGTTGACGTGGGACGGCCCCGTCGTGGAGGAAGGGTCAACCGTGGAGGTTGGTCGAGGTCCAAATGGGCCGGCTTGAGGCGGTCGACGGAGATGCGGTCCGGTTTGCCGCCAATGTCAATGATGAACGACTTGTCGTCCCTCTTCAGGACATGGAAAGGTCCATCATACGGCGGCCGGAGCGGTCCCCGGTGTGCGTCGTTCCGGATAAAAACGTACTCCGCAGTGTGCAGTGCTGGGGGGACGTGGTGTTGGGGGCAGCCGTGGTGGGACATGGGCACGGGGGCAAAACTCCTGGCAGCCTCGTGGAGGACCGAGCGTTGGCGAGCCGCGGACCAGGGGCCGGTGGCATCAGGGATGAACTCGCCCGGCACACGCAGTGGCTGGCCGTAGACCAGCTCGGCGGTGGAAGCCTGGAGGTCCTCTTTAGGGGCCGTTCGGAGGCCAAATAGGACCCACGGGAGCCTGTCGGCCCAACCGTCGTCCTGGAGGCTGGCCCTGAGAGCGGCCTTCATCGAGCAGTGGAACCGCTCGCACAAGCCGTTGGCTTGGGGGTGGTAGGCCGTGGTGCAGTGTAGCTTGACCCCCAAGGCCTGAGCGACCGTGCCCCAAAGCTCGGAGGTGAATTGCGGGCCTCTGTCGGAGGAGATGTCTGAGGGGGCGCCGAAATGGGCAATCCAGGTGCCAATGAAGGCCTGCGCCATGTCGGCGGATGTTGTTGATGCCAGCGGGATGGCCGACGGCCACCTGGTGGTCCTGTCCACCATCGTGAGGAGGTGGGTGAAGCCCCGCGAGGAGGGAAGTGGTCCCACCAGGTCCACATTGATGTGGTCGAAGCGCCACGCGGGCATGTCGAATGGTGCCAACGGGGCCTGGGTGTGCCGGTGGACCTTCGTGCGCTGGCAGGCGACACAGGCATTGGTCCAGTCACGGACGTCCTTACGGAGCCCGTGCCAGACGAACTTTGCTGCCACGAGCTTCTGCGATGCTTTCCGGCCCGGGTGGGAAAGGCCGTGGAGGGCGTCAAAAATGTGCCGCTGCCATCCGGTGGGCACGATGGGGCGAGGTTGGCCCAGGGAAACATCGCACAGGAGAACTGTGCCTGTGTCCTCGAAGGGGACGTCGGCCAACCACAGGCCTGTGTCCGCTGTCCGGAGGGCTTGCACCGTGGGGTCGGCGGTCTGGTCGGCCACCATGCGGGTGAAGTCCACACCGAGGTGGACGGCATTCGCACTGGACCGGGAGAGGCAATCGGCCACAGCGTTGTCCTTGCCCGCGATGTGCTGGATGTCTGTCGTAAATTCGGACATGGTGGAGAGGTGGCACTGCTGGCGGGCCGACCACGGCTCTGCAACCTTGGCCATGGCGAAGACCAGGGGTTTGTGGTCCACAAACGCCGTGAACGGGCGGCCCTCTAAAAGATGGCGGAAGTGGCGAACGGCCAGGTAAAGGCCGAGGAGCTCGCGGTCGAAAGCGCTATACTTGCGCTCGTTACGGCAAAGCTGCCGGCTGAAGAAGGGCAGCGGTTGCCAAGCCCCATTCACCCACTGTTCATGCACGGCGCCCACCGCATAGTTGGAAGCGTCCGTGGTGAGGGCGATGGGTGCTTCGAGCGCCGGGTGCACCAGCATGGTCGCGTTGGCGAGGGCCAGCTTCGTGCCCGTGAATGCCTCGTCCATCTCTTTGTTCCAGGCGACGTGGTGCTTGGCCGGCTTGCCCCGGAGGGCTTTGTACAGGGGGTGCATGAGTTGGGCGGCGCGAGGCACGAACCGGTGCTAGAAATTTACCATCCCCAAAAATTCCTGTAGGGCCTTGATGGAGCGGGGGCGCAGGAAACTTGTGACTGCCTTCACCTTGGTAGGCAGCGGGACGGCCCGCGCTTTGTGATGCGGTGCCCCAGGAAGTCGACGGTCGTTACGCCAAACTGGCATTTTGCTGGGTTGATGATGAGGCCGTGCTGGCCGAGGCGCTCAAAAAGCATGCACAGGTGGATGAGGTGCTCCGCCCGGGAAGTGCTGGCGACAAGAATGTCATCCAAGTAGACGAAAAGGAAGGTGAGGTCGCGCAGCACACTGTGCATCAGCCGCTGGAAGGCCTGGGCCGCATTCTTAAGGCCGAACGGCATGCGAAGGAACTCAAAGAGGCCAAAAGATGTAATTACCGCCGTCTTCGGCACGTCGGCCGGCCGGACGGGTACCTGGTGGTATCCCCGAATGAGGTCGATCATGGAAAAGATCACCCGCCCCACCAAACGGGCGGAAAAGTCCTGTATGTGTGGTATCGGGTACCGGTCGGGGGTGGTGGCATCGTTGAGGTGGCGGTAATCGCCGCATGGTCGCCATCCACCACCCGGTTTGGGCACGATGTGCAGGGGCAAAGCCCACGCGCAATTCGAGCGCCGCACAATGCCCAATCGCTCCAGCGCATCGAATTCCGCCTTCGCCACGGCGAGTTTGGTCGGGTCGAGGCGACGAGCCCTGGCATAGACCGGTGGACCTGTGGTCAGGATGTGGTGTTCGATGCCGTGTTTGACGGCGATGGCCGAAAACGTCGGCTGCGTGAGGGCGGGAAACTCGGCGAGCAGGCGGGTGAAATCGTCCGCGGCCGGGAGCACGCAGGCTAGCTTGGTTGGTGCGGAGCCGCTCAATGAGCAAGCGAGCAAGCTGAAGGTCTCCGCTTTGATGAGCCAACGCCGTTTGACGTCCACCAAAAGCCCATGCGCGCACAGAAAATCTGCACTCAGCAAGGCCATGGGCACGTTCGCCGTGATGAAGTCCCACCTGAAGCGCTGGCGCCCGAAGCAGAATGCGACACAATGCGACGAAGCAGAACCAAAGGTGCGGTTGGAGGAGCCGTTTGTGGTGACCAAGGTTGGGCCGCAAAGCGCGGCCTGTTTGGCCTGCACCGAGGCGGGTACCACGTTCAGCTGAGCGCCGGTGTCGCGCATTAAACGCCGCCCAGACGCTGTGTCCATAATAAACAGAAGGCTGCCTGAATGGCCGACGCTCATGGCAGGCAGCGAGCGCCGGCCTGTTCGTTTCCCGACCTGCCGAAAGTGCACGGTGGGCGGCACGTTCTGGGCTTCTGCCCGAACCTGGCGTGGTAGTAGCACATGGCCCGCTATGGTGGAGGCTCCGGCGGTCGCGTCGGGTTCGGTCGACGGGCGTCGCGGCGGTGGCTGCCGCCAGCGGCGCTAACTCGGCCGGTGGTGGCGCCGGTCGTGGCGCGGGCGTTGCCTCGGTCGGCCCAGGGTTCCAGGCGGCCGCTCCAACGTGTCGCCTGGCCAAGAAAAATTTATCGGCCTCCTTGGCCAGGGTGCGAGGGTCCGTGATGGGTGAATTAGCCAAAGGTAAATCGTACCTGCCCAGGTAGCTGCCGGAGGAACAGCTCGCGGAAGAGGAAATCTGGGCTGTGGTCACCGAGTAGAGCAAGCATGTGGTCCATGCGTTCGGATGGACGGGCCTCACCCAGTTCCGGGAGGTCGAGCAGTTGTCGTGCGCATTCGGTCTCCATGAGTCCAAATGCACCGAGGAGTAGGCCTTTGAGCGCGCCGTATTTGTCGGCGTTCGGCGGGTTCTGTAGGAAGCTCAGGACCCGGGCAGCAGTGGAGGCATTGAGCGTGGAGACCACATGGTGGTAGCGCATCATGTCCTCCGTGATGTTCCGCAGGGCGAAGAGAGAATCTGCCTGGGCGAACCAGACGGCTGCGTGTGATTCCCAGAAGCTAGGGAGCTTCAAAGCTACAGATGACTCCATCGCTGTGTTCTTGAAAAGGGGTCACCAATTGTGGAGCTATGCTCGCACGATAAAGCCAGACAAAATGGACGACACCAGGAACGAAGTTTCACTGAGCTATTTATTCTAGCTCAACTCGAAAGAACTCAAAAGCACTGAATAGCCCATTAACACGGGCGGCAATTTACAGACTTGGCATTTAATATGGAATATTTCTTTTGTGGGGGTGCACTTACTTTTAAAGATGTCTTAGAACCAAAAGTTCATTGGAATTATGTTGAAATTAATCTAGATTTTGTTAATGTGACATTTAAAAGAAACAAAAACCACATTTGACATTTCGAAACAAATAAATTGATCCTTGAAAGTGATGTAAACTGATATCGAACGCAATTCATGGACAGTACTGTGTTAATCTTCTGTACGTTTTCCAGAAGTATCTCTTTATTTTGCACATTAGGCAAATTTTTTTTTAACAAAAACAAAAGTTAAATTACGACTGGGATTACGGACAGTAAAATTACAGTTCAGTACTTCGTGTAACCCCCACGAGCATTCAGGAGAGCACGTACATGTTGAGGCATGCTGTTCACGAGATTTGCCAAGGTTTGGACAGGAATCGCTTGCCATGCAGTGACAATAGCCTGCTGCAATTCACGCACAGAGGTCGGCTGCTGGTCCAAGTGGTCGATTTGACGCGTTAATTCTGCCCACAAGTTCTCTATTGGATTCATATCCGGGGAAATGGCAGGCCACTCCATATGCACGACACCACGGTCAGCAAGAAAGTGTTGGATCATGCGAGCACGATGAGGCCTTGCATTGTCATCTTGGAAGACAAAGTTTCGTCGAAAGGCTGCACGAGCAAATGGAAGCAATGTTTCTTCCAGAATGGCCCTGTACTTGAACTGGTTCAGGTTTCCATTCAGAACAACCAGGTCAGTTTTGCCCCCTGCATGAAAAGCAGCCCAAATGGTCACCCCACCACCTCCAGCTTGGACTATTGGCACTATACAATCTTTGTTGTAGGCTTCATGCACTTGTCTGCGCACTCGGACGTGGCCATTTTGACGGTAGACCAGAAATCTAGACTCGTCACTGAAGATCACGTATTCCAGTGTCCTGGCTGCCATTGACGGTGCTCTCTGGCCCACTGCAATTGGCGCTGGTGGTGTTGTCTGGTCAGGCGTGGCTTTCTCAGGGGACGCCTGGCACGATAGCCTGCTTGAACCAGTCATTTGTTAAATAACCTTCTGGATACAGGCACATTTGTCAGTTGCTGCCACTCAGCCCTAAGCCGATTAGCTGACTTGGTACGGCCATTGCGGACTAACCGGTGCAGCTGGCGATAATCCCTCCTTGTGGTTCTTCGGGGACATCCTGGCCTCGGTATTGGAGTAGGGATACCCCTCTGAGCATTTCGTTTCAGGATCTTTGACACCTGACCTTGAATGATGCCATACTGCCGAGCGATAGCACGCTGTTTCATGCCTTAATTTCGTAAAGCCACCACTCCATGACAAACAGCATTGTCGAGTTGACGGACCATCTCCAGAGGAAGCGACAATAACTTTTGGAGACGTGCATCAGTTGTTTTCCACTAATACAGAACGCAACAACTCTTGTATACCCGACTGTGAAGCCAATCATCAAATGCACCTGTCTGTACAATTTGCCATGCCACCAGTGATATTATCCTGTTGTTGACTTCTTGCTGCGACAGACAATCAGTGACATGGTTCTTTTAACAAATAAATCACCAAAGTGTGAAAGAAACTCACCAGATTGATATACTGAGTTAAGAAAGTAAACCCGTCAAGAAAAAATATATATTCCATATTAAATGCCAAGTCTGTATGTCAAAAGTTCACCACACAAAAGCCACACCTCTCAGGTGGGGCGTGGTATGCAAATAAGTTAGCCACGCCTCTCAACTGGGCGTGGTATGCAAATCAAGAGTCCGCCCGGGCAAGGCAAGTCCGGACACGTCCGGGCGAGTCCGGGCAAGTAACCGCCCACCGGTTACGTCATCAGCCGGTGCAAGGTGATTGTGCCATGCTTCCGGTAACAGCTACACCTTCACCCTTATAGTATGGTGAAAGGTACATGCCTTCCCCATTCACATTCCCATCCACTGTAATTATTTTACCCAACTCGGGTAAAATTTTACCCAATTAAACCCAACTCGTGTTTTCTCACAATAACCATTGTTTATTTATTAGAAAAAAGAAAATTAACCATTATTTATTGAAAAACTTCACGGAGATGAATTCTGATGGATATAATTTCATCATTGAAAGAAATCATACGATTATCTTGATCGGTCATTCTAAAATTTACTCTATAAATAGTTTTTCTAGACACAGGTAAATAGACGAGATTTTTGGTTACATATTGAATTTGTAACCAATCGGGGTTGAGTAAGCTCAGAGCGATCACGTGATGTTCCTTGCCGCGCGATTGCGTTTTTTCACATTTCAGCGAGGAACATTGCCATTCACACCACATAGGTTTTTTTTTCTTTCATCTTTAGATCCATATTTTTTGCCATAACGTAGCGCATTATGGCTCTCTCGAGCTCGAGTTAGCCAATCACCTGGGAGCATGAGGCCACGTTGGCCACGCCCACGACACGACGCAGAGTTGCAATCGTGCGTTTGCGTCGTTTCTTACCACGTGTAAACGTGGTATTTTGTCGACGAGTATTTTGAATTTGGTATTTTGAATTTGTCTATGAGTGAGTGACTGGAAGACTGACTGTGATAAAGGCAATGGCACTGAAGAAAAGAAATTTGTCACGTTCAACCTCCCGAGCAAGGAAAATCACTGATCGGAGACTCCATGAAGCCGATGAAGGTACTTTTCACCATCGACAAGCCAATCAAGAACATGTCTCTAGATTCAGACAGCGAGAGACAGAAGATGAGACAGAGGCACGTCTAAACGCCATTCAACAATGTCTGGCGAAGGCCAGACAGCGAGAGACAGAAGATGAGACAGAGGCACGTCTAAACGCCAATCAACAATGTCTGGCGAGGGCCAGACAGCGAGAGACAGAAGATGAGACAGAGGCACGTCTAAACGCCAATCAACAACGTCTGGCGAGGGCCAGACAGCGAGAGACAGAAGATGAGACAGAGGCACATCTAAACACCAATCAACAACTTCTGGCGAGGGCCAGTCAGCGAGAGACAGAAGATGAGACAGAGGCACGTCTAAACGCCAATCAACAACGTCTGGCGAGGGCCAGACAGCGAGAGACAGAAGATGAGACAGAGGCACGTCTGAACGCTAATCAACAACGTGTGGCGAGGGCCAGACAGCGAGAGACAGAAGATGAGACAGAGGCACATCTAAACGCCAATCAACAAAGTGTAGCGAGGGCCAGACAGCAGGAGACAGAAGAACAGCGCCTAAAACGACTCAACAATTGGCAACCATCAGGCAGACGGCAGCTGGCCATTGCATGGGAGAAGGCTGCATTCAGTTACAATCCGAACACTGACTACTCCTCAAACGTTGATATTGACTCCATGTCGTTCACCTGTCAGTTTTGCCATGCCTTGAAATGGAAGGGAGAAACACCAGAATTGTGGTGCAGGGGAGGCAATGTCCTTTTGCCTCCTCTCCAATGTCCACCGGAACCTTTGAAAGAACTACTTCAATCAACTACGACTCAATCCAGACACTTCCTGAAGGAAATCCATAATTACAACTCTTCGTTCCAAATTACTTCGTTTGGAGCAGATCGCGTCATCACTGAGCAAGGATTCGTGCCTACATTCAAGGTGCAAGGCCAGGTATACCACCTCATTGGCTCTATCCACCCTCAACCAGGTGAGCAACTGAAATTTTGGCCCCTCCCTCCTCCCCTTCCCCCCTCCCATCCTCCCCCTCCCACCCCTCTCCCCCTCACATCCCTCCCCCTCCCCCTCCCCCATCTCCTCCCCTCCCCTCCCCCTCCCCCCTCTCCTCCCCCCCTCCTCCCCCCTCCCTCTCCCCCTCCCCTCCCCCTCCCCCCTCTTCTCCCCTCCCCCCCTCTTCTCCCCTCCCCCCATCTCCTCCCCTCCCCCCCATTCCCCTCCCCTCCCCTTCCCCCTCTCCTCCCCTCCCCCACCCGGCAATGCCGGGTACTTCTGCTCGTCTTCTATATATTCTAAATATATATCTGTGCAGTGTCTGTGTTGTGTTGTCTTGTCTTGTGTTGTCACTGAACTACTCCCTCAAACTTTTGTGAAATCGTACTATTCCAACTTGACCCACGGCGGGAGTATGCGCTCTACTGAGTGGCGTTCTAGTTATTTTATATTTTCCTTCAATCCAATATGATTGACACACCATGTGACTGATGACGTCATAGTTGTGAAACTTTAATCACCATGCCTGCATATTTTAGTGTCAATCGGTTGGGCAATTTCTGAGATGTTTTTGAAGATTGATGGCAGTTGATTTTAGATTTTTGAAGGTAGATCACCCTAACAAAGTGATCCGGACAAGAGTAGGGTGCATCTGGTGGCAGCATTGCATGGCACGGTGGCAAAGTTTTTAAACTATAATACCCAACGGTGCCATAAATCTCAATGTGGCTCTAAAACACCAATTTGAAGTAGAATAACAGTGTGAGCTTGTTAAATCTCAGCTCACGGTACTAGTCCATGGGCCAGAGAGGTTGCTTGGTACCACTCTGAGGTACAAAGCGAGACCATTACCAATGTTTTTTTATCCTGAAAACATAAACAAAATTGCATGATGGACTTCTGCATCTGGTAACTTCTGGTAGTTAATCACACAAGACAACAGGTAGTAAGGGAAACATATGAAAATCTGTTAACTAAATTGTTACCAAAAAATGTCTTCACCAATATGTTTGTAAAGGTGTGTAATAACATGTAATAACAATAATAATAACATGATCTCCGGTTCCGGTTTCGGTTGCGAGAGGACGCTGGCGTTGTATGTTCGCCGCTTCTCCGAATGGATGGATGTACAGGGTCTGCTTCTACTTTTCTGACCTGACATCTCACACCTGTCCTGCCTTTTCTTGATTGTGGATTGGATTGGATTTGTGGACTGTGGACTTTGTGGATTGTGGACTTTGATTTGTGGATTGTGGACGCCGCCATGGCGTCGTGTATGGGGAAGCTGGTACTGTTTGTTCTCCAACGGAAGGCGCACGTGCCGCGTGTTCTCCGGCTGGATAACGGAATCTGCTTTTGATGGTACGGAATACGGAATCGAAAGGCCCGCTCCCGTTGTTTGTGCAATTGCCGTTGCACAAAAGGCCGTTGAAAGGCCGTTGTTTGCGGCGGTGGCTGTGGCGGTGGCCTTGTTTGCCGGTGGCCTTGTGGTCTTGGTGGCCTTGTGGTCTTGTTTGCCGCTGTGGTCTTGATTAGCGGCTGCAGTCGTTTGCCGCTGCGTTTGCCGCTGCGTTTGCCGCTGCGTTTGCCGCTGCGTTTGCCGCTGCGTTTGCCGCTTTGCCTCCTCGACCTTGGCCTCGTACTCGTCCCTTCGCTCCTGCCTGCATGGCTCTGAAGTACTCCGCCGCAAGGCTTCTTCTGCTCAATACCCGCTCCACCCCATCATGCATCTCTGCCATCAAATCAAATGGACTCCTCCGACGACCCAGGTACATTCACCGTGGCTCCGGTCGTAAGTTTGTTTATTTGCAATCAGGTCACTCCATCCCCGTCCTCTGGTCGGCTCAGCGCACTCTCACTCTTCGTCCCAGCGCACCTGGTCACAGCAACCCACACGATCGCACCTCCTGCCTACGAACCCTGGCTAAATCACCTGAATTCATCCCTGCTGTTCAAAACAACATCAAGCTCACCCTGTTCAACACCCGGTCCCTCAACAATAAATGCCTCATCCTGAACGAATACATCCTGGATAACAAACTGGACTTTCTCTGTCTCACCGAAACCTGGCAACAACCTCTGGACTACTACACACTCAACCTCACCACACCCAATGGATATTCCTACGTCAATAAACCACGCTCGGAGGGCCGAGGTGGTGGAATTGCCGTTATCCACCGTCAAGACATCAAGACCAACCTCATCTCCATCTCATCTGCTCCATCATTTGAACACCTGGCTTTAAAACTCTCTGGTCACACGCAGTCAGTCATGGCTGTCGTCTACCGCCCTCCCAAACCACACCCATCATTCCTGTCTGACTTCTCCTACTTTCTGACCCAGCTATGTTCCATCTCCCCCTCAATCCTCCTCCTTGGTGATTTCAATATCCACATGGACTCCACTGACTCCACAATAACCACTGACTTCACTGATTTACTCACCTGCTTTAACCTCACTCAACATGTCGACTTTCCTACCCATATCCGTGGTCACATTTTGGACCTTGTCTGCTCCACTGGATTAAATTTGCACCATCTCTATGGCTCCGACCTCACCCTCTCTGACCACTTAGCCATCACTCTGACCATCAACATCCCCGCCCCAACACCAAGGCATTATCGCACAATCAACTTCCGTAAGCTAAACGCTCTTTCACCTACCTCATTCTCATCCACCCTCTCTGAAAAAATGTCCACTTCTCCCTTCATTGACCTCCACACCCCTTCCGACCTCACTGACTACTACAACCACACTCTCTCCTCCTGCCTTGACCAGCTTGCGCCTGTAAAAACCAAAACAGTTTCTTTCACCCATTCTGCTCCCTGGTTTACCCCTGAACTCCACCTGATGAAAACTCGTGCTCGCCAACTTGAAAGACTCCGCAATAAAACGGGTCTCACAGTTCACTCCCAAGCCTACAAGGACCACATACAACACTACAAAGATGCCCTCTCCCGCGCCCGCTCTGCCTACTACTCTCAAATTATCCACTCTGGCTCCGGAAACCCAAAAGCACTCTTCTCGACAATAAACAAACTCCTCCGCCCCCTGAACACCACCACCCAGTCATTCACAGTAGACAACTGCATCTCCTTCCTCTCTTTCTTCCAACGCAAAATTGACAACATCTACAACAGCTTGACCACCGCCGCACCCGCTCCCCCTCCAACCACCTGCCCCCCCTTGTCCTGCCATCCCCTGTCTCGGTTCTCCCCAATCTCTCCTACTGACCTCTCTGAACTCCTCATAGGAATGAAAACTGCCACCTGCACTCTTGACCCCATCCCCTCCAGCTTTGTCAAAGCCTCCCTCCCTGCTCTCTCTCCACTTATCATTGCAACAATAAACTCCTCCCTGTCTACAGGCATCGTCCCACCTTCCCTCAAAATTGCTGCTGTTACCCCCATTCTAAAAAAACCTGGTCTAAACCCTGACACCCTAAACAACTTCAGACCCATCTCCAACCTACCCTTTCTGTCAAAAGTTTTGGAACGCGCTGTAGCCACTCAACTCAAACATCATATCTCTGCCAATAACCTGTATGAAACATTCCAATCCGGATTCCGCTCCAACCACAGTACTGAAACTGCTCTCCTCAAAATCACCAACGACCTTCTCCTCTCCTCTGACGCTGGCAACCTCAACATTCTCGTCCTCCTCGACCTCAGCGCTGCCTTTGACACCATCGATCACACTATCCTCCTCACCCGACTTGAATCCACCTTTAACGTTACCGGCACTGCCCTCTCTTGGATTAAATCATACCTCTCTGACAGATGCCAGTTCATCTCCATCAATAACTGCAAATCCCCCACTGCTCCCCTCCCCCAAGGTGTCCCCCAAGGTTCAGTTCTTGGCCCCCTCCTCTTCATCCTTTACCTGTCCCCGCTCGGTCACTTAATCCGCCGTCATGGTCTCCAATTCCACTGCTTCGCCGATGACATCCAGCTTTTCATCTCCACCAAGTCCGTCTCCACCGACACCCACTCTATCCTGACAAACTGCATCACTGAAATAAAATCCTGGCTTCAAATCAACTTCCTCAAGCTTAACTGTGATAAATCTGAAATAATCATCATTGGCCCAAAAACGCTCACAAAATCCACCCATAACTTTGCCCTCAACATCGACGGTATCCCAGTATCCACCTCCCCTCACATCCGGAATCTTGGCGTCATCTTTGACCAAACCCTTTCCTTCGACAAATACACTAAACAGATCACAAAGTCAGCCTTCTTTCACCTGAAAAACATTGCCCGTCTCCGCTCATCCCTCTCCTCCACGGCTGCAGAAACCCTCATCCACGCCTTCATCACCTCCCGTCTGGACTACTGCAATAGCCTCCTCTATGGTTCACCCTCAAAAATCACCAATAAACTCCAATACATTCAGAACTCCGCTGCCCGTCTACTCACTCATTCCCGGACCCGTGACCACATCACCCCCGTCCTTTACAAGCTTCACTGGCTCCCCATCCCCCAGAGAATCCAGTACAAAATCCTCCTCTTGACATACAAAGCCCTCCATAACCTGGCCCCATCCTACCTGGCTGACCTCCTCTCCAGACACACTCCCACCTGCAACCTCCGCTCTGCTGGTACCAACCTCCTGACCCCCTCCATCCGGACCAAATTCAGATCCTGGGGGGACAGGGCCTTCTCCATCGCTGCTCCCACCCTCTGGAACTCACTACCTCACACCATCAGAGACTCCTCCTCACTCACCACATTCAAAACATCACTAAAGACCCACCTGTTCAACGCTGCATTCAACATTCAACCCACAGCATTTAACCCCTGACTATCTCTTCTCCTTCTCCCTCCTTTTGCTTTAAATATTTCCCTATTGATTCTTGTCTTTTTGCAATTGTTGTTTTCATGTATTGTTATGCATTATGTTTGCCACTCTGTCAAAGCGCCTTTGGGCTTCTGGAAAAGCGCTATACAAAATAAATGAATTATTATTATTATTATTATGTGTTAAAATGTTGAAGGTCAACTCCTGTGGGAAACCCAGAAAAAAAGCTGTTGAATTCGGGTACCGAAAAATTATTTTCGAGAATTTTTATTTTTTTTAATCGGCCCTTAAGTAACTTATGAGGGGTCAAATAAGGGTTTTTCATGATTCTGAGTTGATTGTTAACATTTATATTTCACCACAGACACTCCTTTGTGGAAAAATAATTTCTAAATATATCTCATTTTCTACTTTGCAGGACATGGAGTCTAGCAATATGGATGAAGACGTTACTCCACCTGTGCTCAATTGCTTCATCTGTGCACGCTCGGATACACCAGCTGAAAGGCTCTAACAGGCAACTCCAAAGGGATACTCAACTTTATTGAAACAAGCAGAAACTGTCGAAAATGTTACTGTTGTGGAACGTATGAAGGAGGCTCAAAAGGAAGGAAAACTGAGGTACCACCAGAAGTGTAAAAATGATCTGTACAACAACTTTGTTGCAACCACCAATAAGTCAGCTCAAGCATCAAAGGCAGAGAAAGAGTCATCAAAGTTGAAGAGAAGACGCACTACTTGTGAGTTCAGTTCATCAACTGGCTGCAGTTCTAGAAGATCACAGTCAGTTGACCTCCTGTATAAGGATGTATGCATTCTTTGCAACCAACCAGCCCATCTCTACAAAAATAATCCAGCACAAGCTAGAAAGAAATACAGAGTGCCAGATAATTTGACTGCAGATACACTGAAGGCAAGCTTGCTGAAGACAGCACGGAGTCGCGGGGATGACTGGGGCACTGAAGTCACTGGACGCCTGGAAGGGATCAACGACTTGGTAGCAGAAGAAACACTGTACCATTTGCGATGCAAACTTATGTTTGCGAGAGATGACAGTTTGTCCAAGACTGATGAGGAAGGAAAAAGGAAGAGAGGACAGAGGAGTATTGATGAGGAGCGAGAGGCAGTTTTTATTGAATTCTGCGAATGGTTAGACTCAGAATTAGAGCATGGGGTAATGAACATGGACCAAGTCCATGAAAAGCTGCAGGAGTTTGATCAGTCACCAGAGAAGAGCCTTTCTTATTCAAAGCATTGGCTAAAGATAAAACTTCTAGAGAAATACGAAGACACCTTGTATTTCACAACACAGGAAAGAAGGGCAGATGTACTCTGTCTCAAAGATGGCACCGACAATATTCTGCGAGTGCATCATGCTAATCTTGACCATGGAGATGAGAAGACTCAGATCATAAAGACGGCACTCAAGTTCATATCCAATGATATTGCCTTGATTGATTTAGGTCCAAAGTCATACCCCACCACACACAGTATGACTGACATCGATAGTCAGCTGACACTTGTTCCTGCAAGCCTTCAGATGTTCTTGAGACCGATTGTCAAGACAGACGAAAGAGTTGCCGTTTGGGGGCAGAATTTTATTAAGGCCTGTCGACCTCGGTCTGGAGTATTGCCACACCAAATGGGGCTTGCCATACAACTTGATCATAGATTTGGGTCAAAATGGATGCTCAACAAGTTCCACCGGCTGGGATACACTGAGTCTTACACGGAGACACAAAACTACAAATACTGCTTCCTTAATAGTAGGAGTGGAGATGATGTTCCAGATTCTTCTGGCACTCTTGACACCATTGTGAAGGAAACCGATGAACAGATCAATGATGAGGTTGCGGTTGATGCTGCGCTTGAGGATCAATCAGTGATGACAGCCAAAGTGCCAGCCAGTGAAAGTGAATTGTCAAGTAATGATCAGGTGGTCTTTATGGAGGTTGGGGAAACAAACAATGCAGTCACTCAGTTTGTTCGAGACAATATAGATTTAAACATTGTCTCTATTCACGGAAACACTCCCTTTCACTCAATGGGTTGGATCAAAGTCACCTCTCCGGCACCACCTTTGCCAGATCCACAGACAACAGCAGCTTTCCCCCGGGTGAAGTTGAAGGCACTCGACAAAGCTAAGATCCTGAGAGGAACTGAAGTAAAGATTATTCCATTTACGAACAGGAAACAGATAGGAACGAACGCGATCATGTTTCTCCCCCTCGCTGAGCTTTCCTCCTCCCTGGCTCATGATCAGCCACTCCTCACTCCAGGTGACACACTCTGGGCAGTGGGGTGGGTGATCAAAGCCAACGATCCTGAGTTCCCACACTCCAACTGGAATGGCTGGATGAAGAAAATCCATGCTAATGATGCAAAGCAGAGCACACAGATCGAGTTCCTCCCAGTTATTGAAGGAGGCCCTAATGACCTCAACACCATCTTCACCACTCTGAAAGAGTGCATACGGCGCGCTGGGGTCGCTATAGTGACCTTTGATCTTCTGATTTGGCTGAAGGCTGTGAATATAATAAAGCAGGCAAATCTACCCGTCATTCCAAGGTTGGGTGGTTTTCACCTGCTGAAGTCTTATCTTGGATCAATGGGTAACATCATGGAAGATTCTGGACTACTAGATGTGATCCAGTTGATCTATCCTGGAAGTACGACAGCCAACCACATCATGGATGGAGGATGTTTTGACAAGGCAATCCGTGTTCACCTCCTCATCGATGCAGCCATCTATCAACACATCATGAAACTTGCCTTCACTGAGGAGGAGCGTGGTGACATGAAGACCTTCATGGAGAAGGTGGCTGATGGGAAGATGGGAGCCAGACACTCAGACCCAGTAGTGCCAGTGTTTGAGCAAAGGTTTGAAGAAACCTTCAAACGACTCGCAAAAGGAGGAAGGACACCTGCACTCTGGGTGGAGTACCACCACATGGTAGATGTGATCAAGGTCTTTATCAGAACCGAGCGACTTGCAGACCACAATGGGCATCTGTCCTGCATTGTTACCAAGATGCTTCACATCTTTGCCACTGCAGGCCATCGTCAGTATGCCAAGGGTGCATGGCTGTACTGTCAACTCATGAAGGAACTAGAAACTTTGCCTGCTTACAAAGACACCTTAGAACGTCTCACTGCCCACGGGAACCACGTTGTCCGTTACTCAAGTCATGAGTGGTCCGGCACATGGTGTGACATTTGCATTGAGCATGTCTCTGAACCCCAGTGACTATGGATGGACAATAGGTGTGCATGGGTATGAGCCAGTTCCAACACTGGACCCCACGGCTCCTGAGGAGCTATTGCAGTTCACGAGCTGTAATTGTCATGGAGATTGCAGCAACCGGCGATGCAGCTGCAAGAAGAATGGGGTCACGTGCATCTCGGCCTGTGGAGTCTGTAATGGCATTACATGCAGAAACTGCAGTCATGATGTTGTTGAGTCTGAAGAAGACATAGACAATGACTGTTGAAACTTCTGACATTGTGAATGAGAAATAACTCTTGAGTATTATATATGGATGTGAAATAAAAGCTACTTTGTGTGTAAATGTAAAAGTGAAAATATAAATGTTAACAATCAACTCAGAATCATGAAAAAACCCTTATTTGACCCCTCATAAGTTACTTAAGGGCTGGAAAAAAAAAATTTCTCGAAAATAATTTTTCGGTACCCGAATTCAACAGCTTTTTTTCTGGGTTTCCCACGGGAGTTGAACTTCAACATTTTAACACATGTTATTACACACCTTTACAAACATATTGGTGAAGAAATTTTTTGGTAACAATTTAGTCAACAGATTTGTGAAATATCTCATAAAATGCCCTTACTAAGGTAGCGCCATCAATGTCTTCTGCCTATTGTAATGAAGAGGAATCGCACTCTATGCGTACCAAAAAGCACATACGCCGGAAACCTCAGAGTGAATTTGGTGACAGTATTCACATATTCTCTAATGATCGTGGAAGGCTCCGACTTGTGCCAGATAGACTCATTTTCCAGGCTTTGGCAGCCTAGTAAAGAGAGAGCTTGACTCCTATTGGGAAAGACGACACAGAGATGATAAATGTACTTAGCAAAAGCTACTCTTCATCTCCAAAACGAGATAAAACAGACACTGAAGTATCAGACTTGGCCTGCACAACCAGAAGAGTTGTAAGAAATCGACAATTCTTTATGTCTGCAGAGATTAGCCACCGATGAAGAAAATGTTTCCGGTTCCCTCCCGGTCTCCGGTTTCCAGTTCCTTGAGCTTGGTTGGCCCTTTTTGGACTCTGCCGCTTTTCCTCCAAGATAAGTACTCCCGGTAGTTTTGTCGAGTTTTTGTTGTTGATTTTGCTGTCTCTGTGTTCACTGTATGCTTCTAGCTCAGTTTTTGTTTTAAAACTTGTGCAAATTTGAAAGTATTCATCAGATTTTTCGTGCGGCGTTTTTCAGGACTACCTT
Organism: Myxine glutinosa; assembly: GCF_964187855.1. Classification (NCBI taxonomy): domain Eukaryota; kingdom Metazoa; phylum Chordata; class Myxini; order Myxiniformes; family Myxinidae; genus Myxine; species Myxine glutinosa. The sequence goes on from NC_136268.1 coordinate 17,188,249, forward strand.
TTCCTAGTCCAAGTCCACATTCATTTTTTATATTGTCCTTTCTACCTAATACCCTCAGCCCTTTTGTTTTCTCCACAGTTCCGTTATTTATCCTTGTTATTCTCCTTCAAATTACCCCAACTATAACCCTGAAGGAGCTCGGGCTCCCATGTCGATCGGAAGAATGGACGCGACAAAAAGCTGGAATTCGTCCGAGTTGCTTTATTCAAACAAAACACTCAGGTACTCTGAAAAGCCCGTTTATCGGGCAGCAATATATATACACACATTATCCCGGAGCGTTTGCCCAGGAAAGGCGAGAGGGGGCGTGGCCAGGCGTCCCGACCGAGGCCTGGCAAGTTGAGCGTGGGCCTGCCCGGGCGTCCTGGACAAGCCCGGCATGGTGATCGCTCCGCGTCCTTGATAGGTGCAAGGCGATTGTGAAAACCCAACGGTAGCCGCTACACACGTCCCCCCAGAATCGACTTGCACCGGCAGGGTCAATTTGAGGGGGGTCCTGATGACCCGGCCGAAGCGACCCCTGGCAGGTCGTGGGGGGGGGGGGGGTCCGGTGTGGTGGTGGGTGGTCGAGTGGGGGGCACCGTGGACGGGGGGCGGCCTCGCCGTGGCGGAAGGGCCACCCGTGGTGGTTGGTCGACGTCGACGTGCGCCGGCTTGAGGCGGTCCACCACAATCTGGTCCGACCTGCCGCCGATGTCGATGACAAACGACTTGTCGTCCCGTCGCAGGACCCGGAAGGGCCCGTCGTATGGCGGCCGGAGTGGCCCCCGATGTGCGTCGTGATGCACAAAACCATACTCCGCTGTGCGAAGTGCTGGGGGGACGTAGGACTGGGGGTCACCGTGGTGGGATGTTGGCACGGGGGCAAACCGTCGGGCGGCCTCCTGGAGGTCCGAGCGCTGGTGAGCTGCGGACCAGGGACTGGTAGCGTCGGGCACGAATTCGCCCGGGACGCGTAGCACCTGGCCGTAGACAAGCTTGGCGGTGGATGCCTGGAGGTCCTCCTTGGGGGCCGTGCGGAGGCCCAAAAGGACCCACGGCAGCCGGTCGGCCCAACCGCCATCTTGAAGGCCGGCCATGAGCGCGGCCTTCATGGAGCGGTGGAATCGCTCGCACAACCCATTTGCTTGGGGGTGGTAGGCCGTAGTACGGTGGAGCTTGACCCCAGGTTGCGGGCGACTGCGCCCCACAGCTCGGAGGTGAACTGTGGTCCGCAGTCTGATGAGATGTCCGCCGGTGTGCCGAAGCGGGCGACCCAGGTGGCGATGAAAGCCTGCGCCACGTCGGCGGTGGTGGTGGAGACGAGGGGAACGGCCTCCGGCCACCTGGTGGTCCTGTCCACCATGGTTAGCAGGTGTGTGAACCCCCGTGACGGGGGGAGGGGGCCCACCAGATCCACGTTGACGTGGTCGAAACGTCGTTCGGGCACGGTGAAAGGTGCCAGCGGGGCCTGGGTGTGTCTGTGGACCTTGGCCCTTTGGCAGGCTGTGCAGGTGCTGGTCCACTCGCGGACGTCCCGACGAAGGCCGTGCCAGACGAATCGCGCCGACACCAGCTTCTGGGAAGCTTTCCGGCCCGGGTGGGAAAGGCCGTGGAGGGAGGCGAAGATGTGGCGTTGCCAGGTGACGGGCATGATGGGGCGAGGCTGGCCTTGGGAGATGTCGCAGAGCAGGACAGTGTCCGCGAAGGGGATGTCGGCCAGGCGGAGGCCTGTGTCCACCGCCCGGAGGGCTTGCACCGTGGTGTCGTTGGTTTGGTCCGCCACCATAAGCGCGAAGCCCACGCCCAGGTGGACCGCGTTCGCGCTGGCCCGGGAAAGACAGTCGGCCACAGCGTTGTTTTTGCCGGCGACGTGCCGGATGTCTGTGGTAAACTCCGACACGGCGGAGAGGTGGCGCTGTTGGCGGGCCGACCACGGCTCAGTGACCTTGGCCATTGCGTAAACCAACGGCTTGTGGTCGACGAACGCCGTGAAAGGTCGGCCCTCCAGGAGGTGGCGGAAATGGCGGATGGCCAGGTGTAGACCGAGGAGCTCACGGTCAAACGTGCTGTATTTGAGCTCGTTCGGCTGGAGTTGCCGGCTGAAAAAAGCGAGTGGCTGCCAAACCCCATTCACCCATTGCTCATGTATGGCGCCCACCGCGTAGTCGGAGGTGCTCGGCCCGGGACGTGCTGGCGACAAGGATGTCGTCCAGGTAAATGAAAAGGAATGGCAGGGCACGCAGCACGCCGTCCATCAAGCGCTGGAACGCCTGAGCCGCGTTCTTGAGACCAAACGGCATTCGTAAGAATTCGAATAAGCCGAACGGCATGATGACTGCCATTTTAGGGACGTCAGCCGCCCTGACAGGTACCTGGTGATATCCCCGTATGAGATCAATTTTCGAAAAAATGACCCGTCCTGCCAGACGGGCGGAGAAGCCTTGGATGTGCGGGATCGGATACCTGTCGGGGGTGGTAGCGTCGTTAAGGCGGCAGTAGTCGCCACATGGGCGCCAGCCACCCCCTGGCTTTGGGACGATGTGTAGTGGCGAAGCCCACGCGCTATCGGAGCGCCGCACGATGCCGAGGTGTTCTAAAGCGTCGAACTCGGCTTTGGCCACGGCGAGCTTGGCTGGGTCGAGGCGGCGGGCTCTGGCGTAGACCGGCGGGCCCGTGGTTGGTATGTGGTGCTCGATCCCATGTCGTACTGCGACGGCCGAAAACGTCGGCCGCATGAGGGCCGGGAACTCCGTGAGCAGGCGAGCAAACTCGTTCGCCGCTGGGAGGGCGCATGCCAGCTCGGTCGGCGTGGAGCTGCTCAATGTGCATACCAGGGAGCTGAAGGTTTCGGCGTTGATTAAACGACGCCTTTGGACGTCCACCAGCAGTCAGTGTGCGCAGAGGAAGTCGGCGCCTAGCAGAGCCATGGGCACGTTTGCGGTTACAAACGTCCAAGCAAAGCGTTGGCCGCCGAAGCAGAGGGTGACGTTGCGCGGGCCGAAGGTGCGGATGGCCGATCCGTTGGCCGCAACCAAGGAGGGGCCGCAAACCGCGGACTGCCTGTCCTGGTCAGAGGCGGGTATGACGCTCAGTTGGGCGCCGGTGTCGCACAGGAAGCGCCGTCCGGACGCTTTATCCGTGATGAACAGTAAGTTGCCCGTGTGGCCAGCGCTCATGGCTGGTAATGAACGCCGGCCCGGCCGTTTCCCGGCCTGCCGAAGGTGCACGGTGGTCGGCATGTCCGGGCCTTCTGTCCGAACCTGGCATGATAGTAACACCACGCTTGGTCAGGTGGAGGCCCCGGTCGTCGTGCTGGAGGTGGTCAGCTCGGTGTAGCGGCCGCCAATTGCGTCGGCAGTTTGGTCGTTGACCGTGTCGGGTGCTCGGGCGCCATGGGTATTGCGTTGGACGGCGGTGGGCCCCAGGTCGCTGCTGCGATGCGCTGGCCTGTGGCGGAGATCTTGTCGGCTTCCCTGGCAAGGGCACGGGGATCCGTGATCATCGTGCTTGCTAGGGCGAGGCGTACCGGGCTAGGCAGCTGACGGAGGAACAGCTCCTGGAACAGGAATGCCGGAGAGTGCTCGTCGAGCAGCGAAAGCATGTAGTCCATTCGCTCGGAAGGGCGCGTGTCGCCGAGCTCGGGCAGGTCGAGCAGGCGCCGTGCGCCTTCCGCCGATGGGAGGGCGAAAGCGTCGAGGAGGAGCTTTTTAATCGCGCCATATTTGTCAGTGGCTGGCGGGCTCTCGAGGAGGCTCAGGGCGCGGGCTGCAGTGGCTGAACCGAGCGCTGCTACCACATGGTGGAAGCGGGTGTTGTCGGCCGTGATGCCTCGCAGGGCGAACAGGGAGTCCGCCTGTGCGAACCAAACCGCCACGTGAGCCTCCCAGAAGGTAGGCAGTTTAAGGGCCACTGCCGTGTCCATGTCGGTAGGTCACCAATGAAGGAGCTCGGGCTCCCACGTCGATCGGAAGAATGGACGCGACAAAAAGCTGGAATTCGTCCGAGTTGCTTTATTCAAACAAAACACTCAGGTACTCTGAAAAGCCCGTTTATCGGGCAGCAATATATATACACACATTATCCCGGAGCGTTTGCCCAGGAAAGGCGAGAGGGGGCGTGGCCGAGCATCCTGGCTGCGGCCTGGCAAGTTGAGGGCGAGCCTTCCCGGGCGTCCTGGACGAGCCCTGCATGGTGATCGCTCCGCATCCTTGATAGGTGCAAGGCGATTGTGAAAACCCAGCGGTAGCCGCTACAACCCTTGTTTAGTTTCTAGAAAAAAGAAAAAAATCTATTTCCTTATCACTTCCAAACCTTTTACCACCAACGATCACCATACTCCCCCCACCCCACTTCTACTTCCTCTTCCCGCCTCTCAATTTTTGCCCTTTTCCACACTGCTTTCCCACTCTGATCATGGTGGTATTCACTAACCAGCTTAAAACTCTTTTCTTCAAGCTTTGCTTTACTATTTCTTCTTCTTCTCCTACTTCTTCTTCTTCTTCTTCTTCTACTTCTATTTCTACCTAACCCTCAATAATAATAACTGATTAAATTTAAAAAAGGCAACTGCCCCTGCCGTACCTACCAAATGCATAATATAAAGCTCCACATCTTACCCTGATGGTCTTCACAGTGCCATTTTAAAAGTTTCAATTTCCTTTTTCTCCCGTGGTGAATTTTTTATTGTATCGCTCTTCTTTTTCCTCTTCAGAAGTTTGTTTTCAAATAAATCCTTCAACCATACCAACACATACAGCACTTCCTTTCTACATTCTACAACACTTCTACATTCTACTAAACTCGCCTTAACAACCCATCCGGCCGCTGAGTTATCCAGGCCTGGTGGCCTCAGGTCCGGAGATCAGGGAGCAGTTCCGAGGAACCCCCTCATGGTAACCTCTGAACCTCAATGCCATATCAATATATCGGTATGCATGCTTTGCACTTGTAGTTCATTACTGTGGATACTGTGAGCATTATGGTTCATAACCCTGCATGCTGTGTGCGCACAGGGATTCAATACCGTGCATGCTGTACTCTCGGGAGTCCATTACAATGCGTGTTGTGCACTCACGGTTCATGTTGATGTTCTGTGACAATTCTAGGAGCTCCATTTCAGTGGGCATGTAGCCCATAGTCCGCATGCAGTTCCCTAGTACCGCACAGTTGATGAAACCTTTTCGAGCAAACTCATTGAATGCTGCTTTTAGTTCTGTTTGTCCGAGAAACAAGACGCATTCCCATTAGGGTGGCCCTTAAACGGGGTGAAAATTTTAAAATGTTAATTTGAATGATCCCATAGCCTAAATGTAATCCGTGTGGGATGGAAACACTGCAGTAAATATTTCATACACGTCTGTTTATATTTAGAGGTAGTCCAGGCACCTTCAATAATCAAGATTTTATATATATATATATTTTTATATTTTATATTTCAGGTCCATAGATGTGATAATTATTCATAAGCATGTTTTATCAAACGGTGTTTATTTATTTCTGTGATACATACTGTATTATCTGTGATATGTGTTTTTAGTGTTACGTGACCTCAATCACACGGCCAACAGGGGGAAATGTTCAAGGGTACTGGACTACCTCTAAGTATTTATGGATTTAGCTGACGTTTGGCCGGGTTTGTTTTGAGAGCAAATGGACCAGTTGTAGAGGGTGAGAGCTTAACATGTCAAACTTTCAAAAATAAGGCCCACCTGCCCATAGTTACAAAAATCAACACATCTTTCTCTAATTCACCAAATGTCCGTCCGTTCCCAGGTACCACAAAAAGGGCTGAACCGATCGCAACGAAATTTTGGGTGGGTAATCCTGGGACCTCCTGGAGTAAAATAGGCCATATTGATTTTCCAATTTCAGCTTTGGTCTCCAGCATTTTCAGTTTTGGACTCCCGCTTAACATTATTGTCTGGGGTACCGCAAAAACGGCTGCACCGATCGCAACGATTTTTTTACCCCTGCAGTAAAATAGGCATAATGCAAATCTTCCAATTTCATGTTTGGTCTCCAGCCTAACGTTATTTTCCCACACCTCTCGATAAGCTTCTTTTTCTTTCGACCTTACTGGTTGATGTGAAAAACCAATTGGTGGATAACTCCAAAATACCCCGAAGACCAAAAACACCTAAAAGACCCCAAAGACCCAAAAGCCACTGAAGTCCCTGAAGACCCCAAAGACCCCAAAAACCCCAAAGACCCAAAACACCCCAAAGACCCAAAATACCCTTAAAGGCCATGTGGCTCCAAAAGACCCTGAAGACCCAAATGGTCCTGAAGACCCAAAAGACCCTGAAGACACAAAACACCCGAAAGACCAAAAATACCCTGAAGACCCAAAAGACCCAGAAGACCCAAAACACCCCGAAGACCCAGAAGACCCAAAAGACCCAGAAGACCCAAAATACCCCGAAGACCCAAAACACCATGAAGACCCAAAACACCATGAAGACCCAAAACACCCCAAAGACCCAAAATACCCTGAAGACCCAAAACACCCTGAAGACTCAATAGACCCTGAAGACCCAATAGACCCCTAAGATCCAAAAAGACCCCAAAGACCCATAACACCCCAAAGACCCAAAAGATCCGGAAGACCTAAAAGACCCTGAAGACCCAAAATACCCCAAATACCCTTAAATACCCTTTATACCCAAAAGACCCTTAAATACCATGAACAACCAAAATGCCCCAAAGACCCTTAAAGACCCAGAGGAACCAAAAGACCCTTTAGACCTAAAAGCCCCTGAAGACACCGAAGACCCAAAAGACCCCGAAGACTCCAAAGACCCAAAACTCCCCAAAGACTCAAAATATCCTTAAAGGCCCAGAGGATCCAAACGATTCTGAAGACACAAATGGCCCTGAAGACCCAAAAGATCCTAAAGACCCAAAATACCCCGAAGACCCAAAAGACACCGAAATGGTCAAAGATGCCTATCCCTCTGAAACGACGTGTGGTGAGTCACACTAGTAAAGTTAATTCGCGATTCGAGTCAAACATATTACTGTGGACTGTGGGGTGAATACGTGGTCAAATCTTCCACCTGGATGATCACCAATTTAATAATAATTATATTTATATAGCGCCTTTATATATACAAGGTGCCGAGAGAGATGGAGAGAGATTTGACGTATATTTTATTGTAAATTAAGTAGAAAAAGTAAAACAGTTGGAAAACAGACAAAAGTTACATATCCAAAATCAGAAGTTACATCCTAAATTCAAAAAGCGATCAATCTGTAATGAAACAACCATTTTGCGCAGTGCAAAGTACATTATTTAATGCCCATATATAATAAAAACAAGTACAAAAAGTTTTAATTAAAACAAAAGCCGCGTCGATGTTACACAATGCCTAGATGCAGCTGTGCCTATAACGTCGATGTTATAGGCACAGGACATTCCTATTGATTCGATTACTTGATGTTATTTTTGTGCAAAGTGAAAATATATCTCGGCAATTTCCCGTGTGTGGCGACGAATTTTAAATACATCTCGGCATTTTCCCGTCTGTTATTTCAGGCGGTGTATGACTGACCATGCCGCGGTTTAAAAAAATATATATCTCGGCAATTTCCCGTGTGTGGCGACACGTGAACGAAGCTATGCTCCTCTCTCCACATTATTGTGACGACGTATAAATTAAATATTTCATCGTGACGATTGTCATCAAATGGACGAATTTTTAATATATCTCGGCATTTTCCCGTCTGTTATTTCGGGCGGTGTATGACTGACCATGCCGTGATTGTAAAAAAATATATCTCGGCAATTTCTCGTGTGTAGCGACGAATTTTTAATATATCTCGGCATTTTCCCGTCTGTTATTTTGGGCGGTGTATGACTGACCATGCTGTGATTGTAAAAAAATATATCTCGGCAATTTCTCGTGTGTAGCGACACGTGAACAAAGCTATGCTCCTCTCTCCACATTATTGTGATGACGTATAAATTAAATATTTCATCGTGACGATTGTCATCAAATGGACGAATTTTTAATATATCTCGGCATTTTCCCGTCTGTTATTTCAGGCGGTGTATGACTGACTATGCCGTGATTGTAAAAAAATATATCTCAATGGACTTGAAGTTACAGGCCTTTGAGAATTCATTTCGTTCTATAAAGGGCAACTTTCATCGGATTTTCTTCCCGTTTTTTTTCAACCGAGTCTAAAACTATGTTAGCGACTGTGAAAAATGAAATGATATATCGAATTTGATTTGAAAGAAAACTGTGTGAGAGAGGAAGACACCACGGGCCTACAAAACAGGCCTCAAAGCTATGCGAGTTAATAAAATGGTGGATATTTGTTTATATGAAGCCTCTCCCAAAATGGGTGGAGCTATGGTTTTCAGAATGGGTGGAGCTTTGAGGTTTTGTCTTCTCTGCAAGAACAAGAACAAGAAGAAGAAGAAGAAGAGAAGAAGAAGAAGAAGAAGAACAACAACAACAACAACAGCAGAGGGCACTCTATGAGCAGCGTCTGCTACGCGGCTAAAAACAAATCAGCGTTTTATCAATAAATAGCACACTGATGAAATAATATGGCCGCCATATTGGTTTTTTGGTGGGCGTAACATCAGGCCTGTAGGCCTCTGCTGATAATACACTGCCTGGGTTTATTGCGTCAAATTTACATTAGCGTGGATAGGTCGAGTGTTGATTGGAAGGCGGGAGGAGAGATGTCTTCAAGTGTCACATAGTATCGCAGTTAGTGAGCTAAGGCGTCGACACAGGAGCAAGGACTGCTGCTCCCTGTCCTTCCATATGTTCCATATAGTGTGGTCAGATAAGGGAACAATATTTATCTGCTGGACAAAAGTACCATTTTTTGTGTGTGGGTTCCCTATCATGCCTACAAGCAATTTCAATGAGGAGACAATCGAGATCGGTTACTATACGCCCACAAGAGGGCACTATGTACGGTAGGGGAAAATGGGCGTCGCCGCAGTGTGGAACCGACGGGAACGCTCTTTTCGTGCTTCATTTTCCGATGGAGGCAAAGCATTTCTTCGCAAAATGGCGGCGGTAAGTGCGATTTTGAATAATTTTGAATTGTTTTGAGTATTTATTGATGCAGTTGAGACATTTTGAAGGTTCAGATTTAGTAAAACTAACTGTTTAGCTGATGTATTATGTAGTATTTGTGTCTTAATCCTAAATACACATCTGTTGTGGGCAATATGTGATGAACAAGACGTTTTTTTTGGTTGGATTTTTTTCTGTTATTTCCGAAAAGAAACGATGTTATTACACCCATAGCAAGCGGGTGTGGGTAGCAGGGAAGTAATTTGGCGAAAAGGGTCTGCACATGAGCCATTTCAGCTTTATAATATGCCATTTATGTGCTCTATGTGGAGTTATTCTCTGTTAACCTCCCTCCCACTATGATAAATTTTGGGCCCGAATGTAAAAAAGGGAGGGGTAAGGCAAGTCATCCTACCATTATTTTTTGCTCTCGCGACTCTCCAAATGGGGTTTTGAAAAAAATACCATCCCCAGAGAAAAATAGACTGAATGCTTAGAACACCCATCTTTCTCCTAGGCAAGCCTGCTGTGTATTTAGTAAAACAGACCATCCCCTGTTGTGACAGCAAACCTGACAGAAATTGCTTTTTTGATGGATATATTCTATATAGCAATTAGCTATTTCAAGTGAAGTAGTTAAATTACATAATTACATATTTCTATCAATTATTCTTCAAACCTTTTCATGGGCAAGCTGATCTCAAACACTGCGAAGTGGCACAAATCGTGCTACACAAAATTCAACGATCAAAAGCTTGAACGAATTCGGAAACGGGCCAGCCTGGACTTCGACAACGCCGCCGCAACTGCAAAACATAGCAATCGTCACAGGTCTGTGGACGACACAAAGCGACAATGTTTGTTCTGTGGCAGGGACGGTACAGTTGGAACTGATCTTCACGAGTGCATGACTTTTGGTGCTGATAAAAAAATTCCCCAAATGGCCACAGAATTGCAGGACGGCGATTTATTAGCTAGATTGACTGTAGGTTCTGATTTGATTTCAATCGAAGCAAAATATCATTTCGATTGCCTCACGAAGTTTCGGAATCGCCATCGGTCGCTGAAAAGAAACGAACAAAAGACATCGGCAGATGAGTCGGAAATGATGTCCCAGTCGCGAGCTCGTGTTGAACTTTTCACGTATGTTGAAAACTCTGTTATGAACGGTCAAGTTGTGTTCAAACTCAGTGAATTGTATGACTTGTATCAAGCTCGCCTTAGTGACCTCTGTATAGACAAGCTGACAAACCGGAGCAGACTAAAGAATGAAATACTGGAATACTTTCCGGAAGCAACGACAGTTTCTGAAGGACGCAATTTGTTGATAGTTTACAGAGATTCGCTATCGTACTTGCTGAAGGACCATATGACATCACGGGACTATGATGAAGAAGCACGTACACTCATGAAAGCTGCCAATATCATTCGCAGAGACCTGTTCGAACACAAGAAATTCACCTTTTCTGGAAATTTTCATCCGGGATGCCAAAAGGAAGCCATACCCACGTCTCTTCTGTCAATGATCACAATGATCTTGAATGGGTCGGACTTGAAGGACCAAACTAAAGTGGTCACAAGCGTGTTTGACCACGTGTCAAACAATACTTCTTAATGCTAAGAAAAAGGGAACTGACACAGATCACGGCCACAGGCACACGTATCCTCCACCGCTGCCGATCTATATTGGCCTGAGAATTCACGCACAGTTTTGAGACAAAATACTCATTCAGGCCCTCTTCAAGTTAGGGCTCAGCATTTCTTATTATCATGTCCTGGAAATAGAGTCGGCAATGGCTGTGTCTTTGAGTGAACGATTCATTGAGGACGGTGTCGTGTGCCCAGTTCAACTCAGAAAACAGATTTTTACTGTCGCGGCTCTGGACAATATTGACCACATTTTATCCTCCACATCCGCTACATCTTCATTCCACGGCACTGGTATTTCATTGTTCCAGAAGATTTCAGAAACCAATCCCGGTGAAGTTAGAGAACCGATAGGATTTCCACCAAAGGGTACCCAGCCGCTGATGCTCAAGAGCTATCATGATGCCTTGGAAGTGCCAACAAACGTAACAAAATGTGAGTAGATGCCTCCCGCTACCCAGCTATCTTTGACGCCTGCAGAAACGGAAACAGTTGGCGAAACCGCACCGGAGCTCAGCAAGTGGATAGATTACTGCATCCAAAAAATGCGAGAATGCGAAATTTCTCAGGGAGATATGGTAACATGGTCTGCCTTCCACGCCGCTCTCCAATACTCCATAAATTGTACAACGATATCAGCTATGCTTCCACTGTTCTACGAAAAGTCTGGAACACCGTAGATGATCAAACATGGTATGGACGTCGTTAAAACGGCCACCAATTTCTTGAACCCTGGACAGGTCGCGGTTCTTACAGTCGATCAGCCACTCTATGCCATTGCCAAGTCAATACAATGGAAATGGCCTCTGGAATACGGTGCGGAACATTTCGTCATCATGCTGGGAGGGCTACACATAGAAATGTCTCTCTGGAATATCGCAGGAAATCTCCTTGACCATTCTGGGTGGACAGACGCTCTGACGAATGCAAACATCACGGGGTCCGGTACTGCCGAGTCATTCTTGAATGTCTCTCATCTGAAGAGAACCAGGTGAGTTTGCTCTGAGTATGTAGTTTGTAAAGTGACGACACTGACGATTTTTCCATCTTAACGATTTTTTCTATTATTATGAACACATAATCAATTCCCTCATCTTTATACTTAGACACGCACACCAGGTTACTGTCATCTGCTTGTCTCTGCTGGAACAAGACGCCTTTATCGCTGACGGGGCTTCGGACGACGACACGATTACATTGGAATCCTGGCGAAAACTCATGTGCAGGCAGCACCCGACCTACTATTTCTGGGATTTGGTCCGACGATATGAGGTACTCGTTTTGACCATGGTGAAGGCACACAGGGAGCGTAACTTTCAACTCTTTCTGAGAGTTTTGGAGGAGGTAATCCCATTCGCTTTCGCATTCAATCATACAAACTACGCTGGGTGGTTGCCCGTGTATCTGAAGGACATGAAACTGCTGCCGGACGAAGTAGCGACGGAATTCCAGAATGGCGGATGGGTGATTGCAAAGACTTCGAAGAAATTTTCAACAATCCCGATCGACGAGGCGCACGAACAAATGAATAAAATCGTGAAGGGATGTGGCGGTGCCATTGGTCTCCTTCAGAACCCGGCAATGTTGAGACAATGGCTCTTGTGTGCCCCGGAACAGTCACGCTTATTAATGCCATTTGAAGCGGCTCTGGGACTGACTACGGACTTATCAGATGAGAATTACGATTCTGGATTCGCCAGTCAGAAAACTTTTCACAGACAAGGTCCGCTTCTGGACCGAGCTATTGCAGATATGGGGAATCCGTTTTCGGACCATTTCCCTGAGCTGATCAGTCTGAATCGAACATGTGCCTCGGAGACCGCCATTGACTGCCTACGGACGCTAGAGAAGATCGGACCTGAGAAATTCCAGTGCTTCGTCAAGGATGTGCTCACCGAAAAGTCAACTTGTAATCATCAAACCATCAAGAGGAATAACATCCAGCTCTTCAAACCTACACCGAAAGCGGCTTCCAAGACAAAAATAAAGATGGCAGAACTGAAAGATGATATTTCTGTGTTTGGGCAGTTGTACGTGTCAGTCCAGAATCGATCAGGAGACATGGCGGAATTTTTTTCGCATGAAAGCAAATCCTATCCTCCTTCGATTTCTGATCAGGGTAAGATGTTTTTTACCACGAAATCCCAGCTTCTCGAATGCCTACTACCGAAAAATGACAGTGAGGAACCACCGAGTGTCTATGATTGCAAAATAATCGATGGAGCCGTAATGATTCATTCGCTACCCAGAAAATTGGCGTCAACATTCCAAGATTACGCTCAGCACATATTCAACCCATATCTATGTCAGCAACTCCGTACATCCAACCACCTTGACGTCGTTTGGGATAGATTTCTTCAAGACAGTCTGAAGGAGGCAACTCACGAGAAGCGCGGTACAGGCTCCCGACTCAAAGTTGGTAACCAGACTAAGATTCCCGCCAAGTGGGAGGAATTCCTGAAAGTTTCAGAAAACAGAGGAACTATTTGCCTACCTCACGGCTGAAGCTACGAAGATGGCGCTTCCACCTGGAAAACGACTTGTTATGACAGGTTAGGAATTCTGATGAGAAACCATTATATGACGATTTCCTACCAACTACATTTTGTGAAAGCGTTCTCGTTTCTAATTTTGCATTTCTGTGTTCATTTCAGGGCAAGATGCTGAAAGCGATTTAGCCAGATGTGATCATGAAGAGGCCGATACGCACATTGTGGTTCACATCCTGGACGCCCTGCAAAGTGGGCACAGCTTTATTCAAGTACGCTCGGTGGATACGGATGTGGTTGTGATTCTTCTTGGCGTGTACAGTAAACTGCGGTCTCAACACGATGACCTTCAGCTCTGGGCAGCATTTGGCATGGGTTCCCACTACACTTGTGTGGACATAGGATCGCTCTCTGCTACTCTCGGAGATCGTGCCGAAGCGCTTACAGCCTTCCATGCCTTTACTGGATGTGACACCACTTCTGGGTTTCACTGGTCGAGTAAGAAGAAAGCCTGGCGCGTATGGGGCATGCTACCCGAATTGACTGATGCTTTTCTGGCTATAGCACGAGAACCGTTTCTGAATGTGACAACGGAATCGCCGGTCTTTGCCGTCCTGGAAAGGTTTGTTGTCTTATTGTACGACAGCAAACTCAGTACAACTTCCATCAATGAAGCCAGGATGATGATGTTCAAGACCAAACCAAGACCACTGAACAAACTGCCACCAACACAGGTAAGATTGAAAATATCAAGACAGCGACTAGACAGACGCGTAATGAATCCTCAATTTTTCGCATGCGCATTCTCAATTTCATTTCACTTTCTGACTTTCTTATCTTCATTGCCTCTTTTCAGAACGCGTTGCTACACCACACCAGACGTGCCGTATATCAGACAGGTATATGGACAATGAGCACAACCCCAACAAGACCAACAACGTGCCCCTCGGAATTCGGATGGGTCAGGTGTGATGGCGGGTGACAGCCTCTGTGGATGACGCAGCCCGAGGTCTCCTTGGCATGTCGGGAGTTCATCAAGTGTGCCTGTGCTATGCCATGCAAAGTCTGCCGCTGCTTCCGTGCTAATTTGAAGTGCACCAGTCTCTGCAAATGTGCATGCCAAAAATGAGTCCTATTGCATAATTGCAATATTCCTCAAGCATCCAGTCTTGTGGTATGTACAGTAAAACTCGCCAAATTTCACCTTATTGCCTGTTAAACCTCATGGTGAACACCAATTGTCATGTACGAAACATCTTGTAGCCACTCATGGCTTTGGAGAAACATTTCGAGAAAAGTAGACTTTTTCGTCCGTGACGTAACGTTTTTTCAATTAAATTGCCGTCTTTAACTGCTCACAAATGAGCAATAACTAATTAGATTTTGTCAGGACCTTCGTTTTTTGAAAGACCCGGTTTGTGGCTAATGAATAATACGTTTCTTTGAAAACGACCAAATTTGACCTTTTGACCTTGACCTTGACCTGCACAGTCAAGGTCGCGATTGTCTCCTCATAAAAAATTATTCTTGGGTACATATAGAAGACACATGCCAAGTTTGGTGCTTTTGTCCAGCAGGTAAATATTCGTTGGGTATTTTGCCATAATTGACCACACTAATAATGATTAGCCGTCGCCACAGACTTCCATCTTGAGCCAATGCGTGTCCCTCTGTCAGTGACGCTATTTGGCTGGCCCTGCAATATACCTTGATGGAGTCCATCCACCTTCTTGGTGGCCTTCCTCTTGGTCTGGTGCCATTTACTCTTCCCTTTTTACCCTCGCCAGGGGAAAGGGTATTATTGCATTTGGGTTCATGTGTTACTTGGCAATTTTTTTTTTTTTTTAAAGTATGTTGATCATTGTGTGTGTGCGTTTGTTACTTAGCAACAAAAAAAAATTTCGACAAGTATGTTGATCACTCCGGTTTGTGTTTGTGTGTGTGTTTGTTAATTGCAAAATGGAAGATTTTTCAAGTATATTGGTCGGTTGTGTTTGTTATGACTTGGCAAAAAAAAAATGTTTCCGGATCACCGGTTTGTGTGTGCGTTTGTGTTTGTGTGTTTGTCTTTCCGCTCACTTATACTTGCCCACATGTCACAATTTTACACCGAACTTCACAAAACTACACCAAAAGGTAGAGTTCGTCGTCCGACAAAATCCGATATATTTTTGAGGTCAAAAGGTCAAAAGGTCAACATAGGCCAAAGGTCGACAACAATTTCAAATTTCTAAAATCCTCAATTCACATCGGATTGACTTGAAATTTGAATGGAATTTTCATACCAGCAAACTGAATTCAACCACCAACTATTTTTGAGATCAACATAGGCCAAAAGGTCAAGATAGGCCAAAGGTAAACCACTTTTTTCAAACTTCTAAAATCCTCAATTTTCAACCGATTGACTTGAAATTTGAATATGATTTTCACATTGGCTCAGTGAAACCAACCATCAGCTATTTTTGAGGTCAACATAGGCCAAAAGTTAACATAGGCCAAAGGTCAACAACAATTTCAAATTTATACAATCCTCAATTTTCATCCAATTCACTTGAGATTTGAATGGGATTTTCACATCAGCAAACTGAATTCAACCACCAACTATTTTGAGGTCAACATAGGTCACAAGGTCAACATAGGCCAAAGGTCAACAACCTTTTTTCAAATTGCTAAAATCCTCAATTTTCATCCGATTGACTTGGAATTTGAATGGGATTTTCATATCAGCTAACTCAATTCAACCACCAACTATTTTTGAGATCACCATCGGTCATACGGTCAACAAAAGGCCAAAGGTCAACCACTTTTTACAGGTTTCTAAAATCCTCAATTTTCATCTGATTGACTTGAAATTTTAAAAGGATTTTCATATCAGCTTATTGAAACCAAACACCAACTATTTTTGAGGTCAACATAGGCCAAATTTCTAAAATCCTCAATTTTCATCCAATGAACTTGAAATTTGAAGAGGATTTGCATATCTGATCACTGAATTAAACCTCCAATTAGTTTTGAGGTCAACATCAGTCAGAAGGTCAACAGGCTAAAGGTCAACCACCTGTTTTCAAATTGCCAAAATCCACAATTTTCATCCGCTTGACTTGAAATTTGCATAGGATTTTCACATCAGCCAACTGAATTCAACCACCAACTATTTTTGAGATCAGCATAGGCCAAAAGGTCAACATTGGCCAAAGGTCAACCCTGTTTTTCTAATTCCTAAAATCTTCAATTTTCATCCGATTGACTTGAAATTTGAATAGGATTTTCATGTCAGCTAATTGAGATCAGCATAGGCCAAAAGGTCAACATAGGCCAAAGGTCAACAACAATTTCAAATTTTTTATATCCTCAATTTTTATCCGATTGACTTGAAATTTGAATCGGGTTTTCATGTCAGATAGCATAATTCAACCACCAACTATTTTTGAGATCAGCATAGGCCAAAAGGTCAACATAGGCCAAAGGTCAACAACAATTTCAAATTTCTACAATCGTCAATTTTCATCCGATTAACTTTAAAAAATGAAAGGGATTTACATATCAGTTAACTGAATTCAACCAACAACTAGGTTACAAGGTCAACATAGGCCAAAGGTCAACCGCTTTTTTCAAATTTCTAAAATCCTCAATTTTCATTCGATTGACTTGAAATTTGAATAGGATTTTCATCTCGGCTAACTGAATTCAACCAACAACTATTTTTGAGGTCAACATAGGTTACAAGGTCAACATAGGCCAAAGGTCAACAACCATTTCACATTTCTAAAATCCTCAATTTTCAGATGATGACTTGAAATTTTAATAGGATTTTCATATCAGCTTACTCAATTCAACCACCAACTATTTTGGAGATCAACATAGTGCAAAAGGTCATCATAGGCCTAAGGTCAGCCATTTTTTCAAATTTCTAAAATCCTTCATTTTCATCCAATTGACTTGAAATCTGAAGAGGATTTGCATAGGCCAAAGGGTCAACATAGGCCAGATTTTTAAAATTGTCAATTTTCATTCGATTAACTTAATTTGAAGACGATTTGCATGTCAGGTCACATAATTCAACCACCAATTATTTGTGAGGTCAAAAGGATGCTCCACTGAGTGCCATTATACCTTTTCACCTCCATATCTCCGAAACCGCTCCATGGGAAAAATTGAAACATGGCTCATTGTCAAGTATTCCCCATTGTGAACAACATATATTCCTGATGATGTCATCAGTGTCTGAATTATGATGTCATAATTAGACAAGTAGACCGCTTGTTCCAATCAGTTTGAAATTTATTTTGCATGACCTATACAGCGATTGTATGGGAGAGTTAAATTAATGACGTCATTGGTCATGAGGTTCGGCAGCAATATTGCATTGAACATAAATCGATGTCATCAATAAACCACACAAACACAGCAGCTAAAAAACACCACAAAAAATACAAACACCTCACCACATCCTGGTGAGGGTCTGCAATCTCTGATTGCTTTTTCCCTGGTTATGTTTGGTTGTGTTTTGTTTTGTTTGGTTATGTTGGTTATGTTTTTATCCCTGTCTGTATGTTAGACTATTTGTTTGTTACTTGCAAAATCGAAGATTTTTCAAGTATATTGGTTAGTTGCGTTTGTGGTTCTGTCTGTTTGTTTGTTTTTCACCGGCCCACAGGTCACAATTCTAAACCGATCATCACAAAACTTCATGAAATGGTAGAGTTGGTCAAAAGCAAGAAGCCTATTGTTTTTGGGGTCAAAAGGTCAAAAGGTCAACATAGGCCAAAGGTCACAACTTTGCCGAATTTCTAAAATCCTCAATTTTCATCTGATTGACTTGAAATTTGAAGAGGACTTGCATATCTGGTCACTGAATTCAACCCCCAAGTATTTTTGAGGTCAACATAGGCCAAAAGGTCAACATAGGCCGAATTTCTAAAATCCTCAATTTTCATCTGATTGACTTGAAATTTGAAGAGGACTTGCATATCTGGTCACTGAATTCAACCCCCAAGTATTTTTGAGGTCAACGTAGGCCAAAAGGTCAACATAGGCCAAATTTCTAAAATCCTCAATTTTCAACCAATTGACTTGAAATTTAAAGAGGACTTGCATATCTGGTCACTGAATTTAACCCCCAAGTATTTTTGAGGTCAACATAGGCCAAAAGGTCAACATAGGCCAAATTTCTAAAATCCTCAATTTTCATCCAATCGACTTGAAATTTAAAGAGGACTTGCATATCTGGTCACTCAATTCAACCCCCAAGTATTTTTGAGGTCAACATAGGCCAAAAGGTCAACATAAGGCCCAGTTTCTAAAATGCGCAATTTTCATCCAATTGACTTGAAATTTGAAGAGGACTTGCATAGCTGGTCACTGAGTTCAACCACCAAGTATTTTTGAGGTCAACTTAGGCCGAATTTCTAAAATCCTCAATTTTCATCCGATTGACTGGAAATTTGAAGAGCATTTGCATATCTGGTCACTGAATTCAACCACAAATTATATTTTGGGTGAACATAGGCCAAAAGGTCAACATATGCCAAATTTCCAAAATCATCAATTTTCATCTGATTGACTTGAAATTCTAAGAGGATTTGCATATGTGGTCACTGAATTCAACCACCAGCTATTTTTGAGGTCAACATAGGCCAAAAGGTCAACATAGATCAAGTTTCAAAAATCCTCAATTTTCATCCGATTGACTTGAAAATTGAACAGCATTTGCACATTGAGTCACTAAATAGGGAAACTAACTATTTTTTTAGGTCAAAAGGTCAAATCAAGGTCAACCTTCCAAAATCATCATTTTTCATCTGAAAAATCGTCACTTTTCTTCCTATTGACTCGAGCTTTGAACAAGATTGTCAATTTTAATCTTGATGAAATGGACAATTTGCTGTATCAATGGAAAAAATTATTGGGGGGGGGGGGGCGGATTTTGCAAGTATCGCGCTCTGCATGACGTCTTCCTGTTTGTTTGTTTGTCTGTGAACAAGATATCTCAAAAAGTTGCAGACGGATTCGGACAAAACTTGGTGGAGAGGTTGGGTGTGTGACAAGGCCTAATCGAATTGACTTTGGTGAAGATCTGAATATGGATTCGATCGAATACGATAATTATTTAATTTTAAAGTGATTCTTCACCATTGAGTGATGGGGCTAAAACCGATACATAGCACGATATTTCAAAAAGGTATGGATGGATTTGGACAAAACTTGGTGGACTCGTTGAGTGTGTGACAAGGACGAATTGATTTGATTTTGGTATCGATCTGAATATGTATTCAGATACGAGTTATTTAATTCTTAAGCGATTCTTCTCCATTGAGAGATCGGGCTAAAACCGATATATGAGATGATATTTTAAAAGGCTATGGATGAGTTATGACTAAACTTGGTGGACGAGTTGGTTCGGTGACAAGAACAGAACAAGCCGATTAGATTTTGGTTCAGGTCCGAATCCAGATCCGGCCTTCCATTTTACAGCCATTACCCCAATATTTACATTTCTGTAACAATATTCACAGGATATTCTCCTTTGCCCTTCAAATATTTACTACAACCACAATTTGTAGAGAATACGGTTTAACACTGATGTACAAATATTCTGCAGTTACATACCCTCAAGTTCCTCTGTGTTGAGTTCTCGATGCTGCGAAAAGAAGATAAAAAGTTAATAATCACAAACTTGGTAATAAACACAAACCTCAATTGAGCATCCCATTGATGGAACACCAATGACTGAAAGACAAAGCATCAGTGAGTAACTTGGGGTAATGCAAGAGCAATCATGTTCAAACCTGGACCTCAATATGCTCAAATCTACTGTCGATTCTGCTCCTTCTTTTTACCCTTGAACACAGATGTTAAACTGTCCTTGCCTCCCTGTGTACAAGTCTTTTATTTATTTATTTGTGTACAGAATCGAGGCTCATGTAAGAGCTAACACATTGAACATGAAAACATGCACAGACACATAAAACATGCAATGAAGGGAGCGAGAGACGAGGGGGAGAGAGAGGGAAGCACACAAGCACAACAACAGAAGAGAACAGGAACGTTGGTAGATCTGTGGAAGGGGGAGGGCTGGGGGAGGAGGGAGGGGTACACAGTACAAAGCAAATGAACACTTCTAGGAATTTCAGGAAAGAAGCTGGGGATTTAATGATGCGGATTTGGGGTGTTTTAACAGGGGTATAAAAGATCAAGGTTATGGATGGGGGATGGTGAACAACTGCTTAAAAGACCAGGAGGGAGGAGAGGGATTGAAGAGTGTGTGGGAGTTTTTTTCCAGAGGCGGGGGAAAAGAGGAATGAATGAGTGAAGGTGAGCAGAGAGACTTGTTTTGACAGTTTCACCAGAAGAGGGTTGCTGGCAGATCTTGTGCGTCCTACAGGAATATTTGAGGGACAGAGCACAGACAGTGCATGGAAATCTCCACGCATGGCTGGCGGACTTCCTCTCTAGTCGTAGTCAACGTGTGGCCCTGAATGGGTTTCTCTCATCTCCTCTTCCTGTTCAGGCTGGAGTTCCCCAAGGCAGTGTTCTGGGCCCTGTGCTTTTACTGGTCTTCATCAATGATCTCTCTGACTCTCTTGAAAATCCTCTCTATCTCTTTGCTGATGACTCCACTCTCTGTCGCTCCATTCTTCATCCCTCAGATCGGCAGTCTGCAGCTTCCTCACTCTCTGCAGACCTGGACAAAATGACAGACTGGGCAAACAAGAGGAACATGTCTTTCAATCCTGACAAATCTCACACTCTTACGATGTCTCTCCGAAAAGACCGACTGGACAACCCTTCCATCCACTTTCTGAATAATCCTCTCCAAGAAGTTCTATCACTCAAGCTTTTGGGTCTCACTATCTGCCATGATCTTTCCTGGGAAAACCACATTTCAAATCTGGCCTCCAAAGCTAGTCACCGACTGGGCATCCTCCGCCGTGCGAAGTCCTTCCTTGGCACACCTGTGCTCCTCACCACATACAAGGCTTTCATCCGCAGCTCAATGGAATACAGCTCTCCCCTCTGGGCTGGTGCTCCTGCCTCACACCTAGCTCGTCTTCACGCTGTTGAAACCAAAGCATTCAGAATCATTGGAATCTCCCACGATGAAGCTTCATTGTTCAGAAAGTAGAGGGGAGGGTTGTGCAGTCGGTCTTTTCAGAGAGACATAGTAAGAGTGTGAAATTTGTCAGGATTGAAAAACATGTTCCACTTGTTTGACCAGTCTGTGATTTTGTTGAGGTCTGCAGAGAGCGAGGAGGCTGCAGACTGCCTATCTGAGGGATGAGGAATGGAGCGGCAGAGAGTGGAGTCATCAGCAAAAAGCTAGAGAGGATTTTCAAGAGAGTCGGAGAGATCATTGATGAAGACCAGAAAAAGCACAGGGCCCAGCACACTGCCTTGGGGAACTCCAGCCTGAATAGGAAGGGTAGATGAGAGAAATCCATTCAGTGCCACACTTTGACTGCTATCAGAGAGGAACTCCGCAAGCCATGCGTGGAGATTTCCATGGATACCATAGGAGGAGAGTTTGGTGAGCAGAGCGTGGTGCCAGACCGTATCGAAGGCACGTGATATGTCAAGGGAGACAGCTCTGATTTCCTGTTTGGCATTGAATAACTCCATCCATTCTTGCGACAGCAGAAGCAACGTGTCCAGAGTAGAGTGACCTGGTCTGAATCCAAATTGATGATTCGAGATCAAGCCATTGGAGAAGAGGAGGGATCTGATATCCGCAGCAATGACAATTATGACGTCAGCAATGATGTTACTCCTCCATCTCCTCCCTCCTCCATCTCCTCCATCTCCTCCAATGACGTCAGCAATGATGCAGCAATGAACGATATCGATTCCACGACTTTGCTGATAATTGGGAGCAGGCTGATTGGTCTGTAGTTGCAAGGATCTGGTTTTGCACCTTTTTGTGTAAAGCGATAATGTTGGCTGATTTCCAAGCTGATGGCAGATGACCTTGTGCAAAAGAGAGGGTGAAGAGAATAGAGAGAGGGTGTGAAAGAGTGGCAGAGCAGGATTTTAGGACCTATCGGCTAATGCCGTCTGGTCCAGTTGCAGAATCAGAGTCAAGGTGTGACAGAAACCTCTCCACCTTGTCAGGAGAAAAGGGACACTTCTCCACCTGGGTACGACTGGGTAAGGTGGGTACAGAGAGAGACGGGTTTGGGACACAAGATACTGAGGCAAACACAGAGTTGAGGCATTCAGCTTTTTCACGTGCGGAGTCAGCTGTGTAGCCATTTGAGGTAAGGGAGGAGATGGAGGAGTAACAAACACCAGAAACAGATTTCACCAGACGCCACCAGGTTTTGGAGGAGCGAGACAGGTTTAAGAGATAGCTTCAGTCTTGAGTGTAGAGAGATAGTGCTTCCTGGCTCTCCTGGGGGTAGACACACACTTATTCCGAGTTTTGTGAAAGGAACTGAGATTGCCTTCAGTTGGATTTGCCCTCCATGAAGTGAAGGCAAGTTGTTTCAGGGCAACTGCCTCACCACAAGATTCAGTGTACCATGGACGGGAGGAAGGGTATGACAACTGAAGACGAGATGGGATAAATCTGTGCATGAGAGGGAGAGCAATTTACATTGGAAGAATTCATACGAAGAGTGTCAGAGGTAATAGAGATGGGAGACCAGTGTAATGAAAAATGAAGATTAAGACCCGATGCAGTTCTCTCTCTGGTGGTGAGATAAGCAATGTGCCTATAAGAGGGTTGGCTTGAGCATGAGGGAGCTGTCTGTCCTTGTGACCAATCCGAGCTGGTAGGTTTAAATGAAGCATCTTTATATGGCTTGCTTTATATGGGGTTTTGTATGATTGCCTGATAATATGTGATTATGTTTTGTAGATGACGTGGAAGATTGATTTCAATAAAACTCATTATCTCAATGGACTATAACACAGAAGGTCAATGTGTGTTTCATCATTTTTATTGTTACTTGAAATTTTCAAAATTTGAACTTTGTTTGTTTCTGTTCGTCCATAAACATTAACAGATAGATTTATTCATTTTCTCAAATTTAGGAATATCAATCAATGACACAGGAAATTTTAAATCTTTAACATTTAAAGTATTCTCATACTTTTTATAATGTGATACTCTTTCAAGTTTCCATTGTGGTGGATGTAGATGAGCAAGAACAGACTAAATGAAACATTTATTATCATTGTTTTGAATATTAACAATTGCCTTCTTAAGTTTTATCTCTCTCGATAAATCAATGTAAGAAGATGCTTTAAGAGGAGATGACTTTAGAATGTGTATATCCAAATAAACGACTTCTCCAATATTGAATCCACTACATAAAACAGTATTATCGACATCCTGTTCCTGTTGTTCAAGTTCATTATAAACATCAGATGACAAGAAATCTTGAAATGATGTTATAAAATGTGGTTTTGTTCTCATGTATGGTTCTGTTTCCTCACCATTTCTTGTCAATGATAATTTTACTCCCATATAGAACTTTCGTGTTTTCTTCTCAGTTAGTGTATCTTTTACAAGTGTTTCAATGAAAGGTTTAACCATCTCAATGCTCTCAACTATTGATGAAGATGCTGGTGTTCTGAATTCAAAAATCCTCATCTTTATATGTCCCCTGAAAGCTCCATCGCTATTTCGAATGGAGTATCCAAGTTTCCCCTCTTCATTCTTCTTGTGTTTGCGTGATTGAAGGTATTTCTGATAACTGTCTTTTAGGACATCCTTAGGTAAAGCATCACAATGTTTTGTTTCTGGTTCAAGTGGAGATATTTGTTGAAAAAGATTGAATGTGTGTTTGTGGTTTTGAAGGTCTTTGTTATAATATTTATATTCATGATTACAAACGTCGCAATACTTTTTAATCACCATATTTATATAGTAAAACCTTACTTCAAATAAAAAAAATTGATGAAAATCTCGTGCTAATTTATATATACTTTTAACATTATAGATACTCATAACATTTTAACAATACTATTACACATCACAATTGAAATAAAATATACTTGTTGAAATTTAAACTATTAGTTGGAGGTTAATTTTTATCTTTGCTTAGAGTTCTTCAAGATGTTTTTCCTTAATAAATGAGTCATTATTCAGTTGAGGATTTTGGAGATTATGATAGTGATGATAGTATCTCTATTGGAACAGAAGACAGTTATGATACTGAGAGTTTGTGTTCGAATGATAGTAATGAAAGCAGTTTGATAGATGATGATGATTATTATGATAGCACTGGTTTATAGTGAAGATGAATAATTGTATTTGAAGTAAAAACATAAAATATAAATATGATGAATCTAAACGATATGTTGGAACCCATCTGTCGATCGGTCCCATCGGCCGATGGGTCTGACCCATCTGTGGATGCATGAGAAATGACAATGCAGACCCATCGGCCGATGGGTCTGCGCCATCTGCGGATGTGTTGTTCACCTTGAAGGAATGTGTATGCATCATAATTCATCTCTGTTAAATTCTGTTTAACGTATTGTATCCGTATTCCGTAAATTGTATCCGTAATTGTATCTGTAATTGTATCCGTATTGTATCCGTAAATTCTGTTTAACATATTGTATTGTTTGTGTTAAAAATCATCTCTGTTAAATTCCTACCACATGTAATTCCAATGACTGTGTACCTGATTGAAGAGCACCATTCTGTCAACACATTCCTTCAAGGTGAACAACACATCCGCAGATGGCGCAGACCCATCGGCCGATGGGTCTGCATTGTCATTTCTCGTGCATCCACAGATGGGTCAGACCCATCGGCCGATGGGACCGATCCACAGATGGGTTCCAACAGATATACCAGATGTTGAACCTCTTGAATTCCCCAATACTCCCTACAATAAATTAGAGAATTGTCCTGCGTGTAATAGAGTGGGATTAAACACAGAGACAAAAGCCTATAAACAATGTATATTTTGTGATTATCTTCCAATTAATGATGAAAAAAAGATATAAAAAGGAACATAACTGTTTCAAAATTACACCAAAAATGAATTACTTTATAAGGTTAATAAGAGAAATGAATATTTATTTTTCTGATGATGTCAAACTTATTTAAATAAGACTTTCACACAGCTATTGGTGTTGATGACGTTATGATGTTATGATGTTTCACACAGCTATTTCCTTACAATGGAAGAGATTGATAAAATTCGGATAATGTTTCAAGGATTGATGTTATTTGCTTTTCACGATTGTCATTTTCAGGAAAATATCAACACAAGATATTATATAAATATAATAACAGAATAACTTAGAATAAAACCTGAAATCAGGATAAAACATAGTTTCTAAAAAATTCTGCAAAAAAATTAGATGACTTATTTTCTAAATATATAAATGAATGATTTTTTACCCATTTGGGAAAATAAGATAAAATTTAACAACCATAAAAATCTTCTAAATTCATTAAGATGTCTAATAGTTGTTCAAGGGGATGTGGGAAAACCTGTTTGCTTTTAAAGATGCTCCTAACTCCCAACTATTTCGATAATGATAATTAAATAATCTTTACAAAGTCAAAAACCAAAACCTACAACTTGTATTTTCAGCGATAATACGGATGATATACCTTCACCCCAATATTTATATAAATTAAAAAAGAACCTCGTCATCTTTGATGATTGTGTTAATGAGAGAAACCAAACAGTAATGGATAGCTACTATACAAGGGGGAGACATTCTTCTTGTAATTGTATTATCTCAGTCAATCATACTTTCAACTTCCTCGTTGCTCAATAAGAAACAATGCCAATACTTTTATTTTATTCAAGTTAAATTCAATAGATGTAAATAATTTTTGGAGAGATAATTGTTCTACATTATGTAGTAAAAGGGAATTTGAGGATTATTGAAACACATGACTGGAAAATATAAATATATTGTTGTGAAACAAGATGAGATACTAACTGATATATTTTTTATTTTATAAATAATTACATACAGAAATGCCAACTATTATTATTTATCTTGTGGAAAAAAAACTTTTTCATCTGCTTCAGGAAAAAACTTTCATAAATCTAAATTCTTGAAAAGTAAAAATGAAAAGATTGTAAAAAAAATTTAAACACCCGATGATTCGTATTGTATCCACAACAACCAGAGCAATGCAACCAGGAGAAGTAGGAGCTGAAGATTATTACTACATTTAAATGGATGAACATAATATGCGATTGAGGAACGAAGGTCAAATATTTGAGGAGGTCTCTCTTGGTACTACAAAATATTGTTCTGTTTGTAGGGGTAGGGATACCTTAGTTCAGGTAAAGTGTATAGATTAGTGTGTTCCGACTGTCATGAAGAAGAAGAAACCTTGATGTATCATAAGTAGGGAATTTGTGTAGACCGGATGTCGGGTAAGCTTGTATCTTCGTCCCTATCAGAGGGGTGGGGATTAATTAGCGAGGGATTATGGGTAATTGATTCCCTGTTTGTAATTGCCTCTGTAATTTAATCTTCTGTTCCTTATGACACCGCACTCGACACCTATCCAAAAATCGCCCATTAAACACAATAATTTAAAAAACCAACCGGAAATCAGGCATCGAACAATACCGCTGGCACCGCAGCCATGCTCCGAAGAGCAGTGATTTGTCTGGGGTTTGATTGGCACAAGTACTGGTAAGATGGAACTCGCTGATAGGGTCGGACATGGGGACGTGTTAAGACGACGTCAGAGCCTGGACAATGAAATAATGCTCTGGCCGACATTTTCTCCTCTTGCGCCTTCTCGTTTTGGAACTGTTGGTGAACTGTCGCTATTGCTCTTTCCCCCTTCTCGCTGTGGATCTCATCGTGAACTGTCGTGTGCCGACACCTTCTCGGGCCTTCTGATTCTGGATCCAGTAGCGAACAGTTGCATTTTGATCTCTCTCAGCATCGACGTCTCCTCGCCCCTTCTGATTTTGGACACCATTGTGAACAGCCATGTTAGGACATCTTGCTAGTGGTCATGAGGAGGAACTGCAGTTTTCCATGCAGAGATCTTGAGGATAGGCATGGCTGGAAGAGCGAGCTGCACGCCTGCTCGTTCGCTTGGTACGGGCGGCCTATGTCACACCAACGAGTGCGTTTCACGCGCAAAGACGCCAAGGCCTCAGACGATCTTGACAATCCCTGACGAGACACCCCAGCTGAGCAGAGTTAAGTGCACATGATGGGGATATCATCAGACCCCTCACACAGATGGAGCCAGATTGTGGACAAGACAAGAAGTTTACATGTCGCACTATGCCCTATAGACGAGTCAGATTTGTGGCTCTGGTTATGTTTTAAAACAGCATTGCATTTATTTAACCTCGCCTCATAAACTATGTACTATTTCTCTTTGCTAGGCAGCAATCCGTATCGGTTGAAGGAATGAACACAAAAAAGCATGTTGACAGTTATTTCGACCTTGGGCGAAGTATATTAATGCCAGTGTGACTTGGTGTGGCTAAGATTTCTGAGTCGTGGTGACTCAGAATTTCTTCCTTACGTAAGCCTTATCTTGAATAAATTATCTTGTACATTGTCTGGAGTTGTAAAGTGATTTCCTGAGTAATGGGAACCGGTAAAATCCCTGACAATCTTGGCGAAGAAAATCGGTTCTGCTCGGAGGCAAGAGAGACTGATTGACCAATGATCAACAAAGAGGTTCCAGGCGCCTATTAATGAGGTGAGAACTTTCTCGATAGTGGAAGTTTTTCGCCATCATTGGGAGGATCCTGTCTGGGCTTGACCTCAGGCGTGGATAAAACGAAATTCTAGGGAAAAAGGACGGACATGGTACACAGAGATTTGTTACAGATAAAGGAAGGATACAGGTGGCTTGGGCCCAAGTACCTGTGGAGTGCTTCAAGCAGCTTTAAGAGACAAGCTGGGCACTCAGTCGCATCGCGCATGGGGCAGCGTTTCAAGGTGGCAGGTCTTGCGAGATCTGTACGCTTGCACGACGTGAAGGTCCTAGCAGGAGTGTCAGCTCGATGCGTGACGGATGCGTCTCTTTATGGGGCAGGTCGGACCTGCACGCTAGTACGCCCACTGTACCTGCTAGGAGGGAACGGCGGCAAAATTCTAAGAATATTTTCGTGCAGCCATCAGTTGGGAGGGCCGGATGAGAGGCGCCTTCCCCACCTCCCCCCTTTTAACCTAATGGGTTGCAGAGAAAGAAAGGAACGAGTACCCACAAGAGGGCATCTGGAGATTGATGGGGAAAAGAGATCATTAGATATCGGATATACTGGGAGTCATTTGGCTGACAGGCTGAGGAATGCCTCAGAGGGTCGATCAGTGAAGGGTAGTTTGAGAGGGAGCTGTGAAAATATGCTGCAGGCAGCACGACAAGTATGTAACCCCTTTTAGAACAAGAGATTAAGTCGGATTGGGCATTCCAAATTAAAAGAGAGACTTTGAAGGTCAAACAGTTCCAGGTGAGCAGCGTTCCAGGTGAGGAATCACGAATGAAAACACCTGATACACAGAGGAAGCCCCCATTAAGTCCCCACAAAGCAGGAGAGGAGTCATGAAGTCAGAGGAAGCCAATTGTGGAGACACGTCTGGGAATCAGATAGGAGGCATTGATTCATTCATTTGGAAGTGTGTAAAATTAAGTGTCTTATTCTAATGACAGGTAACCTGCAAGGATGGAACTTACTGAATGTGAGCTTACATGAATGGATTCGCGGATACAGTGTTAGCAATTGTTTAAGTTAGCCAATACAATGGAACTGTGTCGGATGTCGAGTGTTGTGATTGGTACTACGTACTGCGTAGTGACGTCTGGGGGCATGGCTTCGGTGGTTGCTGGCGGCTCGTCATGATGGCCGTGTGTTCTGTGAGAGCTTGGTATCGTCTTTAATAAACAACTTGATTGAAGGAGAGTCCTGAACTTACTACACCGAGAATTGGAGGATTAAGGAGCCGAGGAGGACTCTATTGCCAATGAGCCATGGTGGTTGGAGCGAATCGGAGACAGCCCGCTTGATGCGGGGCGCAGATAGATCCGTGCCGGGTGAAATAATTGCTTGAGACACTGCAGCAATTGCACGGAGGGGTGGGCAGCACGCTGAGCGAGCAGCGAGGCGAGCGACTGTCGCTCCCCGCATGGAGAGTGGGCGATCGCATGATTCTCGAGTGAAGATCACGCGCGGAGCGAAAGGGCTGAGCGGATAACCACAGATTGAAATGCGCGCATTTAACCAAGCGGATCACCACCGATTGAAATGCGTGCATTTAACCAAGCGGATCACCACCGATTGAAATGCGCGCATTTAACCAAGCGGATCACCACAGATTGAAATGCGCGCATTTAACCAAGCGGATCACCACCGATTGAAATGCGCGCATTTAACCAAGCGGATCACCACAGATTGAAATGCGTGCATTTAACCAAGCGGATCACCACAGATTGAAATGCGCGCATTTAACCAAGTGGATCACCACAATTGAAATTTCACGCAGTTAACCATGCGGATAACCACAGATTGAAATGCGCGCATTTAACCAAGCGGATAACCACAGATTGAAATGCGCGCATTTAACCAAGCGGATCACCACAATTGAAATTTCACGCAGTTAACCAAGCGGATCACCACAGATTGAAATGCGCGCATTTAACCAAGCGGATAACCACAGATTGAAATGCGCGCATTTAACCAAGCGGATCACGACCAATTGAAATGCGTGCATTTGACAGCTTCCGTCTTGGACCGAATAAGAATCGCGAAAGAATGCATCGGAAATTCACATGCATAGAAGCACTAACCCTAACAACAACTCGGTTGAAGGAATGAACACAAAAAGCATGTTGACAGTTCTTTCGACCTTGGGCAAAGTATATTAATGCCAGTGTGACTTGGTGTGGCTAAGATTTCTGAGTCGTGGGGACTCAGAATTTCTTCCTTATGTAAGCCTTATCTTGAATAAATTATCTTGTACATTGTCCGGAGTTGTAAAATGATTTCCTGAGTAATGGGAACTGGTAAAATCCCTGACACACGTAGACACATATTTATTTCCAGTTATTTTACATTTGTCTGTGTTCGGCTCTGTTTGGGAGCACTCCAATTTAGGATTTATTGTTATTTGACCGTGTTTTATTTTGTTACCAGAATTTCTTAATGAAGCCGGCATTTTCTTGTACATTTTAAACTCGTCTCGGTTTGAATTGATGTATTGCAGGTCTGAAGACGACCGGGTGGACCCATGCAGGTAAGCGCTCCCGGCTTTTCCCCCCACTTGCTCCCCGTGCGAAAAACAAAGGTCTGCCATTGAATTGAATGCCTCAGAGTGTTAAGCTCGTTTGGTCCTCCGTGTCACCCTGCGGTGTTTACCACAGGGTAGTCACGCGACAATATTCACATTGAAAGAGTGAATAAATAACCTAAAATCTGGTGGTCTTGGGATTTTAGAAACGAATCCAGAAGGAATGAGACAAATTAATGAAACATCTGAGTGCTGATGGAGTTGAGATTTTATCATTCGGTTTTGATGTTGATGAAGAAACTCAACGCCAACATATGAAAAGCAGAGATACTAGTATTGGTGAAGAAGAAATTAAAACTCGTATTAATGCTAATAAGGAATTTGATAAAATATTTAAAGAAAAGGATTTCCCAATTGACATTTACAATTCAGTAAAAAAAAATTTTTAATAAATAAATACAGAAAATGAATGCACAACAAAGAGCAAGAATGTTTTAAGGAACATCAGGAGGTAGTTTCAAAAGTTGTAAAGCAACAGGAAAACATAAAGTAGAAACGCAAATAAACTAATGGG
Source organism: Myxine glutinosa (assembly GCF_964187855.1). Classification (NCBI taxonomy): domain Eukaryota; kingdom Metazoa; phylum Chordata; class Myxini; order Myxiniformes; family Myxinidae; genus Myxine; species Myxine glutinosa. The sequence continues at coordinate 17,219,172 of NC_136268.1, forward strand.
TGAAGAAGCATTTGAAAGAAAACAAGATAAATTTTTCAAACCACTTTTAAAAACTTCCCAACAAAGAGAACAACCCTCTACAATTCCCATGATGGAATACACTCCTGGAAAACTTCAAATGTGAAAAGATTTTAATCAAATGACAGAGGAAGAATTAGAGGATATAGGATAATTAGAATATGATGATGAAGGTTTTCCAACAACTGGAAAAGGTAAATCAACCTCCTGATTATGTTGTTGAGGCTCTTCAAAACAATTAATATTCAGTGGTTTGAAAAACCATAGCAGGTCTCATTCCAAGAGAAGAACCAGCACAGTTCTATCTTGTTAAAGAAAAGGTGTTGATATTGTTATGGTTGAGAGATAAAGAAAAAACCCATTATTTATTTCCTTTTTAAAATAAACCCCCTCTAGTTAATTACACGACAACATGTAGCCTGCATTAGTCAGTTATTTATTATTAAATGTAAAGATTAGCTCCCTTTCCATTGTGTAGTCATTAAATGTACATATATGCGTTGAGTTAGGCAGGATTGCAACCCCTCGTGTTGTTGAAGAAGATATTGGTTCGTGGGCAAGAATGAGCCATGTGGGAACCCACCACTCGTGCGGTGAATGGAAGGAACAGCCAGAGAGAGGCGTGGTAGAACAATATGTGACCGGCAGCAGCCAATGGGGGGCCGTGGAACCTTCCCCACCATAAATCCAGAGGGGCATTCCCCCCATAAAAGGCAGAGCTGCAGCTCGCTCGCTCTCCTTCGGCTCTTTTTCAGCTCTTGTGTTGGCGGACTTTGGACATTTTGGGACCTTGCGTGGAGCCTCGCACCACCGACAGGAACGAGGATAGGAAGTGGATCAGCCTGCCATGCCACGTGCTGTTCTGTCTGCCCTGCCTACCCATACGCTATACACTGGACCTGCCAGCCCGAACTGCCCTCACCCAAACTAGCATCCGCCAATCCTCCCGGTGCGAGTCTAACCAGTGTGATTTTTCTCCTGTGTGCGAGTGTGCCAGGCACCTGTGTCGGGAATAGTTTAGGCAAGGAATTATGATAAGCCTGCCACTCGGCCTTTTGTTGTGCTTTTTGGGGTTGTGAATAAAAAACATGTACTACTGTGTTCAAAAAGTATCCGACCGTTATTTTTCGTGCGTAAAAAAAAAAGAAGCTAGGGTGGTGTTGATTGGTGCACGTATGTAGGCGATCCTAATGCGCACGCGTGAATTTTTTCCCACCTGCAGAAGCTGTCATTCGATGGCAGACCGCCGATGAGTGAGGAAATGTAAGTGAGCGCCGTCGGATTTTCGTTTTTGACAAAATGACGGAAAAACTTGAACAACGCTACTGCATCAAATTTTGTGTAAAGCTTGGTGATTCCCAAGTGGAAACGATCCGCAAGATTCAACACCGTTCATTCCATTATGAAGGAGGATTTGGGCTTCAGGAGAATCTCAGCGAAGTTCGTACCAAAGCTGCTAACGATTGAGCAGAAGCAACTCCGTTTGGAGATCGCACAGGACATGCTGGAGACTGTGAACAGCGATCCCAGCTTCCTCAACACAGTGATCACTGGCGATGAGTCCTGGGTTTATGGGTACGACCCAGAAACCAGGTTGCAGTTTTGATGCAAGTTTGATGAAACACAAAATTTGATGCAGTAGCGTTGTTCAAGTTTTTCCGTCATTTTGTCAAAAACGAAAATCCGACGGCGCTCACTTACATGTCCTCACTCATCGGCAGTCTGCCGTCGAATGACAGCTTCTGCAGGTGGGAAAAAATTCACGCGTGTGCATTAGGATCGCCTACATACGTGCACCAATCAACGCCTCTCTAGCTTCTTTTTTTTTTACGCACGAAAAATAAAGGTCGGATACTTTTTGAACACACTACGTACATTTTACTTCCTTTCGGCCTGCTCGTGTGCGTCTTTTCCCCATTGACCGAGCATCGTTTGAACTGAATCCGGCTGCTCGGGTTTTGAATGGGGGAAGACGAGATTGTGGTGAACAGCTGTTTTAAAGACCTGGAGGGAGAAGTGGGATTGAAGAGAGTGAGGGTGTTTGTTCCAGAGGCGGGAGTAAAGAGGAATGAAAGAGTGAAGGTGAGCAGAGTCTTGTTTTTTGGCAATTTCACCAGAACAGGGTTACTGGCAGATCTTGTGCGACCTGTAGGAATATTTGGGGGACAGAGCACAGATAGAGCTGGGGGAGCTAAGCCAGATAGGAGTCGGTAGAAGACAGAAAGACCACCTACCTGCCTGCGGTGAGTGAGTGAAATGCCCTCAGAGTTAGCTTTATCGTGGGAGATTCCCATGATTCTGAAAGCTTTGGTTTCAACAGCGTAAAGACGAGCCAGGTGTGAAGCAGGAGCACCAGCCCAGAGGGGGGGAACAGTATTCCATTGAGCTGCAGATGAAAGCCTTGTATGTGGTGAGGACCTCAGGTGTGCCAAGGAAGGACTTCACCCGACGGAGGATGCCCAGTCGGCGACTGGCATTGGAGGCCAGATTGCAAATGTGGTTTTCCCAGGAAAGATCATGGCAGATAGTGAGTCCCAAAAGCTTGAGTGACAGAACTTCTTGGAGAGGATTGTTCAGAAAGTAGATGGGAGGGTTGTCCAGTCAGTCTTTTCGGTGAGACATAGTAAGAGTGTGAGATTTGTCAGGATTGAAAGACATGTTCCACTTGTTTGACCAGTCTGTGATTTTTGTCCAGTTATGGAGAGAGTGAGGAGGCTGCAGACTGCCGATCTGAGGGATGAGGAATGGAGCGGCAGAGAGTGGAGTCATCAGCAAAGAGATAGAGAGGATTTTCAAGAGAGTCAGAGAGATCATTGATGAAGACCAGAAAAAGCACAGGGCCCAGAACACTGTCTTGGGGAACTCCAGCCTGAACAGGAAGGGGAGATGAGAGAAATCCATTCAGGGCCACATGTTGACGATGACTAGAGAGGAAGTCCGCAAGCCATGCATGGAGATTTCCATGGATACCATAGGAGGAGAGTTTGGTGAACAGAGCGGGGTGCCAGACCTTATCGAAGGCACGTGATATGTCAAGGGAGACAGCTCTAATTTCCTGTTTGGCATTGAGGACATTCATCCATTGTTGAAACAGTAGAAGCAGCACGTCCAGAGTAGAATGACCTGGTCTGAAAGCAAATTGATGATCAGAGATCAAGGCATTGGAGAAGAGGAAAGATTTGATATCCGAAGCAATGATGGATTCCATGACTTTGCTGACAATTGGGAGAAGGCTAATTGGTCTGTACTTGCAAGGATCTGTTTTTGCACGTTTTTTGAATAAAGCGGTAATGTTGGATGATTTCTAAGCTAATGGCAGATGACGTTGATCAAAAGACAGGGTGAAGAGAACAGAGCGATGGTGTGAAAGAGCGGGAGAGCAGGATTTTAGGACCCATGGGCTGATGCCATCTGGTCCAGCAGCAGAATCAGAGTCAAGGTTTGCCAGAAACTTCTCCACCTTCTCAGGAGAGAAGGACACAGAGTCCAGGAGCAGCTGGGTACGACTGGGTACGGTGGGTGCAGAGAGGGATGGGTTTGGGACAAAAGATTTTGAGGCAAACACAGAATTGAGGCATTCAGCTTTTTGCATGTGTAGAGTCAGCTGTGTAGCCGTTTGAGGTGAGGGAGGGGATGGAGGGGGAACAAACACCAGAAACAGATTTGACCAGATGCCACCAGGATTTGGAAGAGGGAGACAGGTTTGAGAGTTCAGTCTTGAGAGTGGAGAGATATTGTTTCCTGGCTCTCCTGAGGGTGAACACACCCTTGTTTCAGACTTTGTGAAAGGAAATAGATTTCCTTCTGTTGGATTTGCCTTCCAGGAGGCGAAGGCAAGTTGTTTCAGGGCAACTGCCTCACCACAAGATTCCGTGTACCATGGACGGGAGGAAGGGTATGACAACTGAAGACGAGATGGGATAAATGTGTGCATGAGAGAGAGAGCAATTTACATTGGAAGAATTCCCAGGATGAGTTGATGTCAGAGGTGGTGGAGATGGGAGACCAGTCCAGATGATTGATGGCTGCTTGAAGACCGTGCCAGTTGGCCTGAGTGAAATGCCAGACTCGACGACGCTGAGGAAGCTCTCTGAGAATGGCCAGAGAGATGTCCACTTTAACAAGCACATGATCAGATGAGCCGATTTGAGCAGATGAAAAGCAGCAGACATTTGCAGGAAAGTTAGTCATAACCAAGTCTAGAAGAGAAGATGCTCCGTTGACTGAGATCTGGGTCGGGAAATTGACAGATTGTGTCAGTTCCAATGAGTCGCAGAAGTCCTTTGCTGAGGAGCCATGGCTGGTGAGAGGGGTACCCACACCCAACCAGATGGCATGATGAGAATGAAATCACCACATATGAGGAAGATAGAGTTGGGTGAGTAGCTTGAAGTTGTTCCATGTTATCAGACAGGGAGATATCGATGGAGTCATCACTGTTTGGTGGACGGTACAAAACACATATGATGAAAAGGTGGGAGTGAAGGGGAAGCCGTAGCCAGATGTACTCCTGGGGGTGAGGTGGAGAGGGGGCAGTGAAAGGAGAGTGAGGAGGAGAGTTTTCGAGAAAGATCGCAACCCCACCTCCCGGACAAGGCTCAGGTTTATCATACCGGAGGAGGGAGTAACCTGGGAGAAATATCAAGGAATCAGAGACATCATGAAGGAGGAAAGTTTCTGTTAAGCAGATCAAGTATGGTTTGTCAGAAGCAACCTGTATGGAGAGATCAGTCAAGTTTGAGGGAAGGCCCTGGATGTTTGAGGTCCATACCATTAATGAAGAAGAAGGGGGAGCATCGGATACAGAACAGGGGGATGGGGGGGGGGGGGGAGGTCGGGTAAGATGTGGGAGAGGAGGAAGAGGAAGGGAGAGCTGTTGATAGTGTGTCAGAGATTTCAGAATAGCTAGGAGAAAGGCGTGAGAGGGGAGAATTGGAGAAAAAAGGAGGGTCGGGAGATTTGAACGGGAGGGGTGAGCGGGGAGTTTGGGAGGGGAGGGGTGAGGGGAGTTTTAGGAGGGGAGGGGCGAGGAGGAGGTTTAGGAGGGGAGGCGCAAGGGGGAACATTGGGAGGGGAGGGTCGAGGTGGAAGTTTAGGAGGGGAGGGCCGAGGTGGGAGTTTAGGAGTGGAGGGGCGAGGGGGGAATTTAGGAGTGGAGGGGTGAGGGGGGAATTTAGGAGTGGAGGGGTGAGGGGGGAGTTTAGGAAGGAAGGGACGAGGGGCGAGTTTAGGAGGGAAGGGGCAAGGGGGGGGGGATTTGAAAGGGATGGGTGATATGGGAGATTAGGAAGGGAAGGGCAAGGGGGGGGTTTTGGAGGGGAGGGGCAAGGGGGGAGTTTCAGAGGGGAGGGGTAAGGGGGGAGTTTCGGAGGAGAGGGGCAAGGGGGGGTTCCGGAGGGGAGGGGTGAGAATGGAGTTTAGGAGGGGAGAGGTGACAGGGGACTTTAGGAGGGGAGAGGTGACAGGGGACTTTAGGAGGGGAGGGGTGAGGGGGAGTTTAGGAGGGAAGGGTCAAGGGGTGAGATTTGAAAGGGATGGGTGATGGGGAAGATTTGGAGGGGAGGTTTGAGTTTGGATTTTAGAAAGTGTTGGACGATTAATGGGAAACGAACAATTTTTGCGAATGAGTTTCTTGTGATTTTCGAGACAGAGATCCGTTTGAAAATGTAGGAGGAGGGGTGGAATGCAGGTGAGTTTCGGGAATGTAGGAAGGAGGAACTGTGAGAGATGTTTTTTTTTTTTTTCTTAATGAAGAGATTTGGTGAGCAAGTCGAAAGCAACCTTTTAAAGAAGAAGAAGAAAAATGTGTTATAATATACGACAGAACACAGCACTTCAGGGGAAAGTTGAAACATTTTAAAACTAAACCGTGAAAACTATCTGGGGAAATGGGGGTGAAACACGTGGTCAAAGAACGAACGAACGAACGAACAAGTGAAAAGAAGGAAATATGTATATATATACAGGGTGGGCGGAAAGTCGATCCCTATTTTAGATTGGTAAAAAAAGTCGAACATTATCAATTTATTTGAAAAGAAGTAATTTGAAAAGGTAGGCACAAAGGTTACGTTTTCTCTAGAATTCAATGTGGGCTCCAACTCTTGCCACCAGCTTCTGGAGCCGCCCAGGAATGGCGTCCACTGACTTCAGTAGGAACTCCGGCGGGATGGAAGACATAACTTCCCGAATACGGTCCTCCAGTTCTTCCAATGTCCTCGGTTTGGTGCGGTACACTTCTTCCTTTGCCCACCCCCAAAGAAAGAAGTCGCACGGTGTCAAGTCGGGGCTCCTGGCTGGCCATTCATTTGGACCACGACGACCCATCCAACGCCCTGGGAAGTTGACATCCAGCCAGTCAAAAACGACATGAGCAAAATGCGGAGGGGCGCCATCTTGCATAAACATCAGATCGTCGATATTCTCCCATGTGCTGACAACTGGCCAGACCTCGTCTCCCAACATTGCCAGGTACCGCTCAGCATTCATGGTGTTGCGCAGAAGGAACGGGCCCACAACCTTATCTGAGGTCATACCACACCACACCATTACCTTTGGCCGATTCTTCATTTTTTCAGCGCAAACCACAGGATCCTCTCCTGCCCAGTAGTGGCAGTTGTGACGGTTGACAAAGCCTCCGACGTGGAACACCGCCTCGTCGCTCCAGAGGATGTTGCGGAAGAGAGGGGCCAGTCTTCATGCCAAGCCAGCATGATTTCCCCGAACTCCATGCAAATGTCGCAGTCTTCGTCCGAGAGAGACGTTACAGTTGTACAACGTTAAAGTTAATTGTACAACGTTAAAGAACACAGCACAATAATATATAGTAATACACTCGCATTTTATACATAATTTATAAGTACTTTAAAATAGGGAGTGACTTTCCACCCACCCTGTATACATTTTTTTTTTTTGAGTTAAGATTTAAAGAAGGAAGTGTGGGGTGAAAGCCTGGGAAAAACTGAGAGAATGAAAGTAAATTGGACCACAATCGACCGCTGAGAGAAAACGAAGCCTCAAGGTAGGAAACTTAAAATACCAGCTGAAAAAAACGCGGCACGAAATAACCGACGATTTTATACAGGTATGAACGATTTACACGGAGATCATCCTAGGGACACACACACAGTAGGTACACACACCGTAAAATAAAATACAGTTTTGACAAAAATACAAACGGGAACAATTACTTAACTTTGATAACGTGGAGAGCGTGGACAGCTTTGAAAAAACGCAACTTCGCCGGCAAAACCGGAGGCGGACAGCAGAACATATTATTAAGGTTTTAAGAAGGCTTTGTTCAGGTGTAAGTTTTCTTCCAAATGACCCATCACAGTTAGTTAATAGAATGTTATTGCTATTAGGTAGTAAAAAGGCTGGAAACGACAATTGTTTTAATGAAGCCTCGGCCATTTTAGACCAGTTGATAAATGTGAAAATAAGTAATAAATGTTAATACAAATATATTTTATTACATATTAAATAAGATGAGAAGCACAATCCTTAGTTTTATATTCACAAGTGATTACAGGTCTTCATTTCCATACCCACTACAACTTGACTCCACAAAAGAATAGGAGGCATCGTTATTGTCTATGGAAACTTACAATACCCTTTTTAATATTACAGATAAAAAAAACAAGTTTAGTTTTAATTCAGGAATGGAATTAAAGGAAGATGGAAAAGATATATGGAAATGCTGTTGAATTCAGAGAATGAATGGGATGGCAACATAGAGAGTAACCCAGTTTTAGGATGGGCAGAGAAGATAACTGAGAAGGAAGTTGAGGAAGCGATAAAAGCAATGAAGAGTAAAAAAGCGGGAGGGCAGACGGGAGTTGTGGGAGATATGTTGAAGGCAGCAGGAAGTTGGGGTGTGAAGAGAATGACAGAGATCTGTAATCTGGTGGTGAAAGAAGGCCGCATTTCAGTGGATTGGGAACTGAGTACCCTCGTCCCTCGATACAAACGGAAAGGTGACCCTCTGGAGTGTGGCTCGTACCGAGTGATAAAGTTATTGGAGCATGGAATGAAGGTAGAAGGTAAATGAAGGTTTGTTGATCTGGAGAAAGCATTCGATAGGGTTCCATGCTAAGTATTGACATGGGCATTGAGGAAGTTAGGAGTGGAGGAATGGTTGATCAGAGTAGTGATGGCAATGTACAAAAGAGCGCGCACAGCTGTAAGGACGAAGGACGGGAACAGTGGTGAGTTTGAGGTGAAGGTGGGAGTGCATCAGGGGTCGGTACTAAGTCCACTACTATTTGTAGTTGTGATGGAGGTGCTGGCTCAGAACGCAAAGGAGGGTTTACCGTGGGAGTTGTTGTATGCAGCTGATCTGGTGTTGATTGTGGAAAGTATGGATGGACTGAAGGAAAAGATGAACAAGTGGAAGGAGTGTATGGAGACAAAAGGTCTGAAGGTGAATATCGGAAAGACGAACGTGATGGCAAGTGGTAAAGCATGTGGTGAGGTGGAAAGAACTGGGAAGTGGCCCTGTGCTGTGTGCAGGAAGGTGTCGGAGTGAACTCCATTCAATGTACAATGTGCGCTGAGTGGGTTCATCAAAAATGCAGTGGTCTGAGAGGGTCATTAACCAGTGTGGCTGCTACATTCAAATGTAAGGTGTGCACAGAGGGAGCTGCAGATGGAGGAAATGTTGACTTGGATCTTGGAGACGGCGTGAAGCTGGAAGGTGTGAAAACATTTTGCTACCTAGGAGACATGCTGAATGGAGAAGGTGGATCAGACTCGGCAACGGTTGCAAGAGTGAGATGTGCATGGAAGAAGTTTCGGGAACTGAGTGGCGTGCTGATGAGGAGGGGAATGTTGTTGAAGCTGAAGGGAAAGGTGTATGCTGCATGTGTGAGAAGCGTTATGATTTAAGGGAGCGAGACATGGGTAATGAACGTAGAGCTGCAACGAAGGCTGGAAAGGGTGGAAATGCGAATGGTTCGATGGATGTGCGGAGTATCGTTGAGAGAGAGGAAGACAAATGATGAATTGCGAAAGATGATGGGAATAGAGCATGTGATTGATGCTGTGAAGAGGAACAAGTTGAGATGGTTTGGTCATGTGTTGAGGAAGGATGAAAGTGACTGGTTGAGAAGAGTGATGGAAATGAATGTATAAGGAAGTAGAGGACGGGGAAGACCGAGAAAGACTTGGCTAAAGATGGTGGAAGAAGAAATGCGGGCAAGGGGGTTAACAAGGAGAAATGCAGAAAATAGGGCAAAATGGAGAAGATTGTCATGGGGACCGCAAGGCTAACCCCCGCTCTAGCAGGGAAAATGGCCTTAAAATGCATGTTGTTGTTGTTGTTGTAGTTATAATTCAGGAAGTGAATACAAAACCATAACAGTTTCACCCGGAGCATACGAGATTTCCCAAATATCTTCTGAAATTTCTCATCTTATGAAAGAGGAAGGTGATATACCAAAAAATATTGTTATAAATATTTTTAAAAATACTTCAAAATCAACTATCAGGGTTAAAAATATTGTTGCGGTTCTATGCCGCCCTTCCTCCCCTTACCAAGGGGGGATTAATCCCCTTGTTCTTGCTGGGCTTGGCGGAGCCGAGGCTTGATACGTCCCTTCTGGACAAACGCAGAGTAGGGTCTCGGGACCAATTCTCGCTAGTACCTAATTCCCTGCGCCGCCCTGGAAGCGAGGAAGCAAGCCTCGCACGAGCCACGTGTGGTTTGAGTATGCCGAGCGGATTGAGTACCATATGGTCCGTGCAGTCTTAGTTAATGGAACCCAAATTGAGCGGTTCTATTCGTACCACACTTAGCCAATGAAGAAACCACAGAAACGATCGAATGGAAGAAAGGAAGAACACAGGTTTAATTATTCCCACACGTATTTACAATAATTGGGGACACAGAGACACAGAGCAGCCTTAGTCAATCTTAACTTCTCCCTTGGACTCGGGCCCGTCACACTCACACAGGGAATTGCAGATGAGTAGGTGGTCAGCCAACGCGTCCACGTGGTCGTCCAGAGATGGACTCCGTCCGGCTCTCCACGGTCCCAGCACGTCCCACGAAGATGGTAGCAGGCGATGGCAGGAACCCGTAGCGCGTCTCGCGAACAAAGCAGATGACGAGGTGGAATGGCAAAGGGCGGGACTCTCAGCGCGGCTGGCGATTACTCAGCCGTTTTCCTCACTCGCGCAACATCAATGCACTGTATAGCGATCGGCCTAAAACTCAACCGAGCGTCACTCATAAAAGAGCGCATCTTTTGGTTCATGCGCGTCGGGCTTCGCCCGCGTATCTCGTACAGTTCTCGGATGCTCACAACTCCTCTTCCTCGATCCTCTGAGCTGGTTGGTCAGTGCCTGTGAGTTCTTTGCTCATCAAGTCTTTCGCTGCGAGTCCTCCGCTTCAGTCCTTCTCATTAAGTGTTCCCGCACTAGCCCTTCGTTCATCTGCGAGTCCTCTAGCACTAGTCCACGTGCAAGTCCTTTCGAGGGCTTTGCGCAGCGGGTTTTATAGCTACACCCCCAAACTTCTGGAACCCTCTTGAACCTTCTCACCACGCCCTGTGACGCAACGCCGCCGCCACCACCTCTGAGCCCTGAATGGCGGCTCGTGCTTACCGTCAGCGCTTCTGCCGCTCCGCCCCGATCCTCCTAGCCTGCCTTGAGTTAATTCGCCCAAAATGAACCAACGTTAGTGCAAAAGGGCATGAGGCTACGGACACTGGATAGTCGGTAGCAGTAGGGCCTATTCTCCTGACTCTACTTCAACGCAGAACTAACAATGGAAAGGAACTAAGCTCACAAATACTAAGACATAACTATACTATCGCAAGGCTACATTTTGCTTGTGTGACTAAACTATGAGGGGGAAATTTTAACCTTTATTAAACTCACTGTACAAACTCAAAACCGCAACAATATATTTCAAGTTGATTTCACGATTGACAATTCATTTAAAGAGTTGTTGGGTTTCTCTTCAAAAAATATTGAGACTAATGGGACGTTTTACAGTGATAATGTTATTCAAATATCCTCAGGTATAAATTCAGTTTTAATTCACTGTGATTTGATTGATGGTGCTTATAATGATGGAACCAAAACAAATGTAATATTTTCGTTCAGCGCATACTCAACCCCGATTGGTTATAAATTAAATATGAAACCGAAAAATCTTGTCTATTTACCCATGTCTGGAAAAAACATTTATAAAGTAAATTTTAGGATAATCAAATGATTTCCTTCAATGGAGAAATAATATCCATCAGAATTCATCAACGTGAAGTTTTTAAAATAAGTAAATACAATGGTTATTGCGAGGAAACATGAGTTGAAAAATATAATATAATTACAAATGATGTGGATGGGATGTTCCTTTCACCATACTATAAGGGTGAAGGTATGTTTCTTGGTAGAGGATACTATAAACCGAAGAGACAACGGGGTGTAGGACATCAATTTAGAAATAAAGAAGATGGGATAGTTGATACTCTAATGGGTATTGGTTCAAATATTCTTGAACATAGAGACATAATTGGTTCACGTTTCTGCCTTGGCAAATGTAGCGGGTGCTATAAAGAGTATAAAAGACGCTCAAAAGGAGTCTCATAAATTACAAGCAATAAAAGAAATTAAAAAAGGCAAAGCTCAACTATCTTCACAGGAACGTCAAAAAATCATTCAAATACGTGGGTCAGGGTTTCAAAAGTTTTAACAACTTTTTTACGAAATAAATACAAGTATGGAAGCAATTGATAGTATCTATGATTTGGATGATACGATTGTCATTTCAAACTCCACTAAAAAGGTAGGACTATTTTAAGGTAAATGCTATTACAGGAACAGACTGGAATTCAAATGGAACAAAAAGTTTTGAAATAAACAAGCATCCTGAGTATTGCGCTGCAATACATGTCCCCTACCAAAGTTCAAAGTGCCATAACATTGTCAAAAATGATCGAATATGCAAATTTATGCATGGTTGATGCTGGTTTTCAAACTTGATCTGCGTTATGCTGAGACACATGTGTGTACAAAATTTTGTTGAAATCAGCCAATGTTCTTGTTGTGTGAATTTGAATTCACTAAGGCTGCGTATAACACTAATGCTACACTCATAAATGATTTATTTTGGAAAATGTTTGATTGTGCTCGTTTGTTTATTGGAACACAAGAAGTTGAAGCGGTTGATTATCTCTCTGCTCCATCTGAAATGATGGTGATTGGTGATCATAATAAATTTGTTATTCGTGAGATGTGTTGGTATATTAGCGAATATATTCGTAATCTTAAAACGGAAGAGATGTTTAATAAAAGACAACTCAAAGAAACCACTAAATGTATCATACCTTAAAAGAAGATGTCAACACGTTAAACTGAACCAAACTACCTACATGTGGAATTTGGGTGTTCTGGAAGGAAAGCCATGATACCTTTGGCTCATTTTAAAGAAACCAGATGAAGATGATGGTACTGATAAGAATAATGCATTGAGTGATAATGCTAAGGTAAAACAACTTCAGGTTTCTCTGGATGGAACATTTTACGCACGAGATAGATTTGAAATTGTTTTGGAGAAAAATGATTATGCGGAAGCCGACAAGTCTTACTAAAAGGTGTATGAAAGCAACGGTAATAAAGATCTCATTTTGGATATGGTGTGCGTTTCAAAAACTTTATACAACCTACGCAATTGACGTGAGTTCTCAAAAGGAACCTATAAAGTCTAATAGAGTGGATACTTCCCGATACATTGAAATGGGGGAGAGTGAAGAAGTTGATACATATTGTTTGCTTTTGGAAGAAAATGAATTACAGATTAATACAGATGATGGTGTTATGATTAATATCACAGATTTTTCTCATAAATCAATGAGTAGTAAAGGACCACCTGGGGTATATACAGTTGTGGCCAAAAATATTGTCACCCTTGCACTTTTTTCAAATAATGCACCATTTCTTCCAGAAGATTGTTGAAATTTAAAAATCTTTTGGTATCCATAAATATATTTCTTTGGTTTACAGTGGAACAAAACAAAAAAGCTGAAAAATTACTAAATCCTAGCTTATTCCACACAGAAATCCTAAAATGGCCCGGACAATATCATCGGCACCTTTTAGAAGTTGTTCAAAATAATTAGATTTCAAGCAGGTGATTCTCCTTTACTTTGGAATTGAACTCACCTGTGGTGAGTTGCAGGTGCATGCAATATAAAAAGCACTCATTCAACCAGTTTGAATGGAGAAAAGGAGTCATTCTGCTGTTTTGTATCACTATGTGTACCGCAATGAGCATGGATAAAAGAAAGAAAACCAGAGAATTGTCTGAGGAGGTCAGACACAAGTTTGTAGCCAAGCATGGACAATCTCAAGGCTGCAAGTCTATCTCCAGAGGCCTTGATGTTCCTGTGCCCACCGTACGCAATGTTATCAAAAGTTTAAAGCCCATGGCACTGCAGCCAACCTCCTTGGACATGGCCGCAAGAGAAAACATAATTGAAGATTGCAGCGAAGGATTGTTCGAACCCATGTACCATAGACACTGGTTATAATCCATGCACCATAAACCCTATACCATAGACCCGCGGCTTACCTTACCCCCCCATGCACCATAATTAGGGATCCGTTTAGACAGGATGTCATGTAAGAGTGTATCATTTTCCCCATGATGAGGAGTGTGGTTATGTTAATTAGCTATGGATTAAGGGTAATTAATCCCCTGTATGTAATTGCCTGTGTCATCTTTTCCTGTGTTAATTATGACACTGCAGTACACACACATAGCCAAGCCAAGCAATCATGCATTAAAACATTAAATAAAATGACCGGAACAGGACATTGAACAATAACGTTGGTGCCACCACCTGCCACATCGCAACATCCAGCTGGCAAATGGCCATGAGGCCACGCCCCAAACAATGATTGGTTAGGTCCGGGACCATAGAGCGATGAGATATGACTCGCTGATAGGGGCACTCACGGAGATCGTCAGATCTAGGGCCTTGAAAATAAAATATTTGGAGTCCTGACATTTTGTTTTCTTGAGCTGGGACCTTGAAGGTGAACGGTCGCAGCCACAACTCCTCTTGCGTGGGGATTTCGTCACGAGCAGTGGCATTCATTATATTATCTTGTGCCCAAGACATTGGAGTCGGCATTTTATATCCTGGCTTTAGGTTTTGACGATCGTGAGGAAAGGCAGTCACAGCTCGTGGACTCTGGTGTGGTTGGCCTGTAGCTTCGTGACGGCAGAGGGCCGTGCCAAGTGAACCTGAGAAACCGAGGTGTTGTGTGGAGCAGACGACAAGGAGGGACCCCTGCCTGCTCCCTTCACGCTCAGAAGCTGGGTTGGACACCCTACACGTCGAGGGCCTGTGTTGTCCCGTGCATGGACTTGACACCAACCAGTGTGTTTCCCACGCAAGGACGCAGGGCCTGTGACGATTCCCGACGGGGTTAAAGAGCCGCTCAGAGCTACGTACCCAAAGACACATTTTTATTTTGAGTTATTTTTCCCCTTGTGTGTTGTTGTGGAACAATTCGTGTACATAAACCAAGTCATGTCCACTCATTGAATACTTGTAAAATTTAAATAACACTGAGAAAAATACTCATTCTGTTACAACAGCAATACAAGGTATAACCAACTCACTCAGCACAAGGACCCCGGATCGACACGAGTATTCTTCTCTCGATCACACTAATTTTGGCTTCTTTTATATCAATTAGGACAAAGGGAGAATATTGTCGCGCGACTGCCCCTTGGTTAAGACCGGGGGGTCGCGGATGGACTCGAGCTTACTTGGAGGCGTTTATTCAATCCAATTGATGGCGGACCAATACACGAGACGGGGTTCGGGGGAGAATGCCATGGCCTACCTTTTCAGCCCCGATGATGTCTTCTCCCTGGAATCAATAACTCAACCAAAACGGGATTTCGAATAGAACAGAAAATAATACAAGGGTTTTTTCAAAATAACTATCGGGAAAGGGAAACGCGATGATAAAAACTAAATCCTAAATTGGGACGTCCCTGCACAGAATTCAGATATGAGACAAATGGAAGAATAATCGAAAGGAACCGTTGTGGTGCGTCTTATCTGTCTCTGGATGTGTAACGTCCGTTGTCCAACGCGGCTCCGGTTGGCATGAAGAAAGGCCTTGATGCGCCCCCGTTCACGCGCTGCTAGGCCCATGACCGCCAGTGCACGGCAGGCCTCACATCTCCGCGTGAAGCGAGCGAGCGGGCATGCAACCCGCCGCCGCAGACATGCAACATCCTCCTCGGGTTCGGCACGGCCCTCCGATGCACCCAACGTTCGTGGCGAGCGAATCCCAGATTAAGGGACCAAATGAGCAGGGCGAGGGCAGAAGGAAGGTCTGGAAAGGCAGAAGCCAAAGTGAGAAGAAAGGTCGAGACGGAGGTCCGAGCAGGATGGATCCAGGAACGAGAAGGGAAAATGTTGGCACACACACGTTCACCACCAATGTCCGGACCGAAGTGACAAAATGTCAGCCGGGCCAAGTCTCTTGTTCGGCATGCTATGACGTCAACCGGGCCTCTCCCCAATTCACAAGTCCCCTCCCACCAGTCGTGCAACCCGCCCACCAACTCCTCGGTGTCCATCCATCACATGGTGAGCATGGCCTTAGCCTGCCTTGTACGATGTTTGCCGCCATTGTGGCGTACTGCGCGGCCGCTGCCTGTCAGTTTTTCCGGTCAGTCATTGTAAGGGGGGGGGGGGGGGATTTTAATCAATGTGTGCACGAAGGGCCTATCTAATGTCTATAAGAGTGCGTTGCCTAAGTGACAAAGTGTAGATCACAGGTTTCACATACAATGGAGACTTATCCTTATCCCCTAGAACTATTTATCACTGGATCATCCTCGTATGATCACAGGTACACTCTTACCCCGACAAACTGCCTAAGCACAGAACTTATTACAGGTGAGATTCTCTATCACGACAGCCAGACACCTACCTATGCAGATCTACCTAAATCTAGATATTCCCCTTTAACCCAAATTCATAACAATATTTGATTGGGTCCTCACAGTGGGAGGGGGAAGGAAGGAGAGGATCGGGGGACGAGGGATTCTGATAAGGGATTGGGGAGGGGTAGATCGGGGTTCAAGGAATTACTAATTAAGCCGTTATCTTCTCAGTGGGTCACTTGAACCAAAAGATAATTGTCTTTGTACAACAAAGCTTTCACAATGTTATCCTCAATTGGTATTTACACATGACTGCAAAGGAGAGATATGTAATTATGTATGTCTTTCCATCACAAAAGCAATACTTGAGTCAACCTGAGTCTGAGATATTCTGTTAAATACATTTAAATGTTATATATATATATATATATATATATATATATATATATATATATATATATATATATATATATACATATAGATATATAGATATATAGATATACATATATATATATACATACATATATATATATATATATATACATTATATATATATATATATATATATATATATATATATATATATATATATATATATATATATATATATATTGTTACGGACGCGGTTTAGATGTTATTTACCGAGCGGTGGTATTGCCGCGACCTAACAGTTCCCCCGATTCTTCCCCAACTCACCCGATTCCACCCCAAACGTTGGCCAAATCGCGCTATGCTAAATCAATGATGGAAAGGACACAACGACTGGGATAGATGAAATGACGCAAGGGGTACAGTTCTCAAGACCTCCGGAGGAGGATATAATTACAGTGGTGGAGAAAAGGGGGTAGATTACAAGGTAGTGAGGTAAAGACACAGAAGAGATAGGCACTTAATTACAGTCTTATCTTATCCCAGACAGATCACAGACAAACGGAACAAGGTAGACTTACACAGGGATTGATGGCAGGAAGGACAGGTAGGTTGATAGCACAAGGTGCACCTTGGCTCGGGGACAGGATCAAGCACGGTCCAAGAGATGCAGGGAGGTGTCACAGCGCTCGGAAGGGACGTCTCTCTTGCTTCAAGCTCAGCGCACATCTGACGGTCACCTCCCTCTTCCTGCGCATGCTCAGCGGGGAGTGACACGCCCTCGGCTGGTTGGCTCCGCCCCCCTGGAGCCTGTCCGCCGCTTCCATTGGGTGCGGGGGTTACCGGGCTCCGCCCTTGACGAGGAGCTGACAGGGAGCCCCTATTTGGGAACCCCGTCGAGCACATGTTCGATGGCGGCTCGTTGGGAAGGCCTCGTGCCCTCCCAACACCCCCTACCAACCAAGTCGGAGTGAGACGCGCACTCCCTGTGCATGCCGCTGCCGTTGCTGTTGTTGTTGTTGCTGAACCGTGAGGAAGAGCTGCGGGGAGGTATTGGGAGGTCCTAAACTTCCTAACGGTGCCATACAATCACATTCTGGTGCAACGAAGGGTCAGAATTAATGGAAACGAGTCCTTAACTGACATAGACTAAGAATAACTAGCAAGATGTCCTATAGTTGTCTTACATGAGATGCGGTGAACCTGGGCACGACATTTAATGGGGGAAATAGGGGGAGGTCGGGTCTACAGAGTGTGGTTTACAGAAAATGGGACTAGGGAATGGGGGATTGCGGATAGTTGGGAAGTATTGAGGAAATAGGGGAATATTTACAAGCGGATATGGATGGATGCAAATCCCATATCCGCAACATATATATATATATATATATATATATATATATATATATATGATAATATAGATATATATATATATATATGTGTATATATATATATATATATATATATATATATATATATATATATATATTTATATATATATATATATATATATATATATATATATATATATATATATATATATATTGTTACGGTCCACGGATTAGATGTTATTTTTACCGAGCGGAGGTACCGCGGCCGAACAGTTCTTCCCCGATTCACCCAGACGTTGGCCGTATCGCGCCACAGCTACTCAATATGGAAAAGACTAAGACGACCAATGCAAAGAGGAAGAAGAAGAAGACGAAGGCAAAGAAATGTTTGGAAATACGATTACTATTTATTACTATTTACAGGCTCAAAATAACCAAGGAGAAGGAAAGATAAGAAAATAATATACAGAAGCTTTTAGAGACACAGTGATTTCCTTATACAAGCTTAATTAAATACGCATGGACAGAACAAACAAAACAAACTCACGTACGCAAAAGGATGGAAGGGTAGGAATCGTTTGGAGGGATGAGCAGGTGGAATCACAGGGCACAGCGAGCAGGTCCACTCCGGGCGGGAAGCGAGGAGCCGGCAGCTCCTTGTATTCGGCTTTACAGCGCACGCCGGCAGGGTCACGTGGCTGGTTGAAACGGGGCTGGTTGAAGCGGCTCTTTGTCAAAGGCTTTTCGTATCTCTCACGCAACAACCACCCAAAGGCTTTCCGTACCTCTCACGCAACTCCGGTGCAACTCTCAACTCTCTCCCGGTGGACTGCCAACCCTCTTACGCACCTGGACTCATCTGCCGTATATCTGGTGTATCTTCTCCCAGCGATCGTCGCACCCTTCTCGCATACCTTCAGCGTGGGTGTGACACGCCCTCCTCGGTTTCGGTACCGCCCTCCCCCCCCCCACCCCCCCCCCTCCACCGTGCTCTGTTTCGTGACCTTGTATGGCAATCCCACGGGCTTGTTTCCTTATTTGGGCATGGGGCTGAACAGCCCCGCCCTTCGTGGCGCGCCCTCTCCTTGCCTCTCCCTTGCCTCTCCCGCCCCTCCTGTTCAAACAGAGCACGGAGCACATATTCACTATAGCAGCGAAATGAGAGGGCGTGCACCCCACGCTTGTGAACTGCTTTACCCACAGATGGAGAGTTTGGCTAGGAAATGGAATTATTGAAGGGGAGCTATTCTTAATTGATTCGGTGCAATGCGGTGTCATGTTACTGGAAGACAAGGCCTTACTCTAAAACACATAATAAAGATATAAGCTACTGAACAATGGTTTTATCGTGTCCTTCAATGTGGTGTTTCATGGAATTAACTACCGGGACGCCCTTTTTACCTTTACACAACTCTGGAGGCAGGAGGGGCCATATTCAAACAATGTTACACAACAATTTCCAATACAATACACACAATCAAAAAAATACAATCCTCATATCCGCAACACTGCACCCTCCTCCTCTTAGGCACGCCCGGGCCTATAACTTTAATTTAGTGTGACACGTAGGTGTAGTTCCCTCTACTTTTAACCTGACCCTGAGTGCGACAGTTTTAAAACATAGATAAATATGTCCCACTGCTCCATTGCACCCTGCCTAACAGACTCACGCCCACGGTTAACCGAATTGCGGAATGGTCTTCAAACTACACACTGACGGTGGGGAGCATTATTTACAATTGACGCTACTTTATTTACAAAACGCAACCCAGGACCTGTGATTGTTCTTTCTGGGGGGGGGGGGAGACAGTCTGCTCTGCATCAATGCACCATGAAAGCACCTATAACGCACCAACACACCCTCAAGCACCAATCGGTGCACAGTCATCACTGTTCATGAATAAAAATAAATCAACAACCCCTAACCCTGCAGGTGGTCTCTTGGTCTTCGGCTCCCTCTGCTGGCTATTATTATTTCTTCCAGGTGTTGTCATTTTCTTTTGCTGGCGGCCTATTTGTATTAAAACTTGCACCCAACGTGTCCATTTTTATTTATTTATGGCCCACAGGGCCGACTACGTGTGGTTCACCTGTGGGGCATTGGTGCCCTGTGGCCAAGGTCCACCAGCAAGATTTTGGGCCCTCATGGCTGGTTCCAGCAGAGCGGCCATGCCCCAACCCATGGGGTCCATCAGTGGTGCTCGGCCACAGACATGTGGTCCATAATGTGGTGCATCGATGCAGACAGCTGGTTCTGGGAATTCCGGGCGCACAATGGCCGACTCACACACACTCCCCTCGGCGCCCAATGGTGCACAGGTCATGTGGGAGACAAAAGGGGGAAGACAAATGAGCGAGGGGTAAGGTCAAAAGGGTACACATCAAACAAGGCAATGCAGGGTGAAATGCGTACGGAGAGCGAAGTGAGAAAGCTCGTCCCTACCGTACGTCACCCCCCCCCCCCTGTCACCTACACTACCCTTGCCCTTACCCCATATTTACAAAATCTACACATTTACAAATTCGTCACTACTGTCACGTCTTCCCCATATTTCTCCTATACCAAATTCGTCACCACAATCCCTCTACTTCAAAATTTGCCATCACCCAATTCATCATCAATCCTCATAAGGAGGAAGAGATGGAACACAAAGCACAATGTCACACCCACGTCATGATGCGTCTCACATTCCAAACATTTGCATCATAAAAATAATAAAACAACCTGGCATGGTGTGGAGGTACCTGTCACCTCAGGTGAGTGGATGCAGATGGTGCGAGGAGACTTCCTAATCCTAACTATCCTCTAAATGACTTTAACACACTTTACACTACCCGGGGTCTCTCCCTGCCAATCCATTGGCCAACTTACACTATGGGTTCTAAAAACCAATTCCCATTGACCAAACTGTGGTGCTTCTCAATTTGGGGTCTCACTCCCCCGATTCATCTCCCGGTGCCCTTGCACAATTTCTGGGCTGGGTCATGCAGCTCTCCCAGCAGGTCTACCCACCTGCACACATCCACCACTGCAGTTGCCACCCGAGCTTACCTAGCTCCTTAACCTAACCTATCTACAGGGGAAGGCCCCTCCTGGCTCTGTCACCCCTTGGTGCCCTCTGGCACTGGGCTACCCGGGTCCGTCCTCCGGATCCTCGGGCCCCATCCACATCAACTCTACCAGCTCCCAGAGCCCACCTGCGGCCTCACCTGGCCGACATCCTCACAGTGGTGGAGTGCCCAAACCAACTACACACACTAACAGGCTACATGCCCAGCCATTTCCACAACACTAATGCACCCATCCAAATACCATTCTGTCACCCGCACCACAGATGCCAATATCCAACCACAATTTACCTATACCCTCTACCTAACACTTACATTACCCTCCCCGGGTATTCGTGATGGGGGTCCACTCTTCCCCCATTCACACCTTCGCACCATCCACTCCACTCCACAATTTCCACCATACTCACTCCACGACCATCCATACCAATACTCCATTTATTCCACACCATGTCTTACACACACCTGTTCCTCATACCTGTTGTTGCACACCTGTGCACTCACACCTGGTGCCACCTGCACCCTCCTTCCTTCCTGGACCAGTAGGTCAACACAACACTCATCACCATCACTCACTCATACACTGCTCCATACACCTGTTCAGTTGCACACCTGTGCAATCACACCTGTTCAATCACACCTGTTCACCATACACTTCCAATCCTCAAACACACGGCATCATCTCATCTAACTACTCCCCTCTGAAAGTTGCGCTTCCCAGTCGTCCCTTTAAACTATTGCGCTCCCACGTCGTTATCATCCACACTAATCTACCTGCGTCCCCACTACAGGTATCGGTCACTAACTAACCTTAACGTTACCTAATGTCAATCTCTGGATCCCTACACACGATATATCCTAACCCTCCCGGGCTAGTTTTCACTGCCAAACCCCATAAACTAGTGCTCCTTTGCCCCCCGTCTGTGAGGGATGACAGAGTTTCCATCCCACCATATCAGGGACATTTCCCACTACCATCCCCCCCAGTCCTCTGACGCTACGAGCCCCCGTCGCAAGAGGTACTGGGTCCTGCCTCGGCATCTAGAGCCGAGGCGATCCATGAGGGCGCCTGCTCGCCGGCATAAGGTCTTATCCGGTCGGCATGGACGATCCGAGGGGGGGGGGGGGGGGCGTGGCCCCATTTTGATCTTAATGACCACGTCACAGATTTGCGACAGGACGACTCCCACGCCTTGCCAGGGGGAGGTGAGTTTTGGGCACCTGCCCTTCCGCCTCCGGGGATTAAAGAAACAAATCTTCATCCCCGGAGCGTATTGACTCCCCTGGCTCCGGTCGTCGTACCTGCGCTTCATGTTGGCCCCCGCCAGATGGAGCTGGTGGCGGGCAAAGGCATGGACATGCTCCATGCCTTCCTCCAGGTGACGTGCGTAACCCTCCCTCGGCGGTGTATCCGTGGTGTCTGGCACGGGACCGCATAGCAAGTCGGCGGGAGCCCGTAACTCCCGCCCATACATAAGCAATGCTGGACTGCATGCGGTGGCCCCGTGCTGGCTAGTTCGGTAGGCCATCAACAGGTACGGGAGATGTTCGTCCCAGTCATCCTGACGGGTGGTGGTGAACAATGCTAGTTGTTGGATCAATGTTCGATTGAACCTTTCCACCATCCCGTCAGATTGTGGCCGCAAGGGCGTGGTTCTGGTTTTCCGAATTGACAGGAGTCTGCACACATCTTTTAGCAATTGACTTTCAAAATTTCGACCCTGATCGGTGTGCAGCTCCTGTGGAATCCCGTGCAGACATACAAATCCTTCTACGAAGGCCTGCGCCACAACCCCGGCTTCTTGGTTGGGGAGGGCGTAGGCCTCCGGCCACTTGGTGAAATAGTCCATTACAACGAGGATATAGTTATTACCTTGGCGGGTGTGGGGCAGCGGTCCTAGAATATCCATAGCCACCCGCTCAAGGGGGGCCCCCACCTGATGTAATTGAAGGGGGGCCCTCATCCTCCGTGCTGGTCCCTTTTTGGCAGAACAGGCGTCGCATCTCCGACACCAGTCCTGTATGTCGCGCCCCATATTCACCCAATAGAACCTCCGGCGGACCCGAGATATTGTCTTTGTCCTGCCCAAATGGCCGCCGGAGCGGGTACCATGCACCTGTTGTAAGATGACGTTCTTGAATTTGTCTGGGACTATCACCAGCCAGGAAGTCTATCAGAGGGAACCTCCACCCACTTGCGATATAAGATGTTGCCTTTCAACTCCAGGGTCTGCCACTGAGCCCAATACGCCTTTGTTTGCGCCCCGAGGGGGGTGACCTCTTCCCCCTTTGGTCTTTGCCCCAATTTGACCCAATTGAACACCGGCCCCAGGACAGGATCCTCCTGCTGGGCCGTGCTCCAAGCCAAATCTCCAAATTCCTCGTCCGCGGATAGTGGCAAAACTGGCCCTCTCACCCGGGTTGCCCGGACGACGAGAATCGGGGCAGAATCGCCCAATTGTTCCCTCTCCTCATGTCTCGCACAAAATTTGCAGTTTTCCCCCAGACAAGGACGCCGAGAGAGTGCGTCCGCATTACCATGGGCCTTCCCGGCCCTATGGGTCACATTGAAATCGTACTGCTGCAACTTTTCCAACCACCTTGCAATTTGGCCCTCCGGTTCCTTGAACCAAAGGAGCCATTGCAGGGAGGAATGGTCAGTTCGAACCAAAAATTTCCGCCCGTACAGGTACGGGTGGAAATGGTTCATGGCAGCCAGCATAGCCAATAACTCTTTGCGAGTGACACAATAATTTCGCTCGGGCCTACTTAAGGCCCGACTATAGTAACCAATCACTCTCTCCACGCCCTCCTGTGTCTGAGACAAAACTGCGCCCAATCCTTCCTGGCTCGCATCCGTGTCCAGGGTAAATGCCCCGTTGCTAGTGGGGTAAGCTAGAAGGGGTGCGGATGCTAACCCCTTCAATTTTTGGAAGGCCTCGTGGCACTCCCGCATCCAATTAAATCGCGTCCCCTTCTCCGTAAGCCGGTGGAGGGGACGGGCCAACTCCGCAAATTTTGCCACAAAGCGCCGGTAGTAGGAGCAGAGTCCTAAAAATCCACGCACCTCTTTGATGGTACGTGGTGCGGGCCACTCCTCTACCACTTTAATTTTGTCTGGGTCCGTTTTTACCCCCTCGCAGCCGATCACGTGACCTAGATAGGCCACCTCTCTTGCAAACAAAGTGCACTTACTCGGGTTCAGCTTTAACCCTGCCTGCCTGAGGCACCCAAACACCTGGTCCAAATTAGCTAACGCCTGGGGGAAGGTCTTGGCATGTACCAGGACGTCATCCAGGTATACCAGGCATGATTGCCATGGCATGCCGCCTAGCACATGCTCCATTAATCTCTCAAAGGTGGTGGGGGCGTTACACAAACCAAACGGCATCACAGTGAACTGATACAGCCCCTTACCTGTGGAAAATGCCGTTTTCTCCTTCCCTGTCCGATCCATCTCCACCTGCCAATACCCACTCTTGAGGTCCAAAGTTGTGAACCAATTTGAGCCCGCAACGGCATCGAGGGTGTCATCAATCCTTGGCAGGGGATATGAGTCCTTGAGTGTCACGTTGTTTAGCTGGCGATAGTCCACGCAGAACCGCGTGGTCCCATCTTTCTTTTTTACCAGCACAACAGGTGACATCCAAGGACTTCCCGAGGGCTCGATCACGCCTGCGTCGAGCATCTTTTCAACCTGCTCGTCAGCTTCCGCCCTCTTGCTCCAAGGGAGCCGTCAGGCGGCCTGACGAATAGGCCGGGCCTCACCGGTGTGGATCTGATGTTTCACCAGGCCCGTACGTCCAATATCCTCGGTGGACAAGGAGAAGAGGTCCAAATGGGACCCAACCAGTTTGTGTAAGGCCTCCCTCTGGGTACCTCCCAACTCTATGCTACTCCGATTTACCATCTCGCAAATGGGATCGGGCCAATTCCTAGAACTTATTGAAGGCTCCCCCTGGGGCCGGCTCGGCTGGATGTTCTCGCCCCTCACTGACGCGACTTCTCTAACTGGGGTGCAGCCAGCTATCTTCGTGCCCCTTACTATAGTGCGTGGTTCTGTGCTAATATTAATTACTCGGACGGCCACTACCGGCCCGTCCGTTTTTACAAGGGTGCGGCCCACGATTAAACCAGGTATGGATCGCGCTGCCACCGGTTCGACTAGGCCGCAGGATTCCTGCCATGTCGGGCAGGCTGACCATCGGGCCGGCACCATGGCCTCGGCCCTCGGAGGGATGGTCACGGCCTCTGGAGCCTCCAGCTCCACCCTCTCGGCCGTGCTCACCCCCTCCAATGGTAGCTCTTCCACCCCCCATTGCAGGATCCCCCGGCCCAAGTCGATTTTACAACCGCCGGCAGTCAACAAATCCAACCCTATTAAGCACGGGTCGCACACCTCCGCCACCCAAACCTCTATCTCTTGCTTTACTGATCCCAACTTGAGGGTCACAAAACCACGCCCTATGATCGGAGCCGTTGCCCCGGTAGCCAGCTGCAAGCTATGATTTTCCAGACGCTGGATTTTACCCCAGCCGTCTGCACTCAAATTAAGGACCACGGGGCTGATGATCGTGGCGCTGGCTCCCGTGTCCACCACGGCGTCTACCCCCACGCCGGCAATTTTGCACCGAATTGTCAAACTACCTGTTCCAATTTGGCCACAATGAATGACCTGCCACGTCAACGAGGGCTTCTCCCCATCCCCTACTGCCGAACACCGCCCTGCATGCCCGGCACGTTCTAGTTTCCCCGGCCCTGGCAGGGGGGTGTCTGAGGTCGGCTAGGCCGATCGATACTGGGCGGAGTTGAGGGCATCGGTTGGCGGGGAACGTCCCGGCACGGAGCTCGACACTCCCACGCACGGTGACCCATCCGAGCACAATTATAGCACCTCACCTGGTAAGGTGCTTGCCTCCGGTATTCCAAATTCCCCCCCCCTGTATGTCCGAATTGGGGTACTCTGTCGGGGACTACTGGGGGCCACCACTGGAGCCGCCTGCCATGGTCCAGGTCCCGCTAGACGCCGATCCACCAGCCTCCGAACCATGCCCTCCAGGTCAGGGCCCCCATCGGGGGCGGGCCCCCTTATGGGGCTGCCCCCCATCTCGGGCCCCACCTGACGCACCGCCACTGCGTGGCGCTCGCCTCCCCGGGCCAGGGGCCTCGCTGCTTCCCAACGGGCTGCAGCGTCGGCCGCCTGACTCATGGTTTGCGGGCGCCACATTGCGAGCTGTTGTCGGAGCTCCAGATCCGGAAGGGCCTGAATAAAGTGATCCAGCGCCAGGCTTTCCTGGGAACTCGCTGCCATGTCCGCGTGTGCAATCCCTACCGCGCGGCGAATATCGTGAGCAAGTTCCCCGATGGTCTCCTGGGGCTTGCGTTTACGCTGCGCAAGTTGAGCTTTAACAAGCTCGCTTTGCTGCTCGATACCGAAACGGTTAATTAAAGCCGCACGGAGAGCTGACAGGGTGAGAGCACCCGGTGGTAAAGCTGTCAGCACCTCCGCCGCCGCACTGCGCAGCGCCCCTACCAGGTGTACTCCACCTTCGTCCGGACTCCAACCATTGCCTCGGCACACGTACTCAAACTGCGCCAGGTACGCCCTCAGATCATTCTTGCCGTCATACGGCACGAGTGGTACCTTGTGGGCGCCCCAAGGCCGGACCCCGCGTGACACTCCTGGCGGGATCAACGCGGGACCAAACCTTTCGGGCTCCCACAGTGCGCTATTCCCGGGGGGCTCCCGCGCGTCCCCCGTTCCTCCAAACACTACCCCTCTTGGTGTCGATGCCTGGGTCGCCCTTCCGCAACCCGCTACCCACTCCATACCCGCACATCCTTTCTCATCAGCACCCCCCTCACTCCCCATAGCCAGACCTCCTTGCACACCTCCTCTTTCCACACACTCCGGACCAGTCACACACCTCACCATTGGTCCCTCACGAACACCCGGGTCTAAATCAACCCCCAAGCCGACTGAAGCTCCCCTCACATCATATACATTTCCTCGTATATCGCCACTCACCTCGGTACCTCGTCATCGCACCTCCTCTGCCACCTGCAAACTCTTTATTTGGTTAGTGAGCACATCATCATGATTTGAACACAGACCTTGCACATACTCCATCACTTCCTCCCTTATCTCCTTTTTAGTTTCCCTCCATCTTTTCTTAATTTCACTCACCCCTTCTTCCACCTCCTCTAATTTTTCCTTTACCTCCTTCATCTCCCGGTGCGCCCCCTCTATCTCTTCCTCTAACGCCACTTTAACCGTTTCTATGTGCGTCCTCACCTCTCGGTCCTTATTCTCCATTACTTCTGTCACCTCTTCCAACTTCTTCGTCAACCCCTCATGTACCATCTGACATTCCTTCTGTGTCGCTATTAATTCATTTTTAATGTCCTTTTGTGTCGCTTTTAACCCCCCGATTATTGCAGTGTTCTTTTCCACTTGGTCCATGAGTTCCTTTTGTCCCACTGTCAGCTGTTCTACTCCCCTCGTCAGACCCTCACTCCCCTCAGACCCTCACTCCCCTACTCCCCTCGTCAATTCCCCCATTTCTCCCATTTTGCCCCCCATTTCGCCCCCCATTTCGCCCATTTTGGCCCCCAATTCGTCCCTCATTGCCCCCATTTGCTCACTCTGAGCATCCATCCCGTTCCCCATTTGTCCCATAAGGGCCCCATCATTCTGTTTTCCATTTTTTCACTATTAGCCCTCGCTTCGTCCCTCATTTTGTCCATAAAGGCCCCCATTTGCAGGAAAAAAAGGTTCGAATCCACCAGCGGCGCTGCTATGGTCGCGGGCGCGGCAAAGTTTGGTGCCGCTACACCCACGTGCGCGAGGACGCCATTTTGCGCACCTGAAAACTCGTGCGCGAGAGCGCCATTTTGTGCGCCTGATACCTCCTCAACCACATTGCCAATGTTCCCCTCCATTTGATCCTGGGTTACTCCTAACCCCTCTCCTAGTTCACCCACCGACATCCCGTCGCCTTGACCAGCCATGGCGCGATTTCAAAATTTGGGTTTTGCTTTAAAACACAAATTTCCAGCAGCTCGTAATTTTGAGCGCGTTAAGCGTGCTTCGGGTCCGATCCGACACTCCTGACACCAATTGTTAGGGTCCGCGGATGAGATGTTATTTACCGAGCGGAGGTAACCGCGGCCGAACAGTTGTTCCCCGACTAAACCCGATTCACCCAAACGTTGGCCGTATCGCGCCACAGCTACTCAATATGGAAAAGACTAAGATGACGAATGCAAAGAGGACGAAGAAGACGTACAGAAGAGTAACGGGGTTTATTATTTACACACACTTTTTTTTTTTTTGTTTTTTTTTTGTATACAAGATCGAGGCTCGTGAAAGAGCGAACATTAATCACACAGAAAGACAAACAGACACACAAAAAAAATAACATCGGGAGCGGTAGACAAGATGGGGAGAGAGGGGGAAGGACACAAACACAACATTTGAGAGCAGGGACCGAGAGACATGGAGACATCA
This sequence comes from Myxine glutinosa, assembly GCF_964187855.1. NCBI lineage: Eukaryota > Metazoa > Chordata > Myxini > Myxiniformes > Myxinidae > Myxine > Myxine glutinosa. Next base: position 17,247,385 of record NC_136268.1, read on the forward strand.
AGAGAACTGTGGGAGGGAGAGGGCTTTGGGGGGGAGGCATGGGAATGGGGGGGGGGGGGGGTGGGAGAGGTATAAAACATATGGACACTGCCAAGACTTCCAGGAAAGAAGTTGGAATTTCAAACAAGGTGGATCTGGGGTGAATTAGTGGGGGTAGAAAAGATCAAGGTTTTGGATGGGGGAAGATAAGAGATGGTGGTGAACAGCTGTTTTGAAGACCTGGAGGGAGGAGTGTGATTGAAGTGAGTGTGGGAGTTTGTTCCAGAGGCGGGAGAAAAGAGGAATGAAAGAGTGAAGGTGAGCAGAGAGCCGAGATTTCGGCAGTTTAACCATCAGAGGGTGGCTGGCAGATCTTGTGCGACCTGTAGGAATATTTGGGGGACAGAGCACAGAGAGAGCTGGGGGAGCAAGGCCGGAGAGGAGTCGGTAGAAGACAGAAAGACCACCTACCTGCCTGCGGTGAGTGAGTGAAAGGCCCTCAGAGATAGCTTCATCGCGGGAGATTCCAATGATTCTGAAAGCTTTGGATTCAACAGCATGAAGCCGAGCCAGGTGTGAGGCAGGAGCACCAGCCCATAGGGGAGAACAGTATTCCATTGAGCTGCGGATGAAAACCTTGTATGTGGTGAGGAGCTTAGGTGTGCCGAGGAAGGACTTCGCACGACGGAGGATGCCCAGTCGGCGACTGGCTTTGGAGGCCAGCTTGGAAATGTGGTTTTCCCAAGAAAGATCATTGCAGATGGTGAGACCCAAAAGCTTGAGCGACAGAACTTCTTGGAGAGGATTGTTGAGAAAGTAGATGGGAGGGTTGTCCAGTCGATCTTTTCGGAGAGACATAGTAAGAGTGTGAGATTTGTCAGGATTGAAAGACATGTTCCACATGTTTGACCAGTCTGTGATTTTGTCCAGGTCTTCAGAGAGTGAGGAGGCTGCAGACTGCCGATCTGAGGGAAGAGGAATGGAGCGGCAGAGAGTGGAGTCATCAGCAAAGAGATACAGAGGATTTTCCAGAGAGTCGGAGAGATCATTGATAAAGACCAGAAAAAGCACAGGGCCCAGCACACTGCCTTGGGGAACTCCAGCCTGAATGGGAAGGGGAGATGAGAGAAATCCATTCAGGGCCACACGTTGACTACGACCAGAGAGGAAGTCCGCAAGCCATGCATGGAGATTTCCATGGATACCATAGGAGGAGAGTTTGGTGAGCAGAGCTGGGTGCCAGACCGTATCGAAGGCACGTGATATGTCAAGGGAGACAGCTCTGATTTCCTGTTTGGCATTGAGGACCTCCATCCATTGTTGAGACAGCAGAAGCAGCATGTCCAGAGTAGAGTGACCTGGTCTGAAACCAAATTGATGATCAGAGATCAAGCCATTGGAGAAGAGGAAAGATTTCATATCCGAAGCAATGATGGATTCCATGACTTTGCTGATAATTGGGAGCAGGCTGATTGGTCTGTAGTTGCAAGGATCTGTTTTTGCACCTTTTTTGTGTAAAGCGGTAATGTTTGCTGATTTCCAGGATGCTGGCAGATGACCTTGAGCAAAAGATAGGGTGAAAAGAACAGAGAGAGGGTGAGATAGAGCGGCAGAGCAGGATTTTAGGACCCGTGGGCTGATGCCATCTGGTCCAGTTGCAGAATCAGAGTCGAGGTTTGACAAAAACTCCTCCACCTTGTCAGGAGAGAAGGTCACAGAGTCCAGGAGCAGTTTGGTTCGACTGGGAAAGGTGGGAACAGAGAGAGATGGGTTTGGGACTAAGGATTTTGAGGCAAACACAGAGTTGAGGTGTTCGGCTTTGTCACGTGCGATGTCAACTGTGTGGCCATTTGAGGTAAGGGAGGGGATGGAGGGGGAACAAACACCAGAAACGGATTTGACCAGACGCCACCAGGATTTGGAGGAAGGAGACAGGTTTGAGAGTTCATTCTTGAGTGAGGAGAGATAGTGCTTCCTGGCACTCCTGAGGGTAGACACACACTTGTTCCGAGCTTGGTGGAAGGAACTGAGATTTCCTTCAGTTGGATTAGCCTTCCAAGAGGCAAAGGCAAGTTGTTTCAGGGCAACTGCCTCACCACAAGATTCAGTGTACCATGGACGGGAGGAAGGGTAAGACAACTGAAGGCGAGATGGGATAAATCTGTGCATGAGAGAGATCAGTTTGCTTTGGAAGAATTCCCAGGAAGAATTGATGTCAGAGGCAGTGGAGATGGGAGACCAATCCAGACGATTGATGGCTGCTTGAAGACCGTCCCAGTCGGCCTGAGTGAAATGCCAGACTCGTCGACGCTGAGGAGGCTCTCTGAGAATGGCCAGAGAGATGTCCACTTTGACAAGCACATGATCAGAAGAACCGATTGGAGCAGAAGAAGAGCAGCAGACATTAGCAGGGAAGTTAGTCATAACCAAGTCTAGAAGAGAAGATACTCCATTGGCTGAGATCCGGGTCGGGAAATTGACAGATTGTGTCAATCCCAGTGAGTCAAAGAAGTCCTTTGCTGAGGTGCCATGACTGGTGAGAGAGGAACCCACACCCAACCAGGTGGCATGATGACAATTGAAGTCACCACATATGAGGAAGAGAGAGTTGGGATGAGTGGATAGAAGTTGGTCCATGTTGTCAGACAGTGAAATGTAGATGGAGTCATCACTGTTTGGGGGATGGTACAGAACACATATGAACAAAAGGTGGGAGCGGAGAGGAAGCCGTAGCCAGAGGTACTCCTGGGGGTGAGGAGGAGAGAGGGCAGTGCAAGGAGAGTGAGGAAGAGAGTTTTTGATAAAGATAGCCACCCCACCACCAGGCCGAGGCTCAGGTCTATCATACCGGAGGAGGGAGTAACCAGGAAGAGATATTAAGGAATCAGAGACATCTTGAAGGAGGAAAGTCTCTGTTAAGCAGATCAAGTCTGGATTGTCAGAAGCAACCTGTATGGAGAGATCAGTCAGGTTTGAGCGAAGGCCCCGGATGTTTGAGGTCCATACCGTTAATGAAGAGAGAGGGGGAGCATCGGGTACAGGACAGGGGAGGGGAGGAGTAGGGTAAGATGAAGGATGAGAGGGGGAGGTAGGGAGAGCAGTTGTTAGTGTGTCAGCGATTGCAGAAGAGTTCCAAGAAAGGGAAGGATGAGGAGGATGAAAGGTTTGAAGGTGAAGGGATGAGGCACAGAGAGGGGTTGTTTGAGGGGCGGCAGAGGAAAGAAGAAGGTTGGTGGGGGTGGAGGTATGAGATAGAAGGGAGACGAAGTGGGGAGGAGGCAGCTTTGAGGAGGAGGGGGGAGGAGGGAGAATTGGAGAGGAATGGTATGGGGGGAGATTTGAATGGGAGGGGTTGGGGGGGAGTTTTGAAGGGGAGGAGTGAGGGGGGAGTTTAGGAGGGGAAGGGCAAGGGGGGAGTTCAGGAGTGGAAGGGCAAGGGGGGAGTTCAGGAGTGGAGGGGTAGGGGGGAGTTTAGGAGTGTAGGTGCAAGGGGAGGGATTTGGATGGGAGGGGCAAGAGAGGAGTTTAGAAAGTGGATGATTAATGAAAGACGAACATTGAAAACAAATTGGGTTTGTTGTGATTTTCAAGTTAGCAATCCGGTTCAGAATGATGGAGGAGGGATGGAATGAATGTGAATTTAGACCATGTAGTGAGGGAGACGTATAAGATATTGAATTTCTTTTTTTTGAGGTGGAATGAGTTGGAGAGGAAATTGAGCAAAGCCTTTTAAATAGGAAGAAAAACAGCATGTTGTAAAATACCACTGAGTAAAACACTGAAGGGGAAAGGCTATACATTTTAAAATAATATTTAAACAGAACCGTGAACAATCTTATGTGCACAAAAATACCAACGGGGGGAGAGCCGAGAGGGACCACCACGAGTCACGTGAAGGGCAAACGGTGGATGGCCAAGCAAAAAGGGCACACATAAGCAAAAAGGGCAGTCACGATTATTTACAGGGGACATGAGACGCAGGTGACACAGTGAAAATTACTAGCTTATACAGACTTAGTTACTACCCAGGACAGCACGAACAAAACAAACTCACGTAGGCAAAATGGGGAACTTGCAGGCAGGAATGGCTGGAAAGGATGAGCAGGTGGGATCACAGGGCACAGCGAGCAGGTCCACTCCGGGCGGGAAGTGGGGAGCCAGCAGCTCCTTGTAATCCGCTTTACAGCGCACGCCGGCAGCTCCTGGTTTTCGGCTTTACAGCGCACACCGTCAGGGCTTCACGCGGCTGGTTGAAACGGGGCTGCACTCCTCTGCCGTATCTCTCGTGTACCTTGTTTCGTAAAAGCTCCTCTGCTTTCTCTTGGACCCTTTCTTTGTCGTGTCCCTCTCCACGCAGCCCAGCTCGTATTCCCTTCCTCTCACTTCTCTCCAGCGCGGGACTGACACGCCCTCCTCGGTTTCGGTACCGCCCTCTCCCCCGTGCTCTGTTTCGTGACCTTGTATGGTAATCCCATGGGCTTGTCTCCTTATTTGGGCATGGGGCTGCACAGCCCCGCCCTTCGTGGCGCGCCCTGGGCTTGCCTCTCCCTGGCGACCTCGCCCCTCCTGTTCAAACAGAGCACGGAGCACATATTCACTATAGCAGCGAATTGAGAGGGCGTGCACCCCACGCTTGGGAACTGCTTTACCCAATTGGAGAGTTTGGCTGGGAAATGGAATTATTGAAGGGGAGCTATTCTTAATTGATTCGGTGCAATGGAGTGTCATTCTAATGGAAGATAAGGCCTTACTCTAAAACACATAATAAGATATAAGCTACTGAACAAGGGTTTTATCGTGTCCTTCAATGTGGTGTTCCATGGAATTAACTACCGAGACGCCCTTTTTATCTTTACACAACTCTGGAGGCAGGAGGGGCCATATCCAACAATGTTCATCACCATTTCCAATACAATACAACACAATCAAAAAAATGCAATCCTCATATCCGCAACAATATTAATCCCTCAAATGTTCAAACTGTTTGCCCCCGGCATTCACAAACTCCACCAGTCGAGTGTGGACACCCATGCACACTCTGGCACAAAGGTCTTTATCAGCATAAATTTCCTGGCAAGCCTCCCGTATGAACTGAATCATGGCATCAACAGAACGTGGCTTGCGTGCGAAAACCCTGTCTTTTACACATCCCCAGAAAAAGAGGTCCATAGGGGTGAGATCCGGCGAACGTGGTGGCCAGTCAACGTCTCCCCGACGTCCAATCCACCTGTTGGGAAATCCTTTGTCAAGAATTCAAAGCCATCGTTAAATTTCCACTTCACCTGCAAATAACAGATGTATTATAGAAAAAATTACAAAAATAAAAACATTAAAAATGGTAATAATGATTTTAATTAATTAAATGAATTCTAGTATTAAATGAATCCTAGCACCACTATTATAATACTGGTAATACTGGTATAATCCTTACTGTATACCTACTTTTGCAGCCCCCTGTATATATACCCCCTTGTGTTGTGCAGCCCCCTTGTGTTGTGTTGTGTTGTGTGTATATGTATATATATATATATATATATATATATATATATATATATATATATATATATATATATATATATATATATATATATATATATTGTTGCGGATATGGGATTTGTATCCATCCATATCCGCTTGTAAATATTCCCCTATTTCCTCAATACTTCCCAACTATCCCCAATCCCCCATTCCCTAGTCCCATTTTCTGTAAACAACACTCTGTAGACCCGACCTCCCCCTATTTCCCCCATTAAATGTCGCACCCAGGTTCACCGCATCCCATGTAAGACAACTATAGGACATCTTGCTAGTTATTCTTAGTCTATGTCAGTTAAGGACTCGTTTCCATTAATTCTGACTCTTCGTTGCACCAGAATGTGATTGTATGGCACCGTTAGGAAGTTTAGGACCTCCCAATACCTCCCCGCAGCTCTTCCTCACGGTTCAGCAACAACAACACCAACAACAACAGCAGCGGCGAGCGCGGGGAGTGCGCGTCCTCACTCCGGCTTGGTTGGTAGGGGGTGTTGGGAGGGCACCAGGCCTTTCCAACGAGCCGCCATCGAACATGTGCTCGACGGGGTTACCAAATAGGGGCTCCCTGTCAGCTCCTCGTCAAGGGCGGAGCCCGGTAACCCCCGCACCCAATGGGAGCGGCGGACCGGTCCCATCTGGGGCGGAGCCAACCAGCCGAGGGCGTGTGACTCCCCGCTGAGCATGCGCAGGAAGAGGGAGGTGACGTCAGATGCGCGCTGAGCTTGGAGAAAGAAAGACGCCACCTCCGAGCGCTGTGAGGCCTCCTTGCATCTCTTGGACCGTGCTTGATCCTGTCCCCGAGCCAAGGTGCACCTTGTGCTATCGAACTACCTGTCCTTCCTGCCATCAATCCCTGTGTAAGTCAGCCTTGTCCCGTTTGTCTGTGGTCTGTCTGGGCTAAAATAAGAGTGTATTTAAGTGCCCATCTCTTCTGTGTCTTTTACCTCACTCTACCTTGTAATCTACCCCTTTTCTCCACCACTAATTATATCCTCCTCCGGAGGTCTTGAGAACTGTACCCCTTGCGTCGTTTCATCTATCCCAGTCGTTGTGTCCTTTCCATCATTGATTTAGCATAGCGCGATTTGGTCAACGTCGGGTGGAATCGGGTGAGTTGGGGAAGAATCGGGGGAACTGTTAGGTCGCGGTGGACCATCCGCTCGGCCCATCATAACATCTAATCCACGATCCGTAACAATTGGTGTCGAGGAGTGGGATTCGAGGCCCGAACCAAATTTTTAAAAAAACATCTAGGAAAAAATTTGGTCAAAATTATAAAGACACCGAAATTTGATTTTGTTTTACAAAAAACCCAAATTTTGAAAGTCGCGCTATGGCAGATCAAGACGGCTGGGTTCCGGTAGAGGAGAGTGAGGCAGGGTCGATCCAGGACCAAATTGAGGGACATGAGGAGAGCGAAGCAGTGAGGGCGGCAGGTTCGCAAGATGGCGCCCTCACGCACGAGGTTGCGGGCGCGCAAAATGGCGCCTCACACATGGCTACGGCGGCCGCACCCGCTGCACAAGTGGGAGGGATGGCCCAAATGCAGGCCCTCATGGAGCAATTTATGGTACAAATGCAGGCGTCCCTCAACCTGCAGAAGGACGAGATGAGGGCTAATAGTCAGAAATTGGGGAATCGGATGGATGCTCAGAGTGAGCAAATGAGGGCTGATAGTGAGCAAATGAGGGCTGATAGTGAGCGATTGGGGGGCAGAATGGGGGGCAAAATGGGAGAAATGGGGGAACGGCTAGAAGCTAAATTTGAGGGGTTAGACAATAATCTTAAGGGATTAGACAAGAAATTTGAGGGATTAGACAATGGGTTAGAGGGGGTGAAAAATGGGTTAATGGGGTTAGAAAACAGTATGGAAGGCAAATTGAGGGACATGAGGGACCAAGCGGAAAGGGAAGTTTAAAAAATGGGGCAGCAGATAGAGGGGGTCAGAATGGGGGTAGAAACTAAATTGGATGCTCACAGGGAGGAAATGGAGCAGATGAGGGTGGCATCTGGGCAGGAGATGCAAGTGATGGGAGAAGAGATCAGAAGAGGTGTGAGTGAGGAGGTCGGAGGAGTGCGCGAGGAGGTGAGGCACTGTAAGGAGCGCATGGAGAAGGAGGTGAGAAAGGGGACTGTAAAATTGCAAGGGGGTATAGAGGAGTTGACGCTGGGAGTAGAACAGCTGACAGTGGGACAAAAGGAGTTGGGGGACCAGGTAAAGAAGAACACAGCGGTAATAGAGGGTTTAAAATCGACACAGAAGGAGATGAAAAAGGACGTAGGGGTAATTAAAAAAGAGTGTCAGACGGTACATGAGGACCTGACGAGGAAAATGAACAAGGAGGTAGAGGTGATGGAGGTTAAAGAGCGGGAGGTGCGGGAGCACATAGAAAAAAATAAGGTGGAGTTAGAGGAAGAACTTAAGGGGGCGCACGAGGAGATGAAGGAGGTGATGCAGAAATTAGAAGAAGTGGAAGAAGGGGTGAGCGAAATTAAGAAGCGACGGAGAGAGGATAAGAAAGAGATAAAGGAGGAAGTAAAATAATTGGTCCAAAGTCTGTGTTCGGATCGTGATGATGTGCTCATTAACCGGATGAGGGATTCGCAGGTGATGGAGGAGAAGCGAAGAGAAAGAGGACCCGGTGTAAGTGGTGACCAATATGGTCGTGCGTATGATGCTCCAGGTGATTTAATAAGCTTGGGGGTCGAGATGGACCCGGATGTTCGTGAGAGGCCAAGAGTGAGGTGTATCGCTGGTCCGAAGGGTATGGAACTAGGGTGCGAGCGAGAGGGTCCGGTGATGGGAGAGGTGCGAGGTGTGAGTGAGCAAGGTTGTGGTGGTATGGAATGGGTAGCGGGTTGCGGAAGTGTGACCCATGCATCGACACCAACAGGGGTAGTTTTTAGAGGGACAGGGGAGGCACGGGAGCCCCTTGGGGGTAATGTACTGTGGGGGCCCGGCCGGTTCGGCCCCGCGCTGACCCCGCAAGGGGCGACGCACGGGGTCCGGCAGGCGGGCAACGACTCACATACGAGGTGGTCCCACAAGGTCCCACTCGCGCCATATGACGGTGGGTAAGGGTGGCATCCCTGCCACCCTTCCCATGATGGGGGCAAAGGAGCACTAGATTAGGGGGTGTATGGCAGTGAAAACTAGCCCGGGTGGGTTAGGATATTGTGTGTAGGGATCTAGCGAAGATGACATTAGGTGACGCTAAGATTAGTTAGTGACTGATACCTGTAGTGGGGACGCAGGTAGTTTAGTGTGGATGATAATGACGTGGGAGCGCAATAGTTTAAAGGGACGACTGGGAAGCGCAAGTTTCAGAGGGGAGTAGTTAGAAGAGATGATGCTGTGTGAGAACTGGACAGGTGTGTGGAGCAGTGTATGAGTAGTGAGTGTTGTGGATCAGCGCAAATGCGCTTGGGGGAGAGAAGGGTGCAGGCGGCACCAAGTATGAGAGCACAGGTGTGCAAGTACAGGTGTGTGGAATACATGGAGTAAGTGGTACGGAGTGGTGTGCATGGTGCGAAGGTGTGGATGGGGGAAGAGTGGACCCCTTTTCACGAGTACCCAGGGAGGGTAGTTTAAAGAATAGTTAGAAGGTATAGGTAAATTGTGGTTGGATATTGGCATTTGTGGTGTCGGTTGCAGAATGGTATTGTGGATGGGTGCATTGGTGTGGTGAAATTGGCTGGTCGTGTGGCCTGTTAGTATGAGTGTGAATGGTTGGGCACTCCGCCACTGTTAGATGTCGGCCAGGTGAGGCCGCAGGTGGGCTCTGGGAGCCGTTAGTGTCAGTGGGTGCCTGAGGATCCCGGGTGTGGATCGGGCAGCCCGTGCTAGAGAGGGCACTGAGGGGGTGAGAGTGCGAGAGGGCCTTCCCCAGTTAGTTAGGTTAGGGTGAGGAGCAGGTGAGCTCGGTAGGCAACAACAGTGGTGGAGGTGTGCAGGTGGGCGGACCAGCTGGGAGCGTCACACGACCCAGCCACCGAAATTGTGCGGGGGCACCGAGTGTTGAATCGGGGGAGTGAGACCCCAAATTGAGAAGCACCACAGTTTGGTCAATGGGAATTGGTTTTTAGAACCCATAGTGTAAGTTGGCCAATGGATTGGCAGGGAAAGACCCTGGGTAATGTAAAGTTGTTAAAGTCATTTAGGAAATAGTTAGGATTGATGAACCTGTCGCACCATACGCAGCCACTTACGTGAGGTGGTGATGATGACTCCACACCTGTGTTTTCTTTGTTTGGTGTTGCAGGAAAGGAGAATTGCTGTGTGGATTTGTGAGACGCATCACGACGTGGATAAGACATTGGGGTGATTCCATCTCTCCCTCCTTAGGAGGGACTGATGATGAATTGGTGATGGCAGATTTTGATGTTGAGTTGGAGATGGCAGATTTTGATGAGAGTTGGAAATGGCAAATTTGATTGGTTGGGAGGGAGAGAAGACGAATTTGGTTTATGGGAGGAACGGGGAAGACAGTAGGGACGTTTGTTGATGTGTAAAGTAGATGTTTATGGGTAGTGTTGTGTTTTGTGGATACAGTAAGGGGTAAGGGAGGGGCAATGTAGGTTACCTGGTGGGGGGGGGGGGGGGCGTACGGTAGGAACGTACCTGTCTCACCTGGTTCCCATGTGCCCCCAGTGTGCATTACCTAGTATTGCGTGCACTTTTGCGCCCTTACCACCGTACTCACTTGTCTTCTATTGTCTCCCACCTCCGAGGATCTGGCTTTGGGGCAGAGAGAGAGGAGAGAGAGGTGCTGGCTCCGCAGTTGTGGGCCTGTACTTCCGCTGCTTGCTGCCTGGATCGATACACCATATGGACCGCAATTTTTGTGGCCGCCCACAATGGACCGCAGTTCTTTTGCGGTCAAGCACCACCCGTGGATGGACCTCTGGGTCAACGTGGCACCTATGCCATACAGGTGAACCACTTTTAGTTGGCCCCCCTGACGGCCACAATTTAGAAATGGACGCGGTTGGCGCCTTTCTTTATTTCTAAAGAAGCCAGAAGGCCAAGTGCACTCCATGAAGGCAAGACCAGCGGCAGAACATCGGCCGGCTGCGACACCACCGGTGACCATGGACACTTGATTGTGCCCTTTTTTTTTATTGAACACTTTATTGGTGCACCGGATGGTGCTGACTGTACATAATGGGGTGGTGCTTTTGGTGCTTGGACGGGGTGCTCTGCACATTATTAAAGGCCGTAGGGCCACAGGGCACTCGTGGGTTGGTGTATCGATGCTGGCATGCGTGCTCTCTCTATGCATAACATCTGCATGTGTTCCTCAAAGAACAGGTCCTGGATCGTAGTGTAAATATCAGTGTAGTCTTGTGTAAATGATGCTCCCTACCGGCTGTATGTTTAGTTTGAGGATGCTTTCCGCGATTCGGTTATCCTGTGGGTGTGTTTCTGTTAGGAGAAGGGTGCAACGCCGCAGGGGGACATATTTACTCATTTGTGAACATCTGTAAAACTGTCGCACTCAGGGTTGAGTTAATAGTAGAGGGAACTACATCTGAGTGCCACAGTAAAGTAGGTAAAAATTTATCGGGTCGGGACGCCCCGAGGGTAGAGAAGGGTGCAATGTTGCGGATATGGGATTTGTATCCATCCATATCCGCTTGTAAATATTCCCCTATTTCCTCAATACTTCCCAACTATCCCCAATCCCCCATTCCCTAGTCCCATTTTCTGTAAACAACACTCTGTAGACCCGACCTCCCCCTATTTCCCCCATTAAATGTCGCACCCAGGTTCACCGCATCCCATGTAAGACAACTATAGGACATCTTGCTAGTTATTCTTAGTCTATGTCAGTTAAGGACTCGTTTCCATTAATTCTGACTCTTCGTTGCACCAGAATGTGATTGTATGGCACCGTTAGGAAGTTTAGGACCTCCCAATACCTCCCCGCAGCTCTTCCTCACGGTTCAGCAACAACAACACCAACAACAACAGCAGCGGCGAGCGCGGGGAGTGCGCGTCCTCACTCCGGCTTGGTTGGTAGGGGGTGTTGGGAGGGCACCAGGCCTTTCCAACGAGCCGCCATCGAACATGTGCTCGACGGGGTTACCAAATAGGGGCTCCCTGTCAGCTCCTCGTCAAGGGCGGAGCCCGGTAACCCCCGCACCCAATGGGAGCAGCGGACCGGTCCCATCTGGGGCGGAGCCAACCAGCCGAGGGCGTGTGACTCCCCGCTGAGCATGCGCAGGAAGAGGGAGGTGACGTCAGATGCACGCTGAGCTTGGAGAAAGAAAGACGCCACCTCCGAGCGCTGTGAGGCCTCCCTGCATCTCTTGGACCGTGCTTGATCCTGTCCCCGAGCCAAGGTGCACCTTGTGCTATCGAACTACCTGTCCTTCCTGCCATCAATCCCTGTGTAAGTCAGCCTTGTCCCGTTTGTCTGTGGTCTGTCTGGGATAAAATAAGAGTGTATTTAAGTGCCCATCTCTTCTGTGTCTTTTACCTCACTCTACCTTGTAATCTACCCCTTTTCTCCACCACTAATTATATCCTCCTCCGGAGGTCTTGAGAACTGTACCCCTTGCATCGTTTCATCTATCCCAGTCATTGTGTCCTTTCCATCATTGATTTAGCATAGCGCGATTTGGTCAACGTCGGGTGGAATCGGGTGAGTTGGGGAAGAATCGGGGGAACTGTTAGGTTGCGGTGGACCATCTGCTCGGCCCATCATAACATCTAATCCGCGATCTGTAACAATATATATATATATATATATATATATATATATTGTTACGGACGCGGCTAGAATGTTACTGGATTTGTCGAGCGGATGGCCGCGACGCCCGAACAGTTACCCCGACTAACCCGATTCCTGAACGTTGGCCAAAATCGTGCCACAGATATTCAATAGGGAAAAGACAAAGGCGACACGGATGTGAAGAAGAAGAAGAAGAAGAAGGAGACAAAAAGGTTTGAAATGCTACTAAATTTATTCCTACTATTTACACAATCAAAGAAACCAAGGAGAAGGAAGGATAATAAAATAAAGCAGAAAGAGGGACGGACCAGAAAGACACAGTGAAAATACTAGCTTATCTAAACAGGCTTAATTAATACCCTGGGACAAGACACACAGAACAAACTCACGTACACGAATGGGGAAATTGCAGGCAGGATTGGCTGGAAGGAGGTGGGTGGCTGGAGGGGGAGGAAGGCACGGAGATGGCTGAAGCTTGATCCCGCACGGGACGTCGGGCTGGACCTCGACGGCCGCCGATGCCACCGATCCTGTCGTGTGCGCGGGGTAACGGGTCGGAGCTGCTTGTTGGAGCCAACGCTGCTGGTGGGGGGTCTGGCGTGACGGGTTCTCTCTCCCTCTCTCACAAACTCCAGGACTCTTTCTCTCTTTGCTTCGCTTCGCCCCTTCTCTCCTCTCTCTTTCTTAGTCCAACCCCGTCCAACAACTTCCTCTCTTGCTTAGTCCAACTCTTAGTCCAACTCAGTCCTCTCTTGCTTAGTCCAACAACAACTTCCAGGCTTTCGCGTGAGCTCTATATAGCGCCTCAGGCGATCAAGCCGCTGGTGTCCAGGACACGCCCATCGGTCAGCTCGCTTCGGCCCTGATTGGTCGGCACGGCCCTCTGGCTCCGCCCTTGATGACAATGGGCGGGCACGCCCAGGAGTCGGCAGCTCCTCCCGCTTCTTCTCCAAGCCGACCTCGTGGCGAATGGAGTCGCGGAGGGAACAGTTGGCAATTGTTGGAAGGGGAATGTGAATGAAAGGGGATCTACTCTTATTTCACTTGGTGCAATGGAGTATTTAAATTAATGGAAGACAAATCCTTAGCCTAATACACATAATAAGGATATAACTACTGCACAGGGATATATTGTGTCCTTCGTGTATGCTTTATGGAATTAACTACGGGAACGCCCTTTGACCTTTACACAACAGACTGGAGGCAGGAGGGTCCAGAATAAAACAATAATAAATAAAAAAACACAATCCTCATATCCACAACAATATATATATATATATATATTGTTACGGATCGCGGATTAGATGTTATTTACCGAGCGGTGGTATTGCCGCGACCTAACAATTCCCCCGATTCTTCCCCAACTCACCCGATTCCACCCGACGTTGACCAAGTCGCGCTATGCTAAATCAATGATTTGGAAAGGACACAACGACTAGGATAAATGAAACGACACAAGGGGTACAGTTCTCAAGACCTCCGGAGGAGGATATAATTGGTGGTGGAAAAAAGGGGTAGATTACAAGGTAATGAGGTAAAGACACAGAAGAGATAGGCACTTAGACACAATCTTATCTATCCCAGACAGACCACAGACAAACAGAACAAGACTGACTTACACAGGGATTGATGGCAGGGAAGGACAGGCAGTCGATAGCACAAGGTGCACCTTGGCTCAGGGACAGGATACAGCTCAGTCTTTGGGAGGTCTCTCGGCGCTCGGAGGGTGCGTCCTTTCTCCTTCCGCTCTGCGCGCATCTGACGTCACCTCCCTCTTTCTGCGCATGCTCAGCGGGGAGTGACACACCCTCGGCTCGTTGGCTCCGCCCCAGATGGGATCGGTCCGCCGCTTCTATTGGGTGCGGGGGTTACCGGGCTCCGCCGTTGACGAGGAGCTGACAGCGAGCCCCTACCTGGTAACCCCGTCGAGCACATGCTCGATGGCGGCTCGTTGGACAGGCATGGTGCACTCCCAACACCCCCTACCAACCAAGCTGGAGTGAGGACGCACACTCTCCGCGCCGCCGCCGTTGTTGTTGTTGTTGTTGTTGTTGTTGTTGAACCGTGAGGAAGAGCTGCGGGGAGGTATTGGGAGGTCCTAAACTTCCTAACGGTGCCATACAATCACATTCTTGTGCAACGAAGAGTCAGAATTAATGGAAACGAGTCCTTAACTGACATAGACTAAGACTAACTAGCAAGATGTCCTATAGTTGTCTACGTGAGATGCGGTGGACCTGGATGCGACATTTAATGGGGGAAATAGGGGAAGGTCGGGTCTACAGAGTGTTGTTTACAGAAAATGGGACTAGGGAATGGGGGATTGGGGATAGTTGGGAAGTATTGAGGAAATAGGGGAATATTTACAAGCGGATATGGATGGATCCAAATCCCATATCCGCAACATTGCACCCTTCTATACCTCGGGGCGTCCCGACCCGATAAATTTTTACCTACGTTAGTGTGGCACTCAGATGTAGTTCCCTCTACTATTAACTCAACCCAGAGTGCGACAGTTTTACAGATGTTCACAAATGAGTAAATATGTCCCCCTGCGACGTTGCACCCTTCTCCTCACAGAAACACACCCACAGGATAACCGAATCGCGGAAAGAATTCTCAAACTAAACATACAGCCGGTAGGGAGCATTATTTACACAAGACTGATATTTACACTACGATCCAGGACCTGTTCTTTGAGGAACACATGCAGATGTTATGCATAGAGAGAGCACGCATGCCAGCATCGATACACCAACCCACGAGTGCCCTGTGGCCCTACGGCCTTTAATAATGTGCAGAGCACCCCGTCCAAGCACCAAAAGCACCACCCCATACACACAGTCAGCACCATCCGGTGCACCAATAAAGTGTTCATAGTCACCGGTGGTGTCGCAGCCGGCCGATGTTCTGCCGCTGGTCTTGCCTTCATGGAGTGCACTTGGCCTTCTGGCTTCTTTAGAAATAAAGAAAGGCGCCAACCGCGTCCATTTCTGAATTGTGGCCGTCAGGGGGGCCAACTAAAAGTGGTTCACCTGTATGACATAGGTGCCACGTTGACCCAGAGGTCCATCAACGGGTGGTGCTTGCCCGCAAAAGAACTGCGGTCCATTGTGGGCGGCCACAAAAATTGCGGTCCATATGGTGTATCGATCCAGGCAGCAAGCAGCGAAAGTACAGGCCCACAACTGCGGAGCCAGCACCTCTCTCTCCTCTCTCTCCGCCCCAAAGCCAGATCCTCGGAGGTGGGAGACAAAATAAGACAAGTGAGTAAGGTGGTAAGGGCGCAAAAGTGCACGCAATACTAGGTAATGCACACTGGGGGCACATGGGAACCAGGTGAGACAGGTACGTTCCTACCGTACGCCCCCCCCCCACCAGGTAACCTACATTGCCCCTCCCTTACCCCTTACTGTATCCACAAAACACAACACTACCCATAAACATCTACTTTACACATCAACAAACGTCCCTACTGTCTTCCCCGTTCCTCCCATAAACCAAATTCGTCTTCTCTCCCTCCTAACCAATCAAATTTGCCATTTCCAACTCTCATCAAAATTTGCCATCTCCAACTCAACATCAAAATTTGCCATCACCAATTCATCATCAGTCCCTCCTAAGGAGGGAGAGATGGAATCACCCCAATGTCTCATCCACGTCGTGATGCGTCTCACAAATCCACACAGCAATTCACCTTTCCTGCAACACAGAACAAAGGAACACAGGTGTGGAGTCATCATCATCACCTCAGGTAAGTGGCTGCGTATGGTGCGACAGGTTCATCAATCCTAACTATTTCCTAAATGACTTTAACAACTTTACATTACCCGGGGTCTTTCCCTGCCAATCCATTGGCCAACTTACACTATGGGTTCTAAAAACCAATTCCCATTGACCAAACTGTGGTGCTTTTCAATTTGGGGTCTCACTCCCCCGATTCATCTCCCGGTGCCCTCGCACAATTTCTGGGCTGTGACGTGTAGCTCTCCCAGCAGGTCTACCCACCTGCACACGTCCACCACTGTAGTTGCCACCCGAGCTTACCTGCTCCTCACCCTAACCTAACTAACTGGGGAAGGCCCTCTCGCACTCTCACCCCCTCAGTGCCCTCTCTGGCACGGGCTGCCCGATCCACACCCAGGATCCTCAGGCACCCACTGACACTAACGGCTCCCAGAGCCCACCTGCGGCCTCACCTGGCCGACATCCTCACAGTGGTGGAGTGCCCAAACCAACTACACACACTAACAGGCTACACGCCCAGCCATTTCCACCACACTGATGCACCCATCCAAATACCATTCTTCCACCCGCACCACAGATGCCAATATCCAACCACAATTTACCTATACCCTCTACCTAACACTTACACTACCCGCCCCGGGTACTCGTGAAAGGGGTCCACTCTTCCCCCATCCACACCTTCGCACCATGCACACCACTCCGTACCACTTACTCCAACTCTCTCCACACCACTCATTCCAATACTCCATGTATTCCACCCACCTGTACTTGCACACCTGTGCTCTCATACTTGGTGCCGCCTGCACCCTTTTCTCCCCCAAGTGCATTCGCGCTGATCCACTACACTCACTACTCATACACTGCTCCACTCACCTGTTCAGTTGCACACCTGTGCAATCACACCTGTTCAATCCTCAAACACACGGCATCATCTCATCTAACTACTCCCCTCTGAAACTTGCGCTTCCCAGTCGTCCCTTTAAACTATTACGCTCCCACGTCATTATCATCCACACTAAACTACCTGCGTCCCCACTACAGGTATCATTGTCACTATCTAACCTTAACGTTACCTAATGTCATCTTCTAGGTCCCTACACACAATATCCTAACCCACCCGGGCTAGTTTTCACTGCCATTCACCCCATAATCTATAGCTCCTTTGCCCCCGCTGTGAGGGACGGTGGATTGCCCATCCCACCACATCGGGGAGGTCCCACTATCAATTTTGCACACCGAATCCAACAAATCAAAAATTTGCCATTTACTGCTAATCACCGTACCAATCATCAAATTTTGCCTTTTTCTAATTTTGGGTCCAAAACACTAACCTCATCACCCGTCTACTTATTAGATCCTCTCGGTGCGCCAATTCCCTTCTAAAGCTCGGCTTCGTACAGCCGAGCAATGAACGCTGGTTCTTTGGTGCCGGCGGCTGCATGCGTCCGGCACTCGGTGCAGGGATGGGGGCTTACCCGTGCCGAGATCCCACGCACCACCTCGGCGCGGAGCCATCCCATGGCCCGATCTCGACCTGCCGGAATGCCTCAACAAAAAGTGGTCGCCATGACGACCCTTCCTATCGGGCTGCCCGCTCCGCCTAGTGGAGCACGGACGCGGCCGTTCAAAGCGAGGCCCAGCGTGGATCGCGTACGGCGGTCCTTTCGAACCCGCCGTGGCTCGGATCCCCGCTGGTTCTCGCGGCACGCGAAGCCCGGCACGCACCGAAGGCCCGATTCGGCTATAAGTCGCTCTAACCGCTAACCCGGTTCCCGTCGATGCCTCACCTGCATGCTTACATGCATACGCTACCCCTTTCTTGCTCATACCTCCAGCTGTTCCCATGCTCCTCATACCTTTCCTTACACACCTCGGTACACTCATTCCGCTCACAGACTTGGTCACACACCTGACCACCGAACACTTTGGCACACATTCGTTGGTCGCACACCTCACCAACACACCTCTTTGCGCCCCTTCCTCGGTCACCTCCTCTGTGACAATCACAGGTGTGCTTTCACTCGCACACCCAACCACGTGCCTCACTACCAATTCCAGCGTGCATTCCCACACACGCTCTACCATTCCAGGTGTGCTTCCTTTCTCACCTGTCACAACCAACTCACGCTCCGTGTCACTCTTATTACTACTCTTACCTCCACTCTTGACAGCGCACTCACCCTTACTCTCGACAGCGCACTCTTTCCTCATGCACCCGTCCGTCACACATCTTTCTCGCGCACACTCTCCCGTTACATCCTCTGTAACACTCACCACAGGCGTGCATTCTCCCTTTACATCCTCCGTAACACTCCTCACTACGCGCTTCCATGTGCTCCCTCGCACACGCGCTACGACTGACTCACTCTCGACAGCACCCTCACTCCTTTTCACGCACTTTTTCCTCACACACCCCAGAGTCGGACTTTTTCGCACACCTCCTTTTTCGCACACCGGACCTGTCGCACACTTCACCAACGGCCTCTCACGAACACCCGGGTCCATCTCGACCCCCAAGCTTGTTAAATCACCTGGCGCATCATACGCACGACCATATTGGTCACCACTTACACCGGGTCCTCTTTCTCTTCGCTTCTCCTCCATCACCTGCGAATCGCTCATCCGGTTAATGAGCACATCATCACGATCCGAACACAGACTTTGGACCAATTCTTTTACCTCCTCTTTTATCTCTTTCTTATCCCCTCTCCGTCGCTTCTTAATTTCGCTCACCCCTTCTTCCACTTCTTCTAATTTCTGCTTCACCTCTTTTATTTCCCGTTGCGTCTCCTCAAGTTCGTCCTCTAAGGCTACCTTGACCGTTTCCATGTGCGTCCTCACCTGCCGGTCCTTCGTCTCCATTACCTCTGTCACCTCGTCCAACCTCGTTGTCAGTCCCTCACGTACCATCTGACATTGCCTCTGTGTCGCTATCAAGTCATTTTTTATGTCGTTTTGTGTCGCTTTTAACCCTCCTAGTACCGCAGTGTTCCTTTGAACCTGCTCCGTTAGTTCTTTTTGTCCCTCCGTCAGCTGTTCCACTTCCAGCGTCAACTCCTCTATACCACCTTGCAATTTTACAGTCCCCTTTCTCACCTCCTTCTCCATGCGCTCCGTACAGTGCCTCACCTCCTCGCGCACTCCTCCGACCTCCTCACTCACACCTCTTCTGATCTCTTCTCCCATCACTTGCATCTCCTGCCCAGATGCCACCCTCATCTGCTCCATTTCCTCCCTGTGAGCATCCAATTTAGTTTCTACCCCCATTCTGACCCCCTCTATCTGCTGCCCCATTTTTTAAACTTCCCTTTCCGCTTGGTCCCTCATGTCCCTCAATTTGCCTTCCATACTGTTTTCTAACCCCTCTAACCCCTTTTTCATCCCTTCCATTTGATTCTCTTGAGCGGCCATTCTGTTTTCTACCCCCATTAACCCATGTTTCACCCCTTCTATCCCATTGTCTAACCCCTCTAATTTCTTGTCTAATCCCTCACCGGTACCCCTCGCTTCGTCCCTCATTGCCCCCATTTGGCCCTCCAATCGCTCACCCTGAGCATCCATCCGGTTCCCCATTTCTCTTCGCTCTCGGGTGGACTTATCATTTTGGGCATCCATTTTTGCCATCATTTGAATCATAAATTGCTCCATGAGGGCCTGCATTTGGGCCATCCCTCCCACTTGTGCAGCGGGTGCGGCCGCCGTAGCCATGTGCGAGGCGCCATTTTGCGCGCCCGCAACCTCGTGCGCGAGGACGCCATTTTGCGAACCTGCCGCCCTCACTGCTTCGCTCTCCTCTTGTCCCTCAATTTGGTCCTGGATCGACCCTGCCTCACTCTCCTCTACCGGAACCCAGCCGTCTTGATCCGCCATAGCGCGACTTTAAAAATTCGGGTTTTTATTTTAAAACAAAACAAATTTCGGTTACTTGTAATTTTGAGCGCGTTAAGCGCGCTTCGGGTCCGATCTCACTCCTCGACACCAGTTGTTACGGATCGCGGATTAGATGTTATTTACCGAGCGGTGGTATTGCCGCGACCTAACAATTCCCCCGATTCTTCCACAACTCACCCGATTCCACCCGACGTTGACCAAGTCGCGCTATGCTAAATCAATGATTTGGAAAGGACACAACGACTGGGATAAATGAAACGACACAAGGGGTACAGTTCTCAAGACCTCCGGAGGAGGCTATAATTGGTGGTGGAAAAAAGGGGTAGATTACAAGGTAATGAGGTAAAGACACAGAAGAGATAGGCACTTAGACACAATCTTATCTATCCCAGACAGACCACAGACAAACGGAACAAGACTGACTTACACAGGGATTGATGGCAGGGAAGGACAGGCAGTCGATAGCACAAGGTGCACCTTGGCTCAGGGACAGGATACAGCTCAGTCTTTGGGAGGTCTCTCGGCGCTCGGAGGGTGCGTCCTTTCTCCTTCCGCTCTGCGCGCAGCTGACGTCACCTCCCTCTTTCTGTGCATGCTCAGCGGGGAGTGACACGCCCTCGGCTCGTTGGCTCCGCCCCAGATGGGATCGGTCCGCCGCTTCTATTGGGTGCGGGGGTTACCGGGCTCCGCCCTTGACGAGGAGCTGACAGCGAGCCCCTACCTGGTAACCCCGTCGAGCACATGCTCGATGGCGGCTCGTTGGACAGGCATGGTGCACTCCCAACACCCCCAACCAACCAAGCCGGAGTGAGGACGCACACTCCCCGTGCCGCCGCCGTTGTTGTTGTTGTTGTTGTTGAACCGTGAGGAAGAGCTGCGGTGAGGTATTGGGAGGTCCTAAACTTCCTAACGGTGCCATACAATCACATTCTGGTGCAACGAAGAGTCAGAATTAATGGAAACGAGTCCTTAACTGACATAGACTAAGACTAACTAGCAAGATGTCCTATCGTTGTCTACGTGAGATGCGGTGGACTTGGATGCGACATTTAATGGGGGAAATAGGGGAAGGTCGGGTCTACAGAGTGTTGTTTACAGAAAATGGGACTAGGGAATGGGGGATTGGGGATAGTTGGGAAGTATTGAGGAAATAGGGGAATATTTACAAGCGGATATGGATGGATCCAAATCCCATATCCGCAACAATATATATATATATATATATATATATATATATATATATATGTATATTGTTACGGATCCGGGGGACGGCACTCCCGTTAGCAAGGGGGGGGGGTTTAATTTTAATCCCCTTGTCCTGTTAAGCTGGCCGTCCGACCGGTCCTGGTACTTGTAACGCTCTTTTGCGGGGTGGGATTGATCAGGGGTATTGGTCCAGGTGTTATCCCGAATACATTTATGAATCCCTCCGCAAAACAGGGAGACAAGTACCGCTCGAACCACGGAGAAGATGGTATTTGCCGAGCGGTTTAGCAATCCGCGGGTTCGAGCCGTTATCAAGCGACTAACCCGATTCATAAGCGGTTCTGCCGAAATCGTGCCACAGATATTCAATAGGGAAAACACGAAGACGATCGGACGAGGAAACCAAAGTAAGGAGGAACAGATATGATTTATTATACACAATGAATTAAAGAGGAAAGGAAAGGAAGAGAATATACAGGTAGAGGAAATAAAAGTAACACAGGGCAAGCTTATACAGGCTTAACTTATCAAACGCCCCAGACAATACAGACAGACTTACACGGGTGGGAGAATGGCAATGGTAGGAATCTGGAAGAGGGACACGGTCCAAGGAGCTGGCGGGCAGGAAGGTCCGGGGCCGGTGGCACGACGTCGAGGTCCCGCTCGAACGTCCATGCTCCGGTTCAGCGGCGAAAAGCGGCCGGCAGCTCTGTGTCTCGTTCACGCATGGATAATGTGAATATCTGCCCGGTATTGTCGCCGTCAACGGACCCAACTCTCCTGCCTCACAACTCTGCCGTGCTCATCTGTGCTCCTCTCTCGTGCTCATCGGTGCTCCTCTCTCCCTCCTCTCTCATGAACTTTCTCACGCGTCTCTCTCAACTGGTACCTTCTCACCGTCTCTCGAAGCAGTCCCTTGCAGTTGCTTTTATGGCTCTCTGCCGTATCAAGCCGCCAGCTCTGAGAACACGCCTACCGGTTGGCTCACCGCGGCGCTGGTTGGCCGGTCCGGGCTGGCCGACTCCACCTTTGATGACGACGACGTGCCACGCCCGTGATCCGGCGGCTCCTCCCACTTCTTCTCCGAGATGGAGCACATGGCAATGGCGTCTCGTAGGGACAGCAAACCACTCGCACTAGTGTTGTAGAAAACCATTCGCACTGGTGTTGTAGAAAACCAAGGGGACCTATCTTATTTGATTAATGCAACGTAAATTCAACTATTGGAAACACAGCCTTACCTGAAACACATAATAATGAAATAACTACGAAGAGGGCCTATGGTTCGCTATGTGTTGTTCATGGACTAACTAGGGGACGACCTTTGATCTTAACAATTAAATGGAGGTATTTACAAAGGGTATATTTACAACAATTTACAAAGTGCAGGGTTCTCAAAACCCCAATATATATATATATATATATATATATATATATATATATATATATATATATATAATATATATATATATATATATATATATATATATATATATATAATATAATATATATATATATATATATATATATATATATATTGTTATGTCTGGTGGGGTAGTGATATGTAGAGCAGCTCGATCTGAGTAGGTAACATGCTTCGTGTGTCTCGGTAAGGAAAACTACCTGTGATAAATCTGAAATAATCATCATTGGCCCAAAAACGCTCACAAAATCCACCCATAACTTTGCCCTCAACATCGACGGTATCCCAGTATCCACCTCCCCTCACATCCGGAATCTTGGCGTCATCTTTGACCAAACCCTTTCCTTCGACAAATACACTAAACAGATCACAAAGTCAGCCTTCTTTCACCTGAAAAACATTGCCCGTCTCCGCTCATCCCTCTCCTCCACGGCTGCAGAAACCCTCATCCACGCCTTCATCACCTCCCGTCTGGACTACTGCAATAGCCTCCTCTATGGTTCACCCTCAAAAATCACCAATAAACTCCAATACATTCAGAACTCCGCTGCCCGTCTACTCACTCATTCCCGGACCCGTGACCACATCACCCCCGTCCTTTACAAGCTTCACTGGCTCCCCATCCCCCAGAGAATCCAGTACAAAATCCTCCTCTTGACATACAAAGCCCTCCATAACCTGGCCCCATCCTACCTGGCTGACCTCCTCTCCAGACACACTCCCACCCGCAACCTCCGCTCTGCTGGTACCAACCTCCTGACCCCCTCCATCCGGACCAAATTCAGATCCTGGGGGGACAGGGCCTTCTCCATCGCTGCTCCCACCCTCTGGAACTCACTACCTCACACCATCAGAGACTCCTCCTCACTCACCACATTCAAAACATCACTAAAGACCCACCTGTTCAACGCTGCATTCAACATTCAACCCACAGCATTTAACCCCTGACTATCTCTTCTCCTTCTCCCTCCTTTTGCTTTAAATATTTCCCTATTGATTCTTGTCTTGTCTTTTTGATTCTTGTCTTATATATATGCCGTATATCGCTGCTGTTTGTTTTCTTGATTCTTGTCTTTTTGCAATTGTTGTTTTCATGTATTGTTATGCATTATGTTTTCCACTCTGTCAAAGCGCCTTTGGGCTTCTGGAAAAGCGCTATACAAAATAAATGAATTATTATTATTATTATTATTATAATAAGTTCATGTGTCGGCGTTTTGTCGGTAAGATGTATACTTGTGAACCTACTAGGAGGTTCCTGTGTTAAGTATAGTTAGGGATTAAAGAGTAGCACCCCTGTGTGTCCTCACCTGGTTAGCCAAACCTTTATCCCTTTTGGCACTGCACACCACTTAGACATTTAGTTAGGACCTTTAGTACAACACTAAATAATGCCCTCCCCCCTGACATGACTTAGGAAGAAACCAGGCCGGGACACCGCCGATAATGGCCGCCGCCATTTACAACTCCAACAGGCCTATCCACCTCGATTGCCACGTGCTATGACCACACCACAGGCCTGTGATTCGGTGGAGGCCACTGATTGGGTGGCGCGCCAAGGCTGACATCACCGCCGCGGAGTGATATGAGGCACAGCAGGACTTTGGTTCGAGTGAGTGAGTTGTGCAGCAGTTGGTTCGCGGCTGTTGGTTCGAGAGGAGAGATCAGCGAGTGCCGTATGCGAGTCTGGCAGTGGAGAGCAGTTGCGCAGCAGTTGAGTAGTGCAGTTGAGTGGAGAGTTCGCTGGAGTGCATGCAGTTGGATCAGAGCAGTTGCTTCTGGCAGTGAGTCTTGAGACATGCTGGAGTGCACGCAGTTGGTAAGCAGGGTTGAGCTGGTTTGCGCGTGAGCAGAAGAGGAGTTCGCAGTTCACGGCTTGAGTTGGCAGTCCCGGTGCGATCCCGAGTTTGGAGAGTCCTGTCCATGGTCGAGTGGAGAGTTACAGCTTGAGCAGCTTTAGTCCCGGCCAGCAGCCACGGGTGGAGTTCGCTTGCTTCGTGCAGCCCTGCGTTGGACCTTTGGAGCGAGGGACCTCGTGGTGTGCCGTTGAACTGACGAGGCCTGGTCTGGTAGTGCTCAGAGGCGGACGGAGAGGGCCATGGGGCCGTGTTACACTGAAGACGACAAAGACCAGATAAACCCGAGCTCTGTGGTTACACTTTACACGACGAGACATTTTCTTTCGTATTCCATTCCTCTGTTCTTGTTTCTGAAGTCGGTGTGTGGGATCTCAATTTAGGTTTCTTATTAGATTTATTATCGCGTTTTCCTGTCCCTGCATTCTGTTCAATAAACCCTTGTATTATTTTCCTTTCCCATTCAAACCTGTGCCCGCTTGAGTTGATTGCCCCTACAGGGTCAGAGTGTCGCAGTTAAGCGCTTGCGCAGCTTCCATTCTCCTCCTTCCTCCCACGCGACCATAGTAAAATCCATGTTTGGTCATTGCCTCCAATAAGACCGTTTAGGCCATCCGCGACTCATGTGTTAACCGGAGTTGCGCGACAATACACACACACAGACACACACACACACACACACACACACACACACACACACACACACACACACACACACACACACACACATCCTTAATAATATAATTAATCCTTTACTACAAGATTTTATAAACTATAGCATAGTATTGTTAAGATTCATCAAAGAACTGAACTATTTCTATCTCATTAACAATACATCAGAGTTTATTGTCATTATAATGCATTTCATAAATTAAGAGGACAAGGGACAGGCTTCAATTGGAATGCTTACAATCCCTCCCTTACCTTTGGAAGTTTTATACTTCTACAGTGTATGTGGGTCTGTGTGGGAGCGCTCCATTAAGGAATATGAGGTTATTGTGCATTTTCTGGTTTTCCTGCATTTATTTTCATTAAACCTGTTTATTTGTTGCAATTAAAATTCCGTGTCAGTTGAATTGATTATCGCAGGGTTGAAGATATCCAGTTGGGTCCGTGAAGGTAAGAGCTTCAGTTCCCCCTCTGCTCTCCCCAGCGCTTATAAAGAAGGTCTGCCATCATTGACTGGACGCCTCGGAGTGTTAAGCTCATTCGGCTAATCCGTCCCCAAGGGCGTTCACCCTGGGAACGTGACAGTATTTATTATAGTCATGTCAAATTTTATTTTGATAGTTATGATCTTCCACCACCTCTTGAAGTAATAGATTTCTTACAGAATGGTGTTTATCAAACATTTCAAGGCCAAGAGTTTCATTCCAAATGTTGCGTTCAATTATGTTTACATGTATTATTTCAACTGAATGGTAATGAAAAATTTTATGATGTCATTTTTTATCTAATATAAATGATAATGGGAGTATCTCAAGAGTTGGATATTGATTTATCAAATTATTATACAAAGGCACAGGCTGAACGACAAAAATATAATACAACAAAAAATATTAACATGAAAAATACTTATAAATTAATCAATTATCCAAGCCCCACAGATGCCAATGACGTAGTTAGATTAAATGATTTATCACAATATATATCTTTAAATAAAATGGCTATATATTCAAAAGATGTAGAAATGTTGAATACATCCCCAGGTCATACACAATTCACAGTTCCAATTAAAATTAACTTTTATAAAGAAGGACGTATAGTTTTTATGAGAATAGACATTGGAGGAATGATATGTCTGATTTAGGGTATAACTGGTCTTTTTCAATAAACCTACAAGACGTACAAGAATTAAATCAATCACGTAAAGAAGAATGTTATTCACTTGGTGAGGATAATGAGATATGTGTAACCACTATTAGCAAACAGCAAATAAAGGAATTTAATAAAGCTAAAATCAACAGCAGTTTCGCCATAGTTTATTAAATAAAAACACAAAGAACGGGATTTTACATAGTAAGCCAGGGAATACAAACCATCCCACAAAGAGGAAGATGTGGGAGGTATTACATGTAATAATATTAATCTCTCATATATTTCTGAAATATTAATTTTTTAACACATAAATGACAGCAAGAAGGCTTCAAGAAAATTATTATTTCTGTATCCAAGCATACCTATAAGAAAAGGGTATTCGGTATTTTAATAAATATGTTCTACAATATAAGAATGGGAGTTTTTCAATAAAAGATTGGCTTTATACTGATGTTGATAAATCTACAAATGTAGATTTAGTTTTATGCTAAATAAAGAAAAGCTTTTAAAGTTGATAAAATATGAAGAACTGTTAGAAATTCAGCAAAAAAATTATTGGTATCCTGTTGTAAAAACAAAATTTTAGATATAGAAACAGAGGAGGAGAGAGAAAGAAGAGAGCGGGAGGAAATGGAGAAACGAGAGAGGGAGGAAATGGAGAAAACAGAGGAGGAGAGACAAAGAAGAGAGCGGGAGGAAATGGACAAACGAGAGAGGGAGGAAAGGGAGAAAAGAGAGATGGAGGAAAGGGAGAAAAGAAAGAAGGAGGAGAGAGAGAAGAGGGAGGAAAGATATAAAAGCAAGCACAGATACATTCAAAGTACACAGCCCCCATGCCAAATAAGTAAATATTCTCCAGCGCGGCATTGCAGGGGCGCATTCAGCCGGGGCTGCAGCTCATCGAGACTGTATTGGGAGGGAGAGGTGTACAATAATTGATTGATTAATTGCATAAATAAAATCAATAAATAACCATCATAACATATTTTCATAATCAATTGGCTAATAGCATACCTAAACCACCAGTGCTTCATCCGAAGCTGTAACTTTCAGACAATGAATTAAAGAACTCATTAATCGAAACAATTAAATAATTAAATAATTAATCGATTAATTGATTAATCAATAAATCCAAAATATCCTTTATATCCACATCACTTGGTCACTGTCATGTCCAAATATTAGCTTCCTAACTCAAAAGGTGCCTGAGATATTGCCCAGATGAGAAAGAATATAAATAAATGATTAATAATGAAAAATAAATAAATAATAATCATAAAATAATTAAATAATTCATCAATTGGCCAATAGAATACCTAAACCACCACCATTTCATACGATTATGTAACTTAGAAAAACTAATTAATGAAGTCATTAATCGAATAATTAAATAATTAATCGATTAATTGATAAATAAAAACTAATGGCATTCATAGAATACTTACCCTGCGCAGTCAACTTGCTGTGAGCCAACTCTTCTGTTTTAGAACATTTCTTTTTTTTATTTATCCAATATGGCTGCCAGATCACGTGAGCGATGACATCATAAATATATATTCTCTAATATAATTGTTGCATAGATCACACTCAATACATTTCAAATTGATCAGACTAAGCATTGTCCCTGTCAAATTATGCCGTTATAATTATGGCACCAATGACGTCATTGTTAACAACACCTATTCCCCATATGGAGTTCTTTACAATGAGCCATGTTTTAATTGTTTCCATGCAGCGGTTTTGGAGATATAGAGGTGCAACATTTTTTGGTTTTACCAAGATGGCGCCTGTACCACATTACATATGACGTCATGATTACGATTAAAATATTCGAAAGGAGGAGGCGCTCCTATGGTGAAAATTCCGTGTCAATCAGACCAATAATTCCAGAGAAATAAATATTCATACTGATCGAATCAAATGTTGTACTTGACAAATTATGATGTTATAATTAAGGTAACAATGACATCATCATTAACATATCTTATTCCCCATGGGGAGTACTTGACAATGAGCCTTCTTTCAACTTTTTCCAATATGGCGTCCGTACCACGTGAGCTATGACGTCATAATTATGAAAAAAATATTATATAGGCGGAGACCATATGGTTTTACCACTATAGGGTAAAATTTCGTGTCAGTTGGACCAACGGTTGCCGAGAAAATGGATTTAAACAATGCAGACGCCACACGTACGCAGCCAAATGCCGAACCCTGCTTTTCGCTTCGCAAGTGCAGTGTAAATATTCATTGGCTCTCTATATGAGTTTAATGTAAAGATGTTGGCATGGTGTAAATAATGTGAAAGACCATCTTTGTCATCAAATCAGTAAAAAAAAACAACCCCCCCCCCACCCCTTCCTCCGCTCCCCCCCCCCCCACCCCCCACCCCCCAAAGTAGTTGGAGAATGGTGATTTTGAGATAAGTGCCTGGCAGTGAACGAGCGAGCGACAGCAAGTGGCTGTAAGGATGGTAGTCATTGATTTTTTCGTGTCACTCTGGTGCCTTGTGTGAACCTTACCTGCAGTTCAGACATGTTTCCACGGTCAATATGGTGCCATGCGTTAACCTCACCTGTTGTTCAGACCTCTTTCCATTTCTGACACGTTCTGATTCTGCAGAAGCAGAACCATCAGGCAACTGAAGATCATACTTCGGGCTGCTTTTCACTGAACAAGGTTGGGCCGAGAAGTGAATGGACTTGTGTCGTGGTTGGTCGCAGATTTCAGCGTGATGAAATTCCATCTTAGAGAGGGCTCTGCCAGGATGACTATCCCCACGGCGAACAAATCGTGCACCATGTGGAATCCCTTCAGCTTCTATTTCACCTCCATCGAGGAGATAATATTGATCGTTCTTTGAGTGGCATCGCAGGACATGCCTTGAGGGTGTCATTCTCCCGTCACACTCTTGGTTAATGCAGGAAGGTGCGCGCTGGAATTGGGCGACATGGTTTCTCTTTGGAACCATTGGAAGGTTGCGTCGGTGAAGGTCCCCCCACTTAATTTGGTCTCGAACCACCCCGACACTGGTATCGGGACACATGCTCTGCAGAGATGGACAAACACGCGTCTGCAGTGGCACCTGTCCACCATGATATGTACATCGATTTCTGGTTTCCATTTGCTCCTCCCATTCTGTCATGTCCAAATCCTCGTCCAAATAGCTTTCAGGTGTCCACAAGCTCTTGCTGCTGGACCAAGTGGCAGGACTTGATCCACGATGCCAGTTGAGCTTGCAAGGAGGAGTTGCCATCACTTATTACCAGTGTGGTCACTACAAACAAGGTGGAGGGAACAAATTAATAATAGAAACGCAGGACGAAACTAGACCTGCATGCTCAGGTAACCCCAATAGAAAACATGATTCCCACAGCACAAACCACTGCCAGACTGCAGATTTGCACTTTGTTGCAAACTCACCCAATTACAAACCAAACAAGAAAGAGCAATCAGAAATTGCAGACCCTCGCCAGGATGTGTTCTCAGTGGTTTTTAAGGCTTTTGTGTTAAAAATAAATATGGCCGCCGAACCACGTGACCGATTACGTCATCATTATTATTTTTTCTCCACCAATTTATCCCGAGATGATGCTCAATAAATTTCATCGTGATCGGATGAAGTTTTGTATTTGTCGAATTATGATGTCATAACGGAGGCACCTATGACATCATCATTAGCATATTTTAATCCCCATGGAGAGTTCTTTACAATGAGCCATGTCTCAATTTTTCCATGCAGCACTTGTAGAGATATAGAGGTGCAACGTTTTTCGGTTTTTCCAAGATGGCGGCCGAACCACGTGACCTATGACGTCATCAATATCATAAAATAATACAGGTGGAGTTGCACCTATGGTGGAAATTTCCTGTCAATCGGACCAACGGTTGCTGAGAAAATCATATTTATTCTGTGCGGACAAACAGACAAACAGACAGACAAATGAAAAATCGGTCAGAGACTGACGACTTGCCAAAATGTACTTTTTATCGGCCATTTTGGACAAATATGGCGGCCGAACCACGTGACCAACGACATCATCATTAGTTGTTTTCTAAACGAATTTATTCCTCGATTATGCTCAAGAAATTTCATCTTGATCGGATGAAGTTTTGTACTTGTCGAATTATGACGTCATAATGGAGGCACCTATGACATCATCATTATCATATTTTATTCCGCAAGGAGAGTTCTTTACAATGAGCCATGTCTCAATTATTTCTATTCAGCACTTGCGGAGATATAGAGGTGAATTTTTTTTCGGTTTTTCCAATATGGCGGGCGAACCACGTGACCAATGACGTCATCTTAATTTTTTTATTTCCAGCAGTATATGCTGACATGGCGCTCAAGAAATTTCATCTTGATTGGATGAAGTTTTGTACTTGTCGAATTATGACGTCATAATGGAGGCACCGATGACATCATCATTAACATATTTATTCCCCATGGAGAGTTCTTTACAATGAGCCATGTCTCAATTTTTTATATTCACCACGTGACCAAAGACGTCATCTTTATTTTTTTTCTTCACCAGTCTATGCTGACATGGCGCTCAAGAAATTTCATCTTGATTGGATGAAGTTTTGTACTTGTCGAATTATGACGTCATAATGGAGGCACCGATGACATCATCATTAACATATTTATTCCCCATGGAGAGTTCTTTACAATGAGCCATGTCTCAATTTTTTCTATTCACCACGTGACCGATGACGTCATCCTTTTTTTTTTTTTCTCCACCAGTTTATACCGACATGGTGCTCAATAAATTGCATCTTGATTGGATGAAGTTTTGTACTTGTCGAATTATCGAATTATGACGTCATTAAGGAGTCTTGGGCCTCGAGAGTTAAAAATTGGGCACAGTCTATTCCAGGGCAAAATAAATATGTGCGTAAATTATGGCGATTCTATGTGCAACGGTGTAGATGTAGTACTGCGCACAAACAGACAGACAAACAGACAGACAGACAGACAGACAAACCAATCAACCAACATACTTGCCGGAATCTTTTCCGGCAAGTAACAAACCAACCAATAAACATACTTGCCGGAATCTTTTCCGGCAAGTATGCCGGAATCTTTTCCGGCAAGTAATGAAAAATCACTCATAGAGCGACACTTGGCAAAACAGTACACAGAAGAATGGCACTCAGTAGAGCATCGTTTTAACCTCAAAAATAATTAGTGGTTGAATTGAGTGACCTGATATGCAAATCGTCTTCAAAGTTTAAGTTAATTGGTTTAAAATTGACAATTATAGAAATTTGGCCGATGTTGACCTCAAACATAGTTGGTGGTTGGTTTCAGTAAGCTGATATGAAAATCCTTTTCAAATTTCAAGTCAATCGGATGAAAATTGAGGATTTTAGAAATCTGAAAAAGTGGTTGACCTTTGGCCTATGTTGACCCTTTGGCCTATGCTGATCTCAAAAATAGTTGGTGGTTGAATTCAGTTAGCCGATATAAAAATCACATTCAAATTCCAAGTCAATCGGATGAAAATTGAGCATTTTAGAAATTTGAAATTGTTGTTGACCTTTGGCCTATGTTGACCTTTTGGCCGATGCTGATCTCAAAAATAGTTGGTGGTTGAATTAAGTTATCTGACATGAAAATCCTATTCAAATTTCAAGTCAATTGGATGAAAATTGAGTATTTTAGAAATTAGAAAAACAGGGTTGACCTTTGGCCAACGTTGACCTTTTGGCCTATGCTGATCTCAAAATAGTTGGTGGTTGAATTCAGTTAGCTGATATGTAAATCCTTTACAAATTTCAAGTCAATCGGAGGAAAATTGAGCATTTTAGAAATTTGAAAATAGTGGTTGACCATTGCCCTATGTTGACCTTTTGGCCTATGCTGATCTCAAAATAGCTGGTGGTTGAATTCAGTTAGCTGATGTGTAAATCCCCTTCAAATTTCAAGTCAATTGGAGGAAAATTGAGAATTTTAGAAATTCAAAAAAAATTGGTTGACCTTTGGCCTATGTTGACCTTTTGAGCTCAAAAATATAGAGGAATTTGTTAGACCACGACCTCTACCATTTGGTGAAGTTTCGTGAACATCAGTTAAAAACTGGAACCTGTAAGCAAGTGAGCGGACAGACAAACACACACACACACACACACACACACACACACACACACACACACAAACACACACAAACACACACAAACACACACACACACACACACACACACACATACATACACACACACACACACACACGCACACACAGGAGTGATCAACAACAAAAATCAAATTGGCCAAGTAACAAACAGGCAAACGGACCCAAATGCAATACGCTATCCTCCGACGAGGATAACAAGAAAGAGCAATCAGACATTGCACACCCTCACCAGGACATGTGTGGTTTTGTCCTTTAGACACTCGGGTTTCTCGGGGTATTTTGGGTCCTCTGGGTCTTTAATGGCCTTCAGGGTCTTCGGGGTCTTTGCTACTCTGGGTATTTTGGGTGTTCAGGGTCATTGGTGTTTTTTGGGTCTTCAGGGTCTTTTGGGTCCTCTGGGTCTTCGAGGGTGTTAAGGCTAGAGCGTCTTAAAGGGTGTTAGGGTTATAAAGGGTCTTAGAGTTTGAAAAGATCTTCGGAGTCTGAAATGGTCTTAGGCTTATAAAGAATCGAAAGGGTCTTGGGTTTGTAAAGGCTCTAAAGTGTTTTAGGTGTCTTAAACGGTCTTTGGGGTAAAGGGATGCAAAGGGTCTTGCGGTTAAGAGTCGAATGTAATTCATAGACATTTGTGGCATTGTCTGTAATGTTCACCGTGGCCTTGTCTCGTGATGGACGCACAGGCAAAGTTCACCGTGGCCTTGTCTCGTGATGGACACACAGGTAAAGTTCACCGTGGCCTTGTCTCGTGATGGACGCACAGGTAAAGTTCACCATGGCCTTGTCTCGTGATGGACACACAGGTAAAGTTCACCGTGGCCTTGTCTCGTGATGGACGCACAGGTAAAGTTCACCGTGGCTTTGTCTCGTGATGGACACACAGGTAAAGTTCACCGTGGCCTTGTCTCGTGATGGACGCACAGGTAATGTTCACCGTGAAATTGTGTCGTGATGGACGCACAGGTAATGTTCACCGTGGCATTGTGTCGTGATGGACGCACAGGTAATGTTCACTGGCGAAAGAGAATCAATGGATTGGAGGAATTGAATATGCTTTGGAATAAAACACGAGCACCTGGATCACTTGTTCTTACTTACCTGTCGATGATACATTATTCACGATCCTCGAGTTCCTTCAGGCTACAGGTGTTCTGTTTCACTTCGACAGCAAAGGCAATGAATGTTCTTTGGTGTAAAAGATTACACGATGATATCTGTTTTACCGGTAAAATATCATTAAACCATTGCTTATTATACGTTTTTTTTCCAAATACGATCGTTGTTTATCATAAACAACCAAACATGTTAGTAACACCTTAACGTTGTAATAATCGTGTAAATAATAATAATTTCAAATTATTTACCTTCAAAAACCTTGACACCTCCTGGACCATTCTACTTCGTGCTCTCGACAAATTCTCCCGTTTTCCACTCGGCATTCCCTCTGTGATTGTGAAAGTTTTCATCACACAGCTCAACTTGATTTCTTTTGTTGCTTTTCCCCTCTTATGCTTAACCTTCAAAAAGAAAAAATTATACGAATTGATAAAAAGGTATGTTCTCCTACCGTACCAACCATCAACTTAAATACACCACGACTAACCTAGAGGGTATTCACGGTGTTTTTTACAAGGTTAAAACTTCCTCTTTCTCATGTGTACAATTCTCTATTCCACCACAATTCATTAAATCACTCTTCTTCCTCTTCAATAGGCTGATACACTCAAGAATGAACTCTCAAACCTGTCTCCTTCCTCCAAATCCTGGTGGCGTCTGGTCAAATCCGTTTCTGGTGTTTGTTCCCCCACCATCCCCTCCCTTAACTCAAATGGCTACACAGTTGACACCGCACGTGACAAAGACGAATGCCTCAACACTGTTTGCCTCAAAATCTTGTGTCCCAAACCCATCTCTCTCTGTTCCCACCTTACCCAGTCGAACCCAACTGCTCCTGGACTCTGTGTCCTTCTCTCCTGACAAGGTGGAGAAGTTTTTGTCAAACCTCGACTCTGATTCTGCAACTGGACCAGACGGCATCAGCCCACGGGTCCTAAAATCCTGCTCTGCCACTCTATCTCACCCTCTCTCCGTTCTTTTCACCGTCTCTTTTTCTCAAGGTCATCTGCCAGCATCTGGGAAATCAGCAAACATTACCGCTTTACACAAAAAATGTGCAAAAACAGATCCTCGCAACGACAGACCAATCAGCCTGCACCCAATTATCAACAAAGTCATGGAATCCATCATCGCTTCAGATATCAAATCCTTCCTCTTCTCCAATGGCTTGATCTCTGATCATCAATTTGGATTCAGATCAGGTCATTCTACTCTGGACATGTTGCTTCTGCTGTCTCAACAATGGATGGAGGTCCTCAATGCCAAACAGGAAATCTGAGCTGTCTCCCTTGACATATCACGTGCCTTCGATATGGTCTGGCACCCAGCTCTGCTCACCAAACTCTCCTCCTATGGTATCCATGGAAATCTCCAGGCATGGCTTGCGGACTTCCTCTCTGGTCGTAGGCAACGTGTGGCCCTGAATTGATTTCTCTCATCTCCCCTGCCTGTTCTGGCTGGAATTCCCCAAGGTGGTGTTCTGGGCCCTGTGCTATTTCTGGGCTTCATCAATGATCTCTCTGACTCTCTGGAAAATCCTCTCTATCTCTTTGCTGATGACTCCACTATCTGCCGCTCCATTCCTCATCCCTCAGATCGGCAGTCTGCAGCCTCCTCACTTTCTGCAGACCTGGACAAAATCACAGACTGGGCAAACAAGTGGAACATGTCTTTCAATCCTGACAAATCTCACACTCTTACTATGTCTCTCCGAAAAGACCGACAGGAAAACCCTCCCATCTACTTTCTCAACAATCCTCTCCAAGAAGTTCTGTCGCTCAAGCTTTTGGAGCTCACTATCTGCCATGATCTTTCATGGAAAAACCACATTTCCAAGCTGGCTGCCAAAGCCAGTCGCCGACTGGGCATACTCCGTCGGGCGAAGTCCTTCCTTGGCACACCTGAGCTCCTCACCACATACAAGGCTTTCATCCGCAGCTCAATGGAATACTGTTCCCCCCTCTGGGCCGGTGCTCCTGCCTCACACCTAGCTCGGCTTCACGCTGTTGAAACCAAAGCTTTCAGAATTATTGGAATCTCCTGCGATGAAGCTAACTCCGAGGGCCTTTCACTCACTCACCGCAGGCAGGATGGTGGTCTTTCTGTCTTCTACCGACTCCTCTCCAGCCTTGCTCCCCCAGCTCTCTCTGTGCTCTGTCCCCTAAATATTCCTACAGGTCACACAAGATCTGCTAGCAACCCTCTTATGGTTAAACTGCCAAAATCTAGGCTCTCTGCTCACCTTCACTCTTTCATTCCTCTTTTCTCCCGCATCCGGAACAAACTCCCCCACTCCCTTCAATCCAACTCCTCCCTCCAGGTCTTTAAAATAGCTGTTCACCACCATCTCTTATCTTCCCCCATCCAAAACCTTGATCTTTTCTACCCCCGCTAATTCACCCCAGATACACTTTTTCGAAATTCAAACTTCTTTCCTGGAAGTCCTTGCAGTGTCCATATGTTTTATACTGCTCCCACCTCCCCCAAGCCGTCTCCCTCCCACAGTTCTCTCGATGTCCCTGCTTTTTTTTTTTTTTTTTTTTTTTTTTTTTTTTGTATACAAGGTCGAGGCTCGTGAAAGAGCGAACATTAATCACACAGAAAGACAAACCGACACATAAAACATATAACATAGGGAGCGGTAGACAAGATGGGGAGAGAGGGGGAAGGACACAAACACAACATTTGAGAGCAGGGACCGAGAGACATGGAGACATCGAGAGATCTGAGAGAGGGCGAGGGCTTTGGGGGGGGGGGGGGGCGTGGGAAGGGGGCGGTGGGAGAGGTATAAAACATATGGACACTGCCAGGACTTCCAGGAAAGAAGTTGGAATTTCAAACAAGGTGGATCTGGGGTGAATTAGCGGGGGTAGAAAAGATCAAGGTTTTGGATGGGGGAAGATAAGAGATGGTGGTGAACAGCTGTTTTAAAGACCTGGAGGGAGGAGTGGGATTGAAGGGAGTGAGGGAGTTTGTTCCAGAGGCGGGAGAAAAGAGGAATGAAAGAGTGAAGGTGAGCAGAGAGCCGAGATTTCGGCAGTTTAACCATCAGAGGGTTGCTGGCAGATCTTGTGCGACCTGTAGGAATATTTGGGGGACAGAGCACAGAGAGAGCTGGGGGTGCAAGGCCGGAGTGGAGTCGGTAGAAGACAGAAAGACCACCTACCTGCCTGCGGTGAGTGAGTGAAAGGCCCTCTGAGATAGCTTCATCACGGGAGATTCCAATAATTCTGAAAGCTTTGGTTTCAACAGCGTGAAGCCGAGCTAGGTGTGAGGCAGGAGCACCGGCCCATAGGGGAGAACAGTATTCCATTGAGCTGCGGATGAAAGCCTTGTATGTGGTGAGGAGCTCAGGTGTGCCGAGGAAGGACTTCGCACGACGGAGGATGCCCAGTCGGCGACTGGCTTTGGAGGCCAGCTTGGAAATGTGGTTTTCCCAAGAAAGATCATGGCAGATAGTGAGACCCAAAATCTTGAGCGACAGAACTTCTTGGAGAGGATTGTTGAGAAAGTAGATGGGAGGGTTGTCCAGTCGATCTTTTCGGAGAGACATAGTAAGAGTGTGAGATTTGTCAGGATTGAAAGACATGTTCCACTTGTTTGACCAGTCTGTGATTTTGTCCAGGTCTTCAGAGAGTGAGGAGGCAGCAGACTGCCGATCTGAGGGAAGAGGAATGGAGCGGCAGAGAGTGGAGTCATCAGCAAAGAGATAGAGAGGATTTTCGAGAGAGTCAGAGAGATCATTGATGAAGACCAGAAAAAGCACGGGGCCCAGAACACTGCCTTGGGGAACTCCAGCCTGAACAGGAAGAGGAGATGAGAGAAACCCATTCAGGGCCACACGTTGACGACGACTAGAGAGGAAGTCCGCCAGCCATGCGTGGAGATTTCCATGGATACCAAAGGAGGAGAGTTTGGTGAGCAGAGCGGGGTGCCAGACCGTGTCGAAGGCACGTGATATGTCGAGGGAGACAGCTCTAATTTTCTGTTTGGCATTGAGGACCTCCATCCATTGTTGAGACAGCAGAAGCAGCATGTCCAGAGTAGAGTGACCTGGTCTGAAACCAAATTGATGATCAGAGATCAAGCCATTGGAGAAGAGGAAAGATTTCATATCCGAAGCAATGATGGATTCCATGACTTTGCTGATAATTGGGAGAAGGCTGATTGGTCTGTAGTTGCTAGGATCTGTTTTTGCACCTTTTTTGTGCAAAGCGGTGATGTTGGCTGATTTCCAAGCAGATGGCAGTTGACCTTGAGCAAAAGAGAGGGTGAAGAGAACAGAGAGAGGGTGAGATAGAGCAGCAGAGCAGGATTTTAGGACCCGTGGGCTGATGCCGTCGGGTCCAGTTGCAGAATCAGAGTCGAGGGTTGACAGAAACTTTTCCACCTTGTCAGGAGGAAAGGACACGGAGTCCAGGAGCAGCAGGGTACGACTGGGTATGGTGGGTACAGAGAGGGATGGGTTTGGGACACAAGATTTAGAGGCAAACACAGAGTTGAGGCATTCAGCTTTTTCACGTGCGGAGTCAGCTGTGTAGCCGTTTGAGGTAAGGGAGGGGATGGAGGGGGAACAAACACCAGAAACGGATTTGACCAGACGCCACCAGGATTTGGAAGAGGGAGACAGAAAAGAGAGTTCGGTCTTGAGAATGGAGAGATATTGTTTCCTGGCTCTCCTGAGGGTGGACACACACTTGTTTCGGGCTTTGTGAAAGGAAATGAGATTTCCTTCCGTTGGATTTGCTTTCAGGAGACGAAGGCAAGTTGTTTCTGGGCAACAGCCTCACCACAAGATTCCGTGTACCATGGACGGGAGGAAGGGTATGACAACTGAAGACGAGATGGGATAAATCTGTGCATGAGAGAGAGCAATTTACTTTGGAAGAATTCCAGGATGAGTTGATGTCAGAGGTGGTAGAGATGGGAGACCAGTCCAGATGATTGATGGCTGCTTGAAGACCGTGCCAGTTGGCCTGAGTGAAATGCCAGACTCGTCGACGCTGAGCAGGCTCCCTGAGGATGGTCAGAGAGATGTCCACTTTAACAAGGACATGATCAGATGATCCGATCGGAGCAGAAGAAGAGCAGCAGACATTTTCAGGGAAGTTAGTCATAACCAAGTCCAGAAGAGAAGATGTTCCGTTGACTGAGATCCGGGTCGGGAAATTGACAGATTGTGTCAGTCCCAGTGAGTCGCAGAAGTCCTTTGCTGAGGAGCCATGGCTGGTGAGAGAGGTACCC
This sequence comes from Myxine glutinosa, assembly GCF_964187855.1. Lineage (NCBI taxonomy): Eukaryota > Metazoa > Chordata > Myxini > Myxiniformes > Myxinidae > Myxine > Myxine glutinosa. The sequence goes on from NC_136268.1 coordinate 17,286,071, forward strand.
ACACCCAGCCAACTGGCATGATGACAGTTGAAATCACCACATATGAGGAAGAGAGAGTTGGGATGAGTAGATAGAAGTTGGTCCATATCATCAGACAGCGAGATGTAGATGGAGTCATCACTGTTTGGTGGACGGTACAACACACATATGAACAAGAGGTGGGAGCGAAGGGGAAGCCGTAGCCAGAGGTATTCCTGGGGGTGAGGTGGAGAGAGTGCAGTGCAGGGCGAGTGAGGAAGAGAGTTTTTGATAAAGATAGCAACCCCGCCTCCAGGACGAGGCTCAGGTCTATCATACCGGAGGAGGGAGTAGCCCGGGAGAGATACTATGGAATCAGAGACATCATAAAGGAGGAAAGTTTCTGTTAAGCAGATCACGTCTGGTTTGACAGAAGCAACCTGTATGGAGAGATCAGTTAAGTTTGAACGAAGGCCCCGGATGTTTGAGGTCCATACCGTTAATGAAGAGGAAGGGGGAGCATCAGATACAGAACAGGGGGGAGGAGGGGTAGGGTAAGATGTGGAAGAGGTGGAAGAGGTAGGGAGAGCTGTTGAAGGTGTGTCAGAGATTTCAGAATAGCTCGGAGAAAGGGAAGGATGGGGCGGACAAAAGGTTTGATGGTGATTGGGTGAGCCACAATGAGGTGTTATTTGAGGAGGGGGAAGAGCGAGGCAGAAGGTTGGGGGAGATGGAGGTGAGAGTTTGAAGGGGGAAGAAGCGGGGAGGACGCTTTGAGGAGGGGGAGTGAGAGGGGGGAAATTGAGAAGCAATGAGGGTGGGGAGATTTGAAGGGGAGGGGTGAGGGGGAAGTTTGGGAGGGAAGGGGCAAGGGGAGGGATTTGAAAGGGATGGGATATGGGGGAGATTTGGAGGGGAGGGTTGAGGCAGGAGTCTAGGAGGGGAGGGGCGAGGGGGCGTCTTGGCGGGGAGGGGTGAGGGGGTCGTTTAGGAGGGAGGGGGCAAGGGGGGAGATTTGAAAGGGATGGGTGATGGGGAAGATTTGGAGGGGAGGGGTGATGGGGAAGATTTGGAGGGGAGGGGTTATGGGGAAGATTTGGAGGGGAGGGGTGAGATTGGATTTTTGAAAGTGTACGATTTATGGGAAACGAACATTTATTGCAAAATGAGTTGCTTGTGACCTTCGAGTTAAAAATACGTTTAAGGACGCTGGATGGAGGATGGAGTGCAGGAGAGTTTAGGGAATGTAGAAAAAAGGCACTATAGGAGATGGATATTTTTTTTGGGATGAATTGATTTGGTGAGCAAGTCGAAAGCAGCCTTTTAAAGAAGAAGAAGAAAAAGGTGTTATAAAATATGACGGAATACATAACTTGAGGGGAAAGTGTAAACATTGAAGGTTAATGAGTGAAAACTATCTGGGGAAATGGGGGAGAAACACGTGGTCGAAGAACGAACGAACGAATAAGAATGAATAAACGAATGATAACAGAGAAGGAAAATGTTTTTTTTTTTTTTTTTTTTTTTTTTTTTTTTGAGTTGAGATTTACACAAGGAAGTAGGTAGGCTATGGGTGAAAAGCCTGGGAATACAGAGAACGAAAGTTATTGGATCACAAAAGACGGACCGCTGAGATAAAAAACAAAGCCTCAAGGTTGTACAGTGCACACTGTACAAGGCCTCAAGACACGACACGGCAAACAGACGATCAATTTATGAAAGATAAACACTGAGAAACAACCAAAGTTGCACACAATAACTTCACACACCGAAAGATAAATACAGTTTCGACAAAATACAATTGTGAACAGACTTAACTTCGAAAAACGTGGAGACCGTGTGGAGCTTCGAAAATCCCTGCCGCCGTCTCCAAGATCTCGCGAGAGTCAAGATGTTGTGTTTGTGTCCTTCCCCCTCTCTCCCCATCTTGTCTACCGCTCCCCTTATTTTGTGTTTTATGTGTCGGTTTGACTTTTTGTGTGATTAATTTTCGCTCTTTCACGAGCCATATATCTCCATATGTTGTATACAAAAAAAAATAAAAAAAAATAAAAAAACATTCTCTGATCTCACCTTCCTGTTCAAGCTTGAGTTCCCCAAGGCAGTGTTCTGGGCCCTTTGCTTTTTCTGGTCTTCAGTAATGATCCATCCGACTCTCTGGAAGATTTCCTATATCTCTTTGCTGATGACTCCACTCTCTGCCACTCCATATATCAACCCTCAGACCGGCGGGCAGCAGCCTCATCACTCTCTGCAAACCTGGATAACATCACAAACTGGTCAAACAATTGGAACATGTCTTTCAATCCTGACATATCTCACACTCTCACTTTGTCTCTCCGAAAAGACCAACTGGACAACCCTCCCATCTACTTTCTGAACAATCCTCTTGAAGAAGTTCTGTCAAAGGTCTTTCGAAGAAGAAGAGCTCGGAGTTGGACTGGACACGAGGCGGAGCGGACGCCATTTGGAAGAGCTGAGAGGACTCAGTCGTGATAGGGTGAGCCTGAGTGAGTATATCAAGACAAGAACAAGATCTAGAAGGAGGTATGTACGGTGCGATTCATATAATATATTGTTTAGTTATCATCGATGAGGAATTTGGGGTCGGAATGGGTGATCGGCCTGGGTGACTTGGTCTCGACTAGATGCTAGGCCGCACCTCATTTTGATAAATAAAGTGGTCACAAAATAGTTTTGATGGTTTTAATGCTTATCATTAGATGCATAACGTTCGTAGTGAGGTATAGATATATGGATTGACATCGGATGGCATGGGATTTGGGATTTAGGAACTCCGGGGGTTTTTTTTTTTTTTTTTTCATTAGGAATATATGCGATTTGCTCTTGGTGAACGGGGACTCTCGAGAGTGAACGGGGACTCGGATCTTAATTCTGTTTTCAGATTTTGCAGTCGCTAGATTAGCTTAACACTCAATAGAATGGGACCCGCGAAATTTCGGGGATTTTTGGTGGAATTACCTCGGGGTAAATTACATAGGAAAGCCCCATGTTAAATTTTCGTTGCCGAAGGACTTTATTTTTTGCGAAATTCATCCTGACTTCGCCTCTAGGAGGATACAGGGGTATCTGTGGATAACGGGAACCTTTATTTGGCGAAATTCGGACTGATATTGACCGAGTTATTCAAAATATTAACTTATATCAAATAAATCTTTTGTGATTTTGTATTTTGCGCACCTGTATCGTTGGAGGTATTGACTTATATAGGGTTGGTTTTCTAAAGCTTATATCAGAATATTAACTTATATCAAATGGGTCTTTTGAGGTGAAAGTGTGATGACGTCACCACGTCACGCGGCACGAATGCGCGCCTGTGTCGTTGGAGGTACTGACTTCTATAGGGAGGCCCCATCACCCTCCCCCATCACCCTCCCATCACCCTGCCCCATCACCCTGCCCCATCACCCTCCCCCATCACCCTCCCATCACCCTCCCATCATCCTCCCATCACCCTGCCATCACCCTCCCACCACCCTCTCGTTGGAGGTATTGACTTACAGACTTGGCATTTAATATGGAATAATTTTTGTTCTTGACTTGGGTTTACTTTCTTAACTCAGTATATCAATCTGGTGAGTTTCTTTTACACTTTGGTTATTTATTTGTTAAAAGAACCATGTCACTGATTGTCTGTCGCAGCAAGAGGTCATCAACAGTATTATATCACAGGTGGCGTGGCAAAATGTACGGACAGGTGCATTTGATGATTGGCTTCACAGTCGGGTATACAAGGGTTGTTGCGTTCTGTATTAGTGGAAAACAACTGCTGCACGTCTCCAAAAGTTATTGCCGCTTCCTCTGGAGATGGTCTGTCAACTCGACAATGCTGTTTGTCATGGAGTGGTGGCTTTACGAAATTACGGCATGAAACAGCATGCTATTGCTCGGCAGTATGGCATCACTCAAGGTCAGGTGTCAAAGATCCTGAAACGAAATGCTCAGAGGGGTGTCCCTACTCCAATACCGAGGCCAGGACGTCCCCGCAGAACCACAAGGAGGGATGATCGCCAGCTGCACCGGTTAGTCCGCAATGGCCGTACCAAGTCAGCTAATTGGCTTTCGCACTGAGTGGCAGCACCTGACAAATGTGCCTGTATCCAGAAGGCTAGTCAACCAACGACTGGTTCAAGCAGGCTATTGTGCCAGGCGTCCCCTGAAAAAGCCACGCCTGACCAGACAACACCGCCAGCGCCGATTGCAGTGGGCCAGAGAGCATCGGCAATGGCAGCCAGGACACTGGAATCACGTGATCATCAGTGAGGAGTCTAGATTTCTGGTCTATCGTCAAGATGGCCGCGTCCGAGTGCGCAGACAAGTGCATGAAGCCTACAACAAAGATTGTATAGTGCCAAGAGTCCAAGCTGGAGGTGGTGGGGTGACCGTTTAGGCTGCTTTTCATGCAGGGGGCAAAACTGACCTGGTTGTTCTGAATGGAAACCTGAACCAGTTCAAGTACAGGGCCATTCTGGAAGAAACATTGCTTCTATTTGCTCGTGCAGCCTTTCGAGAAAACTTTGTCTTCCAAGATAACAATACACGGCCTCATCATGCTCGCATGATCCAACACTTTCTTGCTGACCGTGGTGTAGAGCATATGGAGTGGCCTGCCATGTCCCCGGATATGAATCCGATAGAGAACTTGTGGGCAGAATTAATGCATCAAATCGATCACTTGGACCAGCAGCCGACCTCTGTGCGTGAATTGCAGCAGGCTATTGTCACTGCATGGCAAGCGATTCCTGTCCAAACCTTGGCAAATCTCGTGAACAGCATGCCTCAACGTGTACGTGCTCTCCTGAATGCTCGTGGGGGGTACACGAAGTACTGAACTGTAATTTTACTGTCTGTAATCCCAGTCGTAATTACCTTTTGTTTTTGTTAAAAAAATTTTTGGCTAATGTGCAAAATAAAGAGATACTTCTGGAAAACGTACAGAAGTTTAACACAGTACTGTCCATGAATTGAGTTCGATATCAGTTTACATCACTTTCAAGGATCAATTTATTTGTTTCGAAATGTCAAATGTGGTTTTTGTTTCTTTTAAAGGTCACATTAACAAAATCTAGAATAATTTCAACATAATTCCAATGAACTTTTGGTTCAAAGACATCTTGAAAAGTAAGTTCACCCCCACAAAAAAAATATTCCATATTAAATGCCAAGTCTGTATTTAGGGTTGGTTTTCTAAGGCTGTAGGCCGCACCTCATTTTGTCAAATAAAGTGGTATTCGGGTGGTTCCGGTATTTGGGACCGCAGGGACGGAAAGTGCAGGTACGGGGTGCTTGGCACTCCCCAGCCGGCCCGCTCTGAAGGTTCGGATCGGGACACCAGGATTCATTCCGGTTGCCCGGTCGGCCCGGAGGTGGGGGTGCGGGGCCTGTCACGGAACGTCAAAACAAACGGCCTGCCGGGGCCGCCCAAAAGTCGGGCGTGAGGGGCGCGTCCACTAATGGAACGCCTCTCGCTTCCCAGATCGAGGGCCACGTGGTCATGAGAACCTCGTCCCTTCTGGTTGCCCTGCCGTCCCGCCGTGGGCGCTGGCAGGGTGTACTTCCAACTAAGCTTAAGTGTCAAGTGTTAAGTTCCTCCTTGCCCTCGCAAGGGAAAGGCTAGGGTCAAGCTCTTCCAAATTTCCAAACACTAGAAATCGGACGTCTCAAATTAATTAATTATTTGTGAATACATCTCAGTCGCCCGCGACCTCTCTAGCGCGGGCGTCGAACCAGTTCATTTCCGGGCAACCGGGCCGAGTATCGGCCTGGCCGTGGCCGAAGCTGTTGATTCCGCCGTAGCACGCTAATGCGTAGGCTCGCGTGCCCCTGGTCCGCCGGGGCTCCGCGGGTGTCCTACCGTGCCTGGCGCCGCTGATCTCTCGACTTCCGGGAGTAGGTGCCGGTGCCCGGGGATGGATCTCGCTGTCTAAACATGGTAGTGCTAGGCCAGTGGGACCGCCGGGACTCACGTGCACTCACAAGTTGTTCTGCGCGTGGGCGGCAGTATCAGACCGGGCGCCCAAAGGCGCCACACACCCAAACACTCCCCGGCTAAAGTTCATCCTGATGCGCCCACGTTGTGCGGACAAACCCCAATGAGTCGAGGGCCACGCGGTCAGGAGAACCTCGTCCCTTCTGGTCACACTGTGCCTATCGGTCGGCCTCGAAGACCGAAAAAGTGACTATGTCACCCTAAAAATCATGCAGCGAAAATGAATGAACTCATTCATTTCGTCATCTAAACAGTGACGCGCATGAATGGATGAACGAGATCCTCACTGTCCCTATCTATTATCCAGCGAAACCACAGCCAAGGGAACGGGCTTGGTGGAATCAGTGGGGAAAGAAAACCCTTTTGAGCTTGACTCTAGCCCGACTCTGTGAAGGGACTTGAGAGGCCGCAGGCACTCAATAGGGCTGGACCCGTGAAATTTCGGGGATTTTTGGTAAAATTACCTCAGGGTAAAGTTATATAGGAAAACACCGTGTTAAATTTCCGTCGCCGAAGGACTCTATTTCTTATTGCGAAATTCTCTAAGACTTCGCCTCTAGGAGTTATTGAAAATATTAACTTATATAAAAATTAGTTTTCTAAGACTGAAGCACAGTGACGTCATCACGCCCTTAGTTTTCTAAGACTGAAGCGCAGTGACGTCATCACGCCCCCGCCATGAGTGTCAAAGGTCTTTCGAAGAAGAAGAACTCGGAGTTGGACTGGACACGAGGCGGAGCGGACGCCATTTGGAAGAGCTGAGAGGACTCAGTCGTGATAGGGTGAGCCTGAGTGAGTATATCAAGACAAGAACAAGATCTAGAAGGAGGTATGTACGGTGCGATTCATATAATATATTGCTTAGTTATCGTCGATGAGGAATTTGGGGTCGGAATGGGTGATCGGCCTGGGTGACTTGGTCTCGACTAGATGCTAGGCCGCACCTCATTTTGTTAAATAAAGTGGTCACAAAATATTTTTTGATGGTTTTAATGCTTATCATTAGATGCATAACGTTCGTAGTGAGGTATAGATATATGGATTGACATCGGATGGCATGGGATTTGGGATTTAGGAACTCCGGGGTTTTTTTTTTGTTTGTTTTTTTTTCATTAGGAATATATGCGATTTGCTCTTGGAGGCCCTCGAGAGTGAACGGGGACTCGGATCTTAATTCTGTTTTCAGATTTTGCAGTCGCTAGATTAGCTTAACACTCAATAGAACGGGACCCGCGAAATTTCGGGGATTTTTGGTGGAATTACCTCGGGGTAAAGTTACATAGGAAAGCCCCATGTTAAATTTTCGTTGCCGAAGGACTTTATTTTTTGCGAAATTCATCCTGACTTCGCCTCTTGGAGGATACAGGGGTATCTGTGGATAACGGGAACCTTTATTTGGCGAAATTCGGACTGATATTGACCGAGTTATTCAAAATATCAACTTATATCAAATAAATCTTTTGTGATTTTGTATTTTGCGCACCTGTATCGTTGGAGGTATTGACTTATATAGGGTTGGTTTTCTAAAGCTTATATCAGAATATTAACTTATATCAAATGGGTCTTTTGAGGTGAAAGTGTGATGACGTCACCACGTCACGCGGCACGAATGCGCGCCTGTGTCGTTGGAGGTACTGACTTCTATAGGGAGGCCCCATCACCCTCCCCCATCACCCTCCCCCATCACGCTGCCATCACCCTCCCATCACCCTGCCATCACCCTCCCATCACCCTCCCATCACCCTCCCATCACCCTTTATTGGGCCATTTGACTTCTATAGGGTTGGTTTTCTAATGCTTATATCAAAAGATTGACTTATATCAAATAAGTCTTTTAAGGTGGAAACGCGATGACGTCACCGTGTCACGCGGCACGAATGATTCCATTGTGCACGCTTTCGTTTTATTTCCAAATTAAAATCTGTTTTCACTTTTGCCGTAAAAATGACATCAGTGCGGCGAGTGTGGTATCTTATTTGGTGAAATTCGGTCGATTTGAAGTGGTGAAAATAAAATGCCATCACCCTGCCATCACCCTCCCATCACCCTGCCATCACCCTCTCATCACCCTGCCATCACCCTCCCATCACCCTGCCATCACCCTCCCATCACCCTGCCCCATCACCCTGCCCCATCACCCTCCCCCATCACCCTCCCATCACCCTCCCATCACCCTCCCATCACCCTGCCATCACCCTCCCACCACCCTCTCGTTGGAGGTATTGACTTATTTAGGGTTGGTTTTCTAAGGCTGTAGGCCGCACCTCATTTTGTCAAATAAAGTGGTATTCGGGTGGTTCCGGTATTTGGGACCGCAGGGACGGAAAGTGCAGGTACGGGGTGCTTGGCACTCCCCAGCCGGCCCGCTCTGAAGGTTCGGATCGGGACACCGGGATTCATTCTGGTCGCCCGGTCGGCCCGGAGGTGGGGGTGCGGGGCCTGTCACGGAACGTCAAAACAAACTCCTCCCTCCCATCCCATCACCCTCCCATCACCCTCCCATCACCCTCCCATCACCCTGCCCCATCACCCTGCCCCATCACCCTCCCCCATCACCCTCTGCCATCACCCTGCCATCACCCTCCCATCACCCTGCCATCACCCTCCCATCACCCTCCCATCACCCTGCCATCACCCTCCCATCACCCTGCCATCACCCTCCCCCATCACCCTCTGCCATCACCCTGCCATCACCCTCCCATCACCCTTTATTGGACCATTTGACTTCTGTAGGGTTGGTTTTCTAAGGTTTATATCAAAATATCAAATAAATCTTTTAAGGTGAAAGCGCGATGACGTCACCACGTCACGCGGCACGAATGCGCACCTGTGTCGTTGGAGGTATTCACTTATTTAGGGTTGGTTTTCTAAGGCTGTAGGCCGCACCTCATTTTGTCAAATAAAGTGGTATTCCGGTGGTTCCGGTATTTGGGACCGGAAAGTGCAGGTACGGGGTGCTTGGCACTCCCCAGCCGGCCCGCTCTGAAGGTTCGGATCGGGACAACGGGATTCATTCCGGTCGCCCGGTCGGCCCGGAGGTGGGGGTGCGGGGCCTGTCACGGAACGTCAAAACAAACTCCTCCCTCCCATCCCATCACCCTCCCATCACCCTCCCATCACCCTGCCCCATCACCCTGCCCCATCACCCTCCCCCATCTCCCTCCCCCATCACCCTGCCATCACCCTCCCATCACCCTGCCATCACCCTCCCATCACCCTCCCATCACCCTGCCATCACCCTCCCATCACCCTGCCATCACCCTCCCCCATCACCCTCTGCCATCACCCTCCCATCACCCTGCCATCACCCTCCCATCACCCTCCCATCACCCTCCCATCACCCTTTATTGGACCATTTGACCTCTGTAGGGTTGGTTTTCTAAGGCTTATATCAAAATATCAATTTATATCAAATAAATCTTTTAAGGTGAAAGCGCGATGACGTCAACACGTCACGTGGCATGAATGCGCGCCTGTGTCGTTGGAGGTATTGACTTATATAGGGTTGGTTTTCTAAGGCTGTAGGCCGCACCTCATTTTGTCGAATAAAGTGGTATGCGGGTGGTTCCGGTATTTGGGACCGCAGGGACGGAAAGTGCAGCCGGCCCGCTCTGAAGGTTCGGATCGGGACACCGGGATTCATTCCGGTCGCCCGGTCGGCCCTGAGGTGGGGGTGCGGGGCCTGTCACGGAACGTCAAAACAAACGGCCTGCCGGGGCCGCCCAAAAGTCGGGCGTGAGGGGCGCGTCCACTAATGGAATGCCTCTCGCTTCCCAGATCGAGGGCCACGTGGTCAGGAGAACCTCGTCCCTTCTGGTTGCCCTGCCGTCCCACCGGGAGCGCTGGCAGGGTGTACTTCAAACTAAGCTTAAGTGTCAAGTGTTAAGTTCCTCCTTGCCCTCGCAAGGGAAAGGCTAGGGTCAAGCTCTTCCAAATTTCCAAACACTAGGAATCGGACATCTCAAATTAATTAATTAATTTGTTAACACATCTCAGTCGCCCTCGACCTCTCTAGCGCGGGCGTCGAACCAGTTCATTCCCGGTGCGGCCGGGCCGAATATCGGCCCGGACGTGGCTGAAGCCATTGATCCCGCCGTAGCCCGCTAACGCGTAGGCTCGCGCGTCCCCGGTCCGCCTGGGCTCCGCGGGTGCCCTACCGTGCCCGGCACTGCTGATCTCTCTTGCTTCCGGGAGTAGGTGCCGGTGCCCGGGGACGGAGTTCGCTGTCTAAACATGGTAGCGCTAGGCCAGTGGGACCGCCGGGACCCACGTGCACTCACAAGTTGTTCTGCGCGTGGGCGGCAGTATCAGACTGGGGCGCCCAAACGCTCCCCGGCTAAAGTTCATCCTGAAAGCGCCCACATTGTGCGGACAAACCAAGTCAAGGGCCACGTGGTCAGGAGAACCTCGTCCCTTCCGGTCACACTGTGCCTATCGGCCGGCCTCGAAGACCGAAATTGTAACGGTGTCACCCGAATATATAGGGTTGGTTTTCTAAAGCTTATATCAGAATATTAACTTATATCAAATGGGTCTTTTGAGGGGAAAGTGTGATGACGTCACCACGTCTCGCGGCACGAATGCGCGCCTGTGTCGTTGGAGATACTGACTTCTATAGGGAGGCCCCATCACCCTCCCCCATCACCCTCCCCCATCACCCTGCCATCACCCTCCCATCACCCTGCCATCACCCTCCCATCACCCTCCCATCACCCTCCCATCACCCTCCCATCAGCCTCCCATCACCCTGCCATCACCCTCCCATCACCCTGCCATCACCCTCCCACCACCCTGCCATCACCCTCCCACCACCCTCCCATCACCCTGCCATCACCCTGCCATCACCCTCCCATCACCCTGCCATCACCCTCCCATCACCCTCCCATCACCCTGCCATCACCCTGCCATCACCCTCCCATCACCCAGCCATCACCCTCCCACCACCCTGCCATCACCCTCCCACCACCCTGCCATCACCCTCCCACCACCCTCCCATCACCCTGCCATCACCCTCCCATCACCCTTTATTGGACCATTTGACTTCTGTAGGGTTGGTTTTCTAAGGTTTATATCAAAATATCAAATAAATCTTTTAAGGTGAAAGCGCGATGACGTCACCACGTCACGCGGCACGAATGCGCGCCTGTGTCGTTGGAGGTATTGACTTATTTAGGGTTGGTTTTCTAAGGCTGTAGGCCGCACCTCATTTTGTCAAATAAAGTGGTATTCGGGTGGTTCTGTTATTTGGGACCGCAGGGACGGAAAGTGCAGGTACGGGGTGCTTGGCACTCCCCAGCCGGCCCGCTCTGAAGGTTCGGATCGGGACACTGGGATTCATTCCGGTCGCCCGGTCGGCCCGGAGGTGGGGGTGCGGGGCCTGTCACGGAACGTCAAAACAAACTCCTCCCTCTCATCCCATCACCCTGCCATCACCCTGCCATCACCCTCCCATCACCCTCCCGTCACCCTCTCATCACCTTGCCCCATCACCCTGCCCCATCACCCTCCCACCACCCTGCCATCACCCTCCCATCACCCTCCCATCACCCTGCCATCACCCTCCCATCACCCTGCCATCACCCTCCCATCACCCTCCCATCACCCTTTATTGGACCATTTGACTTCTATAGGGAGGCCCCATCACCCTCCCCCATCACCCTCCCCCATCACCCTGCCATCACCCTCCCATCACCCTGCCATCACCCTCCCATCACCCTCCCATCACCCTTTATTGGACCATTTGAATTATATAGGGTCAGTTTTCTAAGGCTGTAGGCCGCACCTCATTTTGTCGAATAAAGTGGTATTCGGGTGGTTCCGGTATTTGGGACCGCAGGGACGGAAAGTGCAGCCGGCCCGCTCTGAAGGCTCGGATCGGGACACCGGGATTCATTCCGGTCGCCCGGTCGGCCCGGAGGTGGGGGTGCGGGGCCTGTCACGGAACGTCAAAACAAATGGCCTGCCGGGGCCGCCCAAAAGTCGGGCGTGAGGGGCGCGTCCACTAATGGAACGCCTCTCGCTTCCCAGATCGAGGGCCACGTGGTCAGGAGAACCTCTTCCCTTCTGGTTGCCCTGCCGTCCCGCCGTGGGCGCTGGCAGGGTGTACTTCAAACTAAGCTTAAGTGTCAAGTGTTAAGTTCCTCCTTGCCCTCGCAAGGGAAAGGCTAGGGTCAAGCTCTTCCAAATTTCCAAACAATAGGAATCGGACATCTCAAATTAATTAATTAATTTGTTAACACATCTCAGTCGCCCGCGACCTCTCTAGCGCGGGCGTCGAACCAGTTCATTCCCGGTGCGGCCGGGCCGAATATCGGCCTGGACGTGGCTGAAGCCATTGATTCCGCCGTAGCCCGCTAACGCGTAGGCTCGCGCGTCCCCGGTCCGCCTGGGCTCCGCGGGTGTCCTCCCGTGCCCACGTCGCCATGCTCGCTGAATAATCGAGCCAGGCGTGGTGCCCGGGGACGGACTTTCGCTGTCTAAACATGGTAGCGCTAGGCCAGTGGGACCGCCGGGACCCACGTGCACTCACAAGTTGTTCTGCGCGTGGGCGGCAGTATCAGACTGGGGCGCCCAAACGCTCCCCGGCTAAAGTTCATCCTGAAAGCGCCCACATTGTGCGGACAAACCAAGTCAAGGGCCACGTGGTCAGGAGAACCTCGTCCCTTCCGGTCACACTGTGCCTATCGGCCGGCCTCGAAGACCGAAATTGTGACGGTGTCACCCGAAAAATCATGCAGCGAAAATGAATGAACTCATTCATTTCGTCATCTAAACAGTGACGCGCATGAAGGGATGAACGAGATCCTCACTGTCCCTATCTACTATCCAGCGAAGCCACAGCCAAGGGAACGGGCTTGGCGGAATCAGTGGGGAAAGAAAACCCTTTTGAGCTTGACTCTAGCCCGACTCTGTGAAGGGACTTGAGAGGCCGCAGGCACTCAATAGGGCTGGACCCGTGAAATTTCGGGGATTTTTGGTAAAATTACCTCAGGGTAAAGTTACATAGGAAAACACCGTGTTAAATTTCCGTCGCCGAAGGACTCTATTTCTTATTGCGAAATTCTCTAAGACTTCGCCTCTAGGAGTTATTGAAAATATTAACTTATATAAAAATTAGTTTTCTAAGACTGAAGCGCAATGACGTCATCACGCCCTTAGTTTTCTAAGACTGAAGCGCAGTGACGTCATCATGCCCCTACCATGAGTGTCAGAAGAAGAAGAGCTCGGAGGTGGACTGGACACGAGGCGTAGCGGGCGCCATTTGGAAGAGCTGAGAGGACTCAGGCGTGATAGAGTTAGCCTGAGTGAGTATATCAAGACAAGAACAAGATCTAGAAGGAGGTATGTACGGTGCGATTCATATAATATATTGTTTAGTTATCGTCGATGAGGAATTTGGGGTCGGAATGGGTGATCGGCCGGGGTGACTTGGTCTCGACTAGATGCTAGGCCGCACCTCATTTTGTTAAATAAAGTGGTCACAAAATATTTTTTGATGGTTTTAATGCTTATCATTAGATCCAGAACGTTCGTAGTGAGGTATAGATATATGGATTGACATCGGATGGCATGGATTTGGGATTTGGGATTTAGGAACTCCGGGGTTTTTCATTAGGAATATATGCGATTTGTTTTGGGGGGTCCTTAGAGCTAACGGAGGCTCGGATTTTAAATCTGATTCCGGATTTCGCAGTCGCTAGTACGTCTTAACACTCGACAGAAACTGGCCCCGCGAAATCTCCAGGATTTTCGGTAAAATTACTTCAGGGTAAATTGACATAGGAAAACCCCATGCTAAATTCTCGTTGCCGAAGGACTTTAATTTTTGCGAAATTCATCCTGACTTCGCCTCTAGGAGGATACAGGGGTACCTGTGGATAACGGGAACCTTTATTTGGTGAAATTCGGACTGATATTGACCGAGTTATTCAAAATATTAACTTATATCAAATAAATCTTTTGTGATTTTGTATTTTGCGCACCTGTATCGTTGGAGGTATTGACTTATATAGGGTTGGTTTTCTAAAGCTTATATCAGAATATTAACTTATATCAAATGGGTCTTTTGAGGGGAAAGTGTGATGACGTCACCACGTCACGCGGCACGAATGCGCGCCTGTGTCGTTGGAGATACTGACTTCTACAGGGAGGCCCCATCACCCTCCCCCATCACCCTCCCCCATCACCCTGCCATCACCCTCCCATCACCCTGCCATCACCCTCCCCCATCACCCTCTGCCATCACCCTCCCATCACCCTCCCATCACCCTGCCATCACCCTCCCATCACCCTGCCATCACCCTCCCACCACCCTGCCATCACCCTCCCATCACCCTCCCATCACTCTGCCATCACCCTCCCATCACCCTGCCATCACCCTCCCCCATCACCCTCTGCCATCACCCTCCCATCACCCTCCCATCACCCTCCCATCACCCTGCCATCACCCTGCCATCACCCTCCCATCACCCTCCCATCACCCTGCCATCACCCTCCCATCACCCTCCCATCACCCTGCCATCACCCTCCCACCACCCTCCCATCACCCTGCCATCACCCTCCCATCACCCTTTATTGGACCATTTGACTTCTATGGGGTTGGTTTTCTAAGGCTTATATCAAAATATCAATTTATATCAAATAAATCTTTTAAGGTGAAAGCGCGATGACGTCACCACGTCACGCGGCACGAATGCGCGCCTGTGTCGTTGGAGGTATTGACTTATTTAGGGTTGGTTTTCTAAGGCTGTAGGCCGCACCTCATTCTGTCAAATAAAGTGGTATTCGGGTGGTTCCGGTATTTGGGACCGCAGGGACGGAAAGTGCAGGTACGGGGTGCTTGGCACTCCCCAGCCGGCCCGCTCTGAAGGTTCGGATCGGGACACCGGGATTCATTCCGGTCGCCCGGTCGGCCCGGAGGTGGGGGTGCGGGGCCTGTCACGGAACGTCAAAACAAACTCCTCCCTCCCATCCCATCACCCTCCCATCACCCTCCCATCACCCTCCCATCACCCTGCCCCATCACCCTGCCCCATCACCCTGCCCCATCACCCTCCCCCATCACCCTGCCATCACCCTGCCATCACCCTCCCATCACCCTGCCATCACCCTCCCATCACCCTGCCAGCACCCTCCCCCATCACCCTCTGCCATCACCCTCCCATCACCCTCCCACCACCCTGCCATCACCCTCCCACCACCCTCCCATCACCCTCCCATCACCCTCCCATCACCCTCCCATCACCCTTTATTGGACCATTTGACTTCTGTAGGGTTGGTTTTCTAAGGCTTATATCAAAATATCAATTTATATCAAATAAATATTTTAAGGTGAAAGCGCGATGACGTCACCACGTCACGCGGCACGAATGCGCACCTGTGTCGTTGGAGGTATTGACTTATTTAGAGTTGGTTTTCTAAGGCTGTAGGCCGCACCTCATTTTGTCAAATAAAGTGGTATTCGGGTGGTTCTGGCATTTGGGACCGCAGGGACGGAAAGTGCAGGTACGGGGTGCTTGGCACTCCCCAGCCGGCCCGCTCTGAAGGTTCGGATCGGGACACCGGGATTCATTCCGGTCGCCCGGTCGGCCCGGAGGTGGGGGTGCGGGGCCTGTCACGGAACGTCAAAACAAACTCCTCCCTCCCATCCCATCACCCTCCCATCACCCTCCCATCACCCTCCCATCACCCTCCCATCACCCTCCCCCATCACCCTCCCCCATCACCCTCCCATCACCTTCCCCCATCACCCTGCCATCACCCTCCCATTACCCTGCCATCACCCTCCCATCACCCTGCCAGCACCCTCCCCCATCACCCTCTGCCATCGCCCTCCCATCACCCTCCCACCACCCTGCCATCACCCTCCCACCACCCTCCCATCACCCTCCCATCACCCTCCCATCACCCTCCCATCACCCTTTATTGGACCATTTGACTTCTGTAGGGTTGGTTTTCTAAGGCTTATATCAAAATATCAATTTATATCAAATAAATATTTTAAGGTGAAAGCGCGATGACGTCACCACGTCACGCGGCACGAATGCGCGCCTGTGTCGTTGGAGGTATTGACTTATATAGGGTTGGTTTTCTAAGGCTGTAGGCGGCACCTCATTTTGTGAAATAAAGTGGTATTCGGGTGGTTCCGGTATTTGGGACCGCAGGGACGGAAAGTGCAGGTACGGGGTGCTTGGCACTCCCCAGCCGGCCCGCTCTGAAGGTTCGGATCGGGACACCGGGATTCATTCCGGTCGCCCGGTCGGCCCGGAGGTGGGGGTGCGGGGCCTGTCACGGAACGTCAAAACAAACTCCTCCCTCCCATCCCATCACCCTCCCATCACCCTCCCATCACCCTCTCATCACCCTCCCATCACCCTGCCCCATCACCTTGCCCCATCACCCTCCCCCATCACCCTCCCCCATCACCCTGCCATCACCCTCCCATCACCCTCCCATCACCCTGCCATCACCCTCCCATCACCCTGCCATCACCCTCCCATCACCCTGCCCCATCACCCTCCCCCATCGCCCTCCCCCATCACCCTGCCATCACCCTGCCATCACCCTCCCATCACCCTGCCATCACCCTCCCATCACCCTGCCATCACCCTGCCATCACCCTCCCACCACCCTCTCGTTGGAGGTATTGACTTAAATAGGGTTGGTTTTCTAAGGCTGTAGGCCGCACCGCATTTTGTCGAATAAAGTGGTATGCGGGTGGTTCCGGTATTTGGGACCGCAGGGACGGAAAGTGCAGCCGGCCCGCTCTGAAAGTTCGGATCGGGACACCGGGATTCATTCCGGTCGCCCGGTCGGCCCTGAGGTGGGGGTGCGGGGCCTGTAACGGAACGTCAAAACAAACGGCCTGCCGGGGCCGCCCAAAAGTCGGGCGTGAGGGGCGCGTCCACTAATGGAACGCCTCTCCCTTCCCAGATCGAGGGCCACGTGGTCAGGAGAACCTCGTCCCTTCTGGTTGACCTGCCGTCCCACCGGGAGCGCTGGCAGGGTGTACTTCAAACTAAGCTTAAGTGTCAAGTGTTAAGTTCCTCCTTGCCCTCGCAAGGGAAAGGCTAGGGTCAAGCTCTTCCAAATTTCCAAACACTAGGAATCGGACATCTCAAATTAATTAATTAATTTGTTAACACATCTCAGTTGCCCGCGACCTCTCTAGCGCGGGCGTCGAACCAGTTCATTCCCGGTGCGGCCGGGCCGAATATCGGCCCGGACGTGGCTGAAGCCATTGATCCCGCCGTAGCCCGCTAACGCGTAGGCTCGCGCGTCCCTGGTCCGCCGGGGCTCCGCGGGTGTCCTACCGTGCCTGGCTTGCCGGTGCCCGGGGACGGATTTCGCTGTCTAAACATGGTAGCGCTAGGCCAGTGGGACCGCCGGGACCCACGTGCACTCACAAGGTGTTCTGCACATGGGCGGCAGTATCAGACCGGGGCGCCCAAAGGCGCCACGCACCCAAACGCTCCCCGGCTAAAGTTCATCCTGATGCGCCCACGTTGTGCGGACAAACCCCACCGAGTCGAGGGCCACGCGGTCAGGAGAACCTCGTCCCTTCTGGTCACACTGTGCCTATCGGCCGGCCTCGAAGACCGAAATTGTGACTATGTCACCCTAAAAATCATGCAGCGAAAATGAATGAACTCATTCATTTCGTCATCTAAACAGTGACGCGCATGAATGGATGAACGAGATCCTCACTGTCCCTATCTACTATCCAGCGAAACCACAGCCAAGGGAACGGGCTTGGCGGAATCAGTGGGGAAAGAAAACCCTTTTGAGCTTGACTCTAGCCCGACTCTGTGAAGGGACTTGAGAGGCCGCAGGCACTCAATAGGGCTGGACCCGTGAAATTTCGGGGATTTTTGGTAAAATTACCTCAGGGTAAAGTTACATAGGAAAACACCGTGTTAAATCTCCGTCGCCGAAGGACTCTATTTCTTATTGCGAAATTCTCTAAGACTTCGCCTCTAGGAGTTATGGAAAATATTAACTTATATAAAATTTAGTTTTCTAAGACTGAAGTGCAGTGACGTCATCACGCCCTTAGTTTTCTAAGACTGAAGCGCATTGACGTCATCACGCCCCCGCCATGAGGGTCAAAGGTCTTTCGAAGAAGAAGAGCTCGGAGTTGGACTGGACACGAGGCGGAACGGACGCCATTTGGAAGAGCTGAGAGGACTCAGTCGTGATAGAGTGAGGCTGAGTGAGTATATCAAGACAAGAACAAGATCTAGAAGGAGGTATGTACGGTGCGATTCATATAATATATTGTTTAGTTATCGTCGATGAGGAATTTGGGGTCGGAATGGGTGATCGGCCTGGGTGACTTGGTCTCGACTAGATGCTAGGCCGCACCTCATTTTGTTAAATAAAGTGGTCACAAAATATTTTTTGATGGTTTTAATGCTTATCATTAGATGCAGAACGTTCGTAGTAAGGTATAGATATATGGATTGACATCGGATGGCATGGGATTTGGGATTTAGGAACTCCGGGGTTTTTTCATTAGGAATATATGCGATTTGCTCTTGGAAGCCCTCGAGAGTGAACGGGGACTCGGATGTTAATTCTGTTTTCAGATTTTGCAGTCGCTAGATTAGCTTAACACTCAATAGAACGGGACCCGCGAAATTTCGGGGATTTTTGGTGAAATTACCTCGGGGTAAAGTTACATAGGAAAGCCCCATGTTAAATCTTCGTTGCCGAAGGACTTTATTTTTTGCGAAATTCATCCTGACTTCGCCTCTAGGAGGATACAGGGGTATCTGTGGATAACAGGAACCTTTATTTGGCGAAATTCGGACTGATATTGACCGAGTTATTCAAAATATTAACTTATATCAAATAAATCTTTTGTGATTTTGTATTTTGCGCACCTGTATCGTTGGAGGTATTGACTTATATAGGGTTGGTTTTCTAAAGCTTATATCAGAATATTAACTTATATCAAATGGGTCTTTTGAGGGGAAAGTGTGATGACGTCACCACGTCACGCGGCACGAATGCGCGCCTGTGTCGTTGGAGATACTGACTTCTATAGGGAGGCCCCATCACCCTCCCCCATCACCCTGCCATCACCCTCCCATCACCCTCCCATCACCCTGCCATCACCCTGCCATCACCCTCCCATCACCCTGCCATCACCCTCCCATCACCCTGCCATCACCCTCCCATCACCCTGCCATCACCCTCCCACCCCCCTGCCATCACCCTCCCACCACCCTCCCATCACCCTGCCATCACCCTGCCATCACCCTCCCACCACCCTCCCACCACCCTGCCATCACCCTGCCATCACCCTTTATTGGACCATTTGACTTCTGTAGGGTTGGTTTTCTAAGGTTTATATCAAAATATCAAATAAATCTTTTAAGGTGAAAGCGCGATGACGTCACCACGTCACGCGGCACGAATGCGCACCTGTGTCGTTGGAGGTATTGACTTATTTAGGGTTGGTTTTCTAAGGCTGTAGGCCGCACCTCATTTTGTCAAATAAAGTGGTATTCGGGTGGTTCCGGTATTTGGGACCGCAGGGACGGAAAGTGCAGGAACGGGGTGCTTGGCACTCCCCAGCCGGCCCGCTCTGAAGGTTCGGATCGGGACACCGGGATTCATTCCGGTCGCCCGGTCGGCCCGGAGGTGGGGGTGCGGGGCCTGTCACGGAACGTCAAAACAAACTCCTCCCTCCCATCCCATCACCCTGCCATCACCCTCCCATCACCCTCCCATCACCCTCTCATCACCCTGCCCCATCACCCTGCCCCATCACCCTCCCCCATCACCCTCCCCCATCACCCTGCCATCACCCTCCCATCACCCTGCCATCACCCTCCCATCACCCTCCCATCACCCTGCCATAACCCTCCAATCACCCTGCCATCACCCTCTGCCATCACCCTCCCATCACCCTGCCATCACCCTCCCATCACCCTCCCATCACCCTTTATTGGACCATTTGACTTCTGTAGGGTTGGTTTTCTAAGGCTTATATCAAAATATCAATTTATATCAAATAAATCTTTTAAAGTGAAAGCGCGATGACGTCACCACGTCACGCGGCACGAATGCGCGCCTGTGTCGTTGGAGGTATTGACTTATATAGGGTTGGTTTTCTAAGGCTGTAGGCCGCACCTCATTTTGTCGAATAAAGTGGTATGCGGGTGGTTCCGGTATTTGGGACCGCAGGGACGGAAAGTGCAGCCGGCCCGCTCTGAAGGTTCGGATCGGGACACCGGGATTCATTCCGGTCGCCCGGTCGGCCCTGAGGTGGGGGTGCGGGGCCTGTCACGGAACGTCAAAACAAACGGCCTGCCGGAGCCGCCTAAAAGTCGGGCGTGAGGGGCGCGTCCACTAATGGAACGCTTCTCGCTTCCCAGATCGAGGGCCACGTGGTCAGGAGAACCTCTTCCCTTCTGGTTGCCCTGCCGTCCCACCGGGAGCGCTGGCAGGGTGTACTTCAAACTAAGCTTAAGTGTCAAGTGTTAAGTTCCTCCTTGCCCTCGCAAGGGAAAGGCTAGGGTCAAGCTCTTCCAAATTTCCAAACACTAGGAATCGGACATCTCAAATTAATTAATTAATTTGTTAACACATCTCAGTCGCCCGCGACCTCTCTAGCGCGGGCGTCGAACCAGTTCATTCCCGGTGCGGCCGGGCCGAATATCGGCCCGGACGTGGCTGAAGCCATTGATCCCGCCGTAGCCCGCTAACGCGTAGGCTCGCGCATCCCTGGTCCGCCGGGGCTCCGCGGGTTTCCTACCGTGCCTGGCTTGCCGGTGCCCGGGGACGGATTTCGCTGTCTAAACATGGTAGCGCTAGGCCAGTGGGACCGCCAGGACCCACGTGCACTCACAAGTTGTTCTGCACGTGGGCGGCAGTATCAGACTGGGGCGCCCAAACGCTCCCCGGCTAAAGTTCATCCTGAAAGCGCCCACATTGTGCGAACAAACCAAGTCAAGGGCCACGTGGTCAGGAGAACCTCGTCCCTTCCGGTCACACTTTGCCTATCGGCCGGCCTCGAAGACCGAAATTGTGACGGTGTCACCCGAAAAATCATGCAGCGAAAATGAATGAACTCATTCATTTCGTCATCTAAACAGTGACGCGCATGAATGGATGAACGAGATCCTCACTGTCCCTATCTACTATCCAGCGAAGCCACAGCCAAGGGAACGGGCTTGGCGGAATCAGTGGGGAAAGAAAACCCTTTTGAGTTTGACTCTAGCCTGACTCTGTGAAGGGACTTGAGAGGCCGCAGGCACTCAAGAGGGCTGGACCCGTGAAATTTCGGGGATTTTTGGTAAAATTACCTCAGGGTAAAGTTACATAGGAAAACACCGTGTTAAATTTCCGTCGCCGAAGGACTCTATTTCTTATTGCGAAATTATCTAAGACTTCGCCTCTAGGAGTTATTGAAAATATTAACTTGTATAAAAATTAGTTTTCTAAGACTGAAGCGCAGTGACGTCATCCCGCCCTTAGTTTTCTAAGACTGAAGCGCAGTGACGTCATCACGCCCCCACCATGAGTGTCAAAGGTCTTTTGAAGAAGAAGAGCTCGGAGTTGGACTGGACACGAGGCGGAGCGGACGCCATTTGGAAGAGCTGAGAGGACTCAGTCGTGATAGGGTGAGCCTGAGTGAGTATATCAAGACAAGATCAAGATCTAGAAGGAGGTATGTACGGTGCGATTCATATAATATATTGTTTAGTTATCGTCGATGAGGAATTTGGGGTCGGAATGGGTGGTCGGCCTGGGTGACTTGGTCTCGACTAGATGCTAGGCCGCACCTCATTTTGTTAAATAAAGTGGTCGCAAAATATTTTTTGATGGTTTTAATGCTTATCATTAGATGCATAACGTTCGTAGTGAGGTACAGATATATGGATTGACATCGGATGGCATGGGATTTGGGATTTAGGAACTCCGGGGTTTTTTCATTAGGAATATATGCGATTTGCTCTTGGAGGCCCTCGAGAGTGAACGGGGACTCGGATCTTAATTCTGTTTTCAGATTTTGCAGTCGCTAGATTAGCTTAACACTCAATAGAACGGGACCCGCGAAATTTCGGGGATTTTTGGTGGAATTACCTCGGGGTAAAGTTACATAGGAAAGCCACATGTTAAATTTTCGTTGCCGAAGGACTTTATTTTTTGCGAAATTCATCCTGACTTCGCCTCTAGGAGGATACAGGGGCATCTGTGGATAACGGGAACCTTTATTTGGCGAAATTCGGACTGATATTGCCCGAGTTATTCAAAATATTAACTTATATCAAATAAATCTTTTGAGGTGAGAGCGCGATGACGTCACCACGTCACGCGGCACGAATGCGCACCTGTATCGTTGGAGGTATTGACTTATATAGGGTTGGTTTTCTAAAGCTTATATCAGAATATTAACTTATATCAAAAGGGTCTTTTGAGGTCAAAGTGTGATGACGTCACCACGTCACGTGGCACGAATGCGCACCTGTATCGTTGGAGGTATTGACTTATATAGGGTTGGTTTTCTAAAGCTTATATCAGAATATTAACTTATATCAAATGGGTCTTTTGAGGTGAAAGTGTGATGACGTCACCACGTCACGCGGCACGAATGCGCGCCTGTGTCGTTGGAGGTACTGACTTCTATAGGGAGGCCCCATCACCCTCCCCCATCACCCTCCCCCATCACCCTCCCCCATCACCCTGCCATCACCCTCCCATCACCCTCCCATCACCCTGCCATCACCCTCCCATCACCCTCCCATCACCCTCCCATCACCCTCCCATCACCCTTTATTGGACCATTTGACTTCTATAGGGTTGGTTTTCTAAGGCTTATATCAGGATATTAACTTATATCAAATAAGTCTTTTGTGATTTTGTATTTTGCGCACCTGTATCGTTGGAGGTATTGAGCTATATAGGGTTGGTTTTCTAAACTTATATCAGAATATTAACTTATATCAAATGGGTCTTTTGAGGGGAAAGTGTGATGACGTCACCACGTCACGCGGCACGAATGCGCACCTATGTCGTTGGAGATACTGACTTCTATAGGGAGGCCCCATCACCCTCCCCCATCACCCTCCCCCATCACCCTGCCATCACCCTCCCATCACCCTGCCATCACCCTCCCATCAACTTCCCATCACCCTCCCATCACCCTGCCATCACCCTCCCATCACCCTGCCATCACCCTCCCATCACCCTGCCATCACCCTCCCACCACCCTGCCATCACCCTCCCACCACCCTCCCATCACCCTGCCATCACCCTCCCATCACCCTTTATTGGACCATTTGACTTCTGTAGGGTTGGTTTTCTAAGGTTTATATCAAAATATCAAATAAATCTTTTAAGGTGAAAGCGCGATGACGTCACCACGTCACGCGGCACGAATGCGCACCTGTGTCGTTGGAGGTATTGACTTATTTAGGGTTGGTTTTCTAAGGCTGTAGGCCGCACCTCATTTTGTCAAATAAAGTGGTATTCGGGTGGTTCCGGTATTTGGGACCGCAGGGACGGAAAGTGCAGGTACGGGGTGCTTGGCACTCCCCAGCCGGCCCGCTCTGAAGGTTCGGATCGGGACACCGGGATTCATTCCGGTCGCCCGGTCGGCCCGGAGGTGGGGGTGCGGGGCCTGTCACGGAACGTCAAAACAAACTCCTCCCTCCCATCCCATCACCCTCCCATCACCCTCCCATCACCCTCCCATCACCCTGCCCCATCACCCTGCCCCATCACCCTCCCCCATCACCCTCCCCCATCACCCTGCCATCACCCTCCCATCACCCTGCCATCACCCTCCCATCACCCTCCCATCACCCTGCCATCACCCTCCCCCATGACCCTCTGCCATCACCCTCCCATCACCCTGCCATCACCCTCCCATCACCCTCCCATCACCCTCCCATCACCCTTTATTGGACCATTTGACTTCTGTAGGGTTGGTTTTCTAAGGCTTATATCAAAATATCAATTTATATCAAATAAATCTTTTAAGGTGAAAGCGCGATGACGTCACCACGTCACGCGGCACGAATGCGCGCCTGTGTCGTTGGAGGTATTGACTTATATAGGGTTGGTTTTCTAAGGCTGTAGGCTGCACCTCATTTTGTCGAATAAAGTGGTATGCGGGTGGTTCCGGTATTTGGGACCGCAGGGACGGAAAGTGCAGCCGGCCCGCTCTGAAGGTTCGGATCGGGACACCGGGATTCATTCCGGTCGCCCGGTCGGCCCTGAGGTGGGGGTGCGGGGCCTGTCACGGAACGTCAAAACAAACGGCCTGCCGGGGCTGCCCAAAAGTCGGGCGTGAGGGGCGCGTCCACTAATGGAACGCCTCTCGCTTCCCAGATCGAGGGCCACGTGGTCAGGAGAACCTCGTCCCTTCTGGTTGCCCTGCCGTCCCACCGGGAGCGCTGGCAGGGTGTACTTCAAACTAAGCTTAAGTGTCAAGTGTTAAGTTCCTCCTTGCCCTCGCAAGGGAAAGGCTAGGGTCAAGCTCTTCCAAATTTCCAAACACTAGGAATCGGACATCTCAAATTAATTAATTAATTTGTTAACACATCTCAGTCGCCCGCGACCTCTCTAGCGCGGGCGTCGAACCAGTTCATTCCCGGTGCGGCCGGGCCGAATATCGGCCCGGACGTGGCTGAAGCCTTTGATTCCGCTGTAGCCCGCTAACGCGTAGGTTCGCGCGTCCCCGGTCCGCCTGGGCTCCGCGGGTGCCCTACCGTGCCCGGCACTGCTGATCTCTCTTGCTTCCGGGAGTAGGTGCCGGTGCCCGGGGACGGAGTTCGCTGTCTAAACATGTAGCGCTAGGCCAGTGGGACCGCCGGGACCCACGTGCACTCACAAGTTGTTCTGCTCGTGGGCGGCAGTATCAGACTGGGGCGCCCAAACGCTCCCCGGCTAAAGTTCATCCTGAAAGCGCCCACATTGTGCGGACAAACCAAGTCAAGGGCCACGTGGTCAGGAGAACCTCGTCCCTTCCGGTCACACTTTGCCTATCGGCCGGCCTCGAAGACCGAAATTGTGACGGTGTCACCCGAAAAATCATGCAGCGAAAATGAATGAACTCATTCATTTCGTCATCTAAACAGTGACGCGCATGAATGGATGAACGAGATCCTCACTGTCCCTATCTACTATCCAGCGAAGCCACAGCCAAGGGAACAGGCTTGGCGGAATCAGTGGGGAAAGAAAACCCTTTTGAGCTTGACTCTAGCCCGACTCTGTGAAGGGACTTGAGAGGCCGCAGGCACTCAATAGGGCTGGACCCGTGAAATTTCGGGGATTTTTGGTAAAATTACCTCAGGGTAAAGTTACATAGGAAAACACCGTGTTAAATTTCCGTCGCCGAAGGACTCTATTTCTTATTGCGAAATTCTCTAAGACTTCGCCTCTAGGAGTTATTGAAAATATTAACTTATATAAAAAATTAGTTTTCTAAGACTGAAGTGCAGTGACGTCATCACGCCCTTAGTTTTCTAAGACTGAAGCACAGTGACGTCATCACGCCCCCGCCATGAGGGTCAAAGGTCTTTCGAAGAAGAAGAGCTCAGAGTTGGACTGGACACGAGGCGGAACGGACGCCATTTGGAAGAGCTGAGAGGACTCAGTCATGATAGAGTGGGCCTGAGTGAGTATATCAAGACAAGAACAAGATCTAGAAGGAGGTATGTACGGTGCGATTCATATAATATATTGTTTAGTTATCGTCGATGAGGAATTTGGGGTCGGAATGGGTGATCGGCCTGGGTGACTTGGTCTCGACTAGATGCTAGGCCGCACCTCATTTTGTTAAATAAAGTGGTCACAAAATATTTTTTGATGGTTTTAATGCTTATCATTAGATGCATAACGTTCGTAGTGAGGTATAGATATATGGATTGACATCGGATGGCATGGGATTTGGGATTTAGGAACTCCGGGGTTTTTTCATTAGGAATATATGCGATTTGCTCTTGGAGGCCTCGAGAGTGAACGGGGACTCGGATCTTAATTCTGTTTTCAGATTTTGCAGTCGCTAGATTAGCTTAACACTCAATAGAACGGTACCCGCGAAATTTCGGGGATTTTTGGTGGAATTACCTCGGGGTAAAGTTACATAGGAAAGCACCATGTTAAATTTTCGTTGCCGAAGGACTTTATTTTTTGCGAAATTCATCCTGACTTCGCCTCTAGGAGGATACAGGGGCATCTGTGGATAACGGGAACCTTTATTTGGCGAAATTCGGACTGATATTGACCGAGTTATTCAAAATATTAACTTATATCAAATAAATCTTTTGTGATTTTGTATTTTGCGCACCTGTATCGTTGGAGGTATTGACTTATATAGGGTTGGTTTTCTAAAGCTTATATCAGAATATTAACTTATATCAAAAGGGTCTTTTGAGGTGAAAGTGTGATGACGTCACCACGTCACGCGGCACGAATGCGCACCTGTATCGTTGGAGGTATTGACTTATATAGGGTTGGTTTTCTAAAGCTTATATCAGAATATTAACTTATATCAAATGGGTCTTTTGAGGTGAAAGTGTGATGACGTCACCACGTCACGCGGCACGAATGTGCGCCTGTGTCGTTGGAGATACTGACTTCTATAGGGAGGCCCCATCACCCTCCCCCATCACCCTCCCCCATCACCCTGCCATCACCCTGCCATCACCCTGCCATCACCCTCCCATCACCCTCCCATCACCCTCCCATCACCCTGCCATCACCCTCCCATCACCCTGCCATCACCCTCCCATCACCCTGCCATCACCCTCCCACCACCCTGCCATCACCCTCCCACCACCTTCCCATCACCCTGCCATCACCCTCCCATCACCCTTTATTGGACCATTTGACTTCTGTACGGTTGGTTTTCTAAGGTTTATATCAAAATATCAAATAAATCTTTTAAGGTGAAAGCGCGATGACGTCACCACGTCACGCGGCACGAATGCGCGCCTGTGTCGTTGGAGATACTGACTTCTATAGGGAGGCCCCATCACCCTCCCCCATCACCCTCCCCCATCACCCTCCCCCATCACCCTGCCATCACCCTGCCATCACCCTCCCATCACCCTGCCATCACCCTCCCATCACCCTCCCATCACCCTCCCATCACCCTCCCATCACCCTGCCATCACCCTCCCATCACCCTGCCATCACCCTCCCATCACCCTGCCATCACCCTCCCACCACCCTGCCATCACCCTCCCAGCACCCTCCCATCACCCTGCCATCACCCTCCCATCACCCTTTATTGGACCATTTGACTTCTGTAGGGTTGGTTTTCTAAGGTTTATATCAAAATATCAAATAAATCTTTTAAGGTGAAAGCGCGATGACATCACCACGTCACGCGGCACGAATGCGCACCTGTGTCGTTGGAGGTATTGACTTATTTAGGGTTGGTTTTCTATGGCTGTAGGCCGCACCTCATTTTGTCAAATAAAGTGGTATTCGGGTGGTTCCGGTATTTGGGACCGCAGGGACGGAAAGTGCAGGTACGGGGTGCTTGGCACTCCCCAGCCGGCCCGCTCTGAAGGTTCGGATCGGGACACCGGGATTCATTCCGGTCGCCCGGTCGGCCCGGAGGTGGGGGTGCGGGGCCTGTCACGGAACGTCAAAACAAACTCCTCCCTCCCATCCCATCACCCTCCCATCACCCTCCCATCACCCTCCCATCACCCTGCCCCATCACCCTCCCCCATCACCCTCCCCCATCACCCTCCCCCAACACCCTGCCATCACCCTCCCATCACCCTGCCATCACCCTCCCATCACCCTCCCATCACCCTGCCATCACCCTCCCCCATCACCCTCTGCCATCACCCTCCCATCACCCTGCCATCACCCTCCCATCACCCTCCCATCACCCTCCCATCACCCTTTATTGGACCATTTGACTTCTGTAGGGTTGGTTTTCTAAGGCTTATATCAAAATATCAATTTATATCAAATAAATATTTTAAGGTGAAAGCGCGATGACGTCACCACGTCACGCGGCACGAATGCGCGCCTGTGTCGTTGGAGGTATTGACTTATATAGGGTTGGTTTTCTAAGGCTGTAGGCCGCACCTCATTTTGTCGAATAAAGTGGTATGCGGGTGGTTCCGGTATTTGGGACCGCAGGGACGGAAAGTGCAGCCGGCCCGCTCTGAAGGTTCGGATCGGGACACCGGGATTCATTCCGGTCGCCCGGTCGGCCCTGAGGTGGGGGTGCGGGGCCTGTCACGGAACGTCTAAACAAACGGCCTGCCGGGGCCGCCCAAAAGTCGGGCGTGAGGGGCGCGTCCACTAATGGAACGCCGCTCGCTTCCCAGATCGAGGGCCACGTGGTCAGGAGAACCTCGTCCCTTCTGGTTGCCCTGCCGTCCCACCGGGAGCGCTGGCAGGGTGTACTTCAAACTAAGCTTAAGTGTCAAGTGTTAAGTTCCTCCTTGCCCTCGCAAGGGAAAGGCTAGGGTCAAGCTCTTCCAAATTTCCAAACACTAGGAATCGGACATCTGAAATTAATTAATTAATTTGTTAACACATCTCAGTCGCCCGCGACCTCTCTAGCGCGGGCGTCGAACCAGTTCATTCCCGGTGCGGCCGGGCCAAATATCGGCCCGGACGTGGCTGAAGCCGTTGATTCCGCCGTAGCCCGCTAACGCGTAGGCTCGCGCGTCCCCGGTCCGCCTGGGCTCCGCGGGTGCCCTACCGTGCCCGGCACTGCTGATCTCTCTTGCTTCCGGGAGTAGGTGCCGGTGCCTGGGGACGGAGTTCGCTGTCTAAACATGGTAGCGCTAGGCCAGTGGCACCGCCGGGACCCACGTGCACTCACAAGTTGTTCTGCGCGTGGGCGGCAGTATCAGACTGGGGCGCCCAAACGCTCCCCGGCTAAAGTTCATCCTGAAAGCGCCCACATTGTGCGGACAAACCAAGTCAAGGGCCACGTGGTCAGGAGAACCTCATCCCTTCCGGTCACACTTTGCCTATCGGCCGGCCTCGAAGACCGAAATTGTGACGGTGTCACCCGAAAAATCATGCAGCGAAAATGAATGAACTCATTCATTTCGTCATCTAAACAGTGACGCGCATGAATGGATGAACGAGATCCTCACTGTCCCTATCTACTATCCAGCGAAGCCACAGCCAAGGGAACGGGCTTGGCGGAATCAGTGGGGAAAGAAAACCCTTTTGAGCTTGACTCTAGCCCGACTCTGTGAAGGGACTTGAGAGGCCGCAGGCACTCAATAGGGCTGGACCCGTGAAATTTCGGGGATTTTTGGTAAAATTACCTCAGGGTCAAAGTTACATAGGAAAACACCGTGTTAAATTTCCGTCGCCGAAGGACTCTATTTGTTATTGCGAAATTCTCTAAGACTTCGCCTCTAGGAGTTATTGAAAATATTAACTTATATAAAAATTAGTTTTGTAAGACTGAAGCGCAGTGACGTCATCACGCCCTTAGTTTTCTAAGACTGAAGCGCAGTGACGTCATCACGCCCCCACCATGAGTGTCGAAGGTCTTTCGAAGAAGAAGAGCTCGGAGTTGGACTGGACACGAGGCGGAGCGGGCGCCATTTGGAAGAGCTCAGAGGACTCAGTCATGATAGGGTGAGCCTGAGTGAGTATATCAAGACAAGAACAAGATCTAAAAGGAGGTACGGTGCGATTCATATAATATATTGTTTAGTTATCGTCGATGAGGAATTTGGGGTCGGAATGGGTGATCGGCCTGGGTGACTTGGTCTCGACTAGATGCTAGGCCGCACCTCATTTTGTTAAATAAAGTGGTCACAAAATATTTTTTGATGGTTTTAATGCTTATCATTAGATGCATAACGTTCGTAGTGAGGTATAGATATATGGATTGACATCGGATGGCATGGGATTTGGGATTTAGGAACTCCGGGGTTTTTTCATTAGGAATATATGCGATTTGCTCTTGGAGGCCTCGAGAGTGAACGGGGACTCGGCTCTTAATTCTGTTTTCAGATTTTGCAGTCGCTAGATTAGCTTAACACTCAATAGAACGGGACCCGCGAAATTTCGGGAAATTTTGGTGGAATTACCTCGGGGTAAAGTTACATAGGAAAGCCCCATGTTAAATTTTCGTTGCCGAAGGACTTTATTTTTTGCGAAATTCATCCTGACTTCGCCTCTAGGAGGATACAGGGGCATCTGTGGATAACGGGAACCTTTATTTGGCGAAATTCGGACTGATATTGACCGAGTTATTCAAAATATTAACTTATATCAAATAAATCTTTTGTGATTTTGTATTTTGCGCACCTGTATCGTTGGAGGTATTGATTTATATAGGGTTGGTTTTCTAAAGCTTATATCAGAATATTAACTTATATCAAATGGGTCTTTTGAGGTGAAAGTGTGATGACGTCACCACGTCACGCGGCACGAATGCGCGCCTGTGTCGTTGGAGATACTGACTTCTATAGGGAGGCCCCATCACCCTCCCCCATCACCCTCCCCCATCACCCTGCCATCACCCTCCCATCACCCTGCCATCACCCTCCCATCACCCTCCCATCACCCTGCCATCACCCTCCCATCACCCTGCCATCACCCTCCCATCACCCTGCCATCACCCTCCCACCACCCTGCCATCACCCTCCCACCACCCTCCCATCACCCTGCCATCACCCTCCCATCACCCTTTATTGGACCATTTGACTTCTGTAGGGTTGGTTTTCTAAGGTTTATATCAAAATATCAAATAAATATTTTAAGGTGAAAGCGCGATGACGTCACCACGTCACGCGGCACGAATGCGCGCCTGTGTCGTTGGAGATACTGACTTCTATAGGGAGGCCCCATCACCCTCCCCCATCACCCTCCCCCATCACCCTCCCCCATCACCCTGCCATCACCCTGCCATCACCCTCCCATCACCCTGCCATCACCCTCCCATCACCCTCCCATCACCCTCCCATCACCCTCCCATCACCCTGCCATCACCCTCCCATCACCCTGCCATCACCCTCCCATCACCCTGCCATCACCCTCCCACCACCCTGCCATCACCCTCCCAGCACCCTCCCATCACCCTGCCATCACCCTCCCATCACCCTTTATTGGACCATTTGACTTCTGTAGGGTTGGTTTTCTAAGGTTTATATCAAAATATCAAATAAATCTTTTAAGGTGAAAGCGCGATGACATCACCACGTCACGCGGCACGAATGCGCACCTGTGTCGTTGGAGGTATTGACTTATTTAGGGTTGGTTTTCTAAGGCTGTAGGCCGCACCTCATTTTGTCAAATAAAGTGGTATTCGGGTGGTTCCGGTATTTGGGACCGCAGGGACGGAAAGTGCAGGTACGGGGTGCTTGGCACTCCCCAGCCGGCCCGCTCTGAAGGTTCGGATCGGGACACCGGGATTCATTCCGGTCGCCCGGTCGGCCCGGAGGTGGGGGTGCGGGGCCTGTCACGGAACGTCAAAACAAACTCCTCCCTCCCATCCCATCACCCTCCCATCACCCTCCCATCACCCTCCCATCACCCTGCCCCATCACCCTGCCCCATCACCCTCCCCCATCACCCTCCCCCAACACCCTGCCATCACCCTCCCATCACCCTGCCATCACCCTCCCATCACCCTCCCATCACCCTGCCATCACCCTCCCCCATCACCCTCTGCCATCACCCTCCCATCACCCTGCCATCACCCTGCCATCACCCTCCCATCACCCTCCCATCACCCTTTATTGGACCATTTGACTTCTGTAGGGTTGGTTTTCTAAGGCTTATATCAAAATATCAATTTATATCAAATAAATCTTTTAAGGTGAAAGCGCGATGACGTCACCACGTCACGCGGCACGAATGCGCGCCTGTGTCGTTGGAGGTTTTGACTTATATAGGGTTGGTTTTCTAAGGCTGTAGGCCGCACCTCATTTTGTCGAATAAAGTGGTATGCGGGTGGTTCCGGTATTTGGGACCGCAGGGACGGAAAGTGCAGCCGGCCCGCTCTGAAGGTTCGGATCGGGACACCGGGATTCATTCCGGTCGCCCGGTCGGCCCTGAGGTGGGGGTGCGGGGCCTGTCACGGAACGTCAAAACAAACGGCCTGCCGGGGCCGCCCAAAAGTCGGGCGTGAGGGGCGCGTCCACTAATGGAACGCCTCTCACTTCCCAGATCGAGGGCCACGTGGTCAGGAGAACCTCGTCCCTTCTGGTTGCCCTGCCGTCCCACCGGGAGCGCTGGCAGGGTGTACTTCAAACTAAGGTTAAGTGTCAAGTGTTAAGTTACTCCTTGCCCTCGCAAGGGAAAGGCTAGGGTCAAGCTCTTCCAAATTTCCAAACACTAGGAATCGGACATCTCAAATTAATTAATTAATTTGTTAACACATCTCAGTCGCCCACGACCTCTCTAGCGCGGGCGTCGAACCAGTTCATTCCCGGTGCGGCCGGGCCGAATATCGGCCCGGACGTGGCTGAAGCCTTTGATTCCGCCGTAGCCCGCTAACGCGTAGGCTCGCGCGTCCCCGGTCCGCCTGGGCTCCGCGGGTGCCCTACCGTGCCCGGCACTGCTGATCTCTCTTGCTTCCGGGAGTAGGTGCAGGTGCCCGGGGACGGAGTTCGCTGTCTAAACATGGTAGCGCTAGGCCAGTGGGACCGCCCGGACCCACGTGCACTCACAAGTTGTTCTGCGCGTGGGCGGCAGTATCAGACTGGGGCGCCCAAACGCTCCCCGGCTAAAGTTCATCCTGAAAGCGCCCACATTGTGCGGACAAACCAAGTCAAGGGCCACGTGGTCAGGAGAACCTCGTCCCTTCCGGTCACACTTTGCCTATCGGCCGGCCTCGAAGACCGAAATTGTGACGGTGTCACCCGAAAAATCATGCAGCGAAAATGAATGAACTCATTCATTTCGTCATCTAAACAGTGACGCGCATGAATGGATGAACGAGATCCTCACTGTCCCTATCTACTATCCAGCGAAGCCACAGCCAAGGGAACGGGCTTGGCGGAATCAGTGGGGAAAGAAAACCCTTTTGAGCTTGACTCTAGCCTGACTCTGTGAAGGGACTTGAGAGGCCGCAGGCACTCAATAGGGCTGGACCCGTGAAATTTCGGGGATTTTTGGTAAAATTACCTCAGGGTAAAGTTACATAGGAAAACACCGTGTTAAATTTCCGTCGCCGAAGGACTCTATTTCTTATTGCGAAATTCTCTAAGACTTCGCCTCTAGGAGTTATTGAAAATATTAACTTATATAAAAAATTGTTTTCTAAGACTGAAGTGCAGTGACGTCATCACGCCCTTAGTTTTCTAAGACTGAAGCACAGTGACGTCATCACGCCCCCGCCATGAGGGTCAAAGGTCTTTCGAAGAAGAAGAGCTCGGAGTTGGACTGGACACGAGGCGGAACGGACGCCATTTGGAAGAGCTGAGAGGACTCAGTCGTGATAGAGTGAGCCTGAGTGAGTATAACAAGACAAGAACAAGATCTAGAAGGAGGTATGTACGGTGCGATTCATATAATATATTGTTTAGTTATCGTCGATGAGGAATTTGGGGTCGGAATGGGTGATCGGCCTGGGTGACTTGGTCTCGACTAGATGCTAGGCCGCACCTCATTTTGTTAAATAAAGTGGTCACAAAATATTTTTTGATGGTTTTAATGCTTATCATTAGATGCATAACGTTCGTAGTGAGGTATAGATATATGGATTGACATCGGATGGCATGGGATTTGGGATTTAGGAACTCCGGGGTTTTTTCATTAGGAATATATGCGATTTGCTCTTGAAGGCCTCGAGAGTGAACGGGGACTCGGATCTTAATTCTGTTTTCAGATTTTGCAGTCGCTAGATTAGCTTAATACTCAATAGAACGGGACCCGCGAAATTTCGGGGATTTTTGGTGGAATTACCTCGGGGTAAAGTTACATAGGAAAGCACCATGTTAAATTTTCGTTGCCGAAGGACTTTATTTTTTGCGAAATTCATCCTGACTTCGCCTCTAGGAGGATACAGGGGCATCTGTGGATAACGGGAACCTTTATTTGGCGAAATTCGGACTGATATTGACCGAGTTATTCAAAATATTAACTTATATCAAATAAATCTTTTGTGATTTTGTATTTTGCGCACCTGCATCGTTGGAGGTATTGACTTATATAGGGTTGGTTTTCTAAAGCTTATATCAGAATATTAACTTATATCAAATGGGTCTTTTGAGGTGAAAGTGTGATGACGTCACCACGTCACGCGGCACGAATGCGCGCCTGTGTCGTTGGAGATACTGACTTCTATAGGGAGGCCCCATCACCCTCCCCCATCACCCTCCCCCATCACCCTGCCATCACCCTCCCATCACCCTGCCATCACCCTCCCATCACCCTCCCATCACCCTCCCATCACCCTGCCATCACCCTCCCATCACCCTGCCATCACCCTCCCATCACCCTGCCATCACCCTCCCATCACCCTGCCATCACCCTCCCACCACCCTGCCATCACCCACCCACCACCCTCCCATCACCCTGCCATCACCCTCCCATCACCCTTTATTGGACCATTTGACTTCTGTAGGGTTGGTTTTCTAAGGTTTATATCAAAATATCAAATAAATATTTTAAGGTGAAAGCGCGATGACGTCACCACGTCACGCGGCACGAATGCGCGCCTGTGTCGTTGGAGATACTGACTTCTATAGGGAGGCCCCATCACCCTCCCCCATCACCCTCCCCCATCACCCTCCCATCACCCTGCCATCACCCTCCCATCACCCTCCCATCACCCTCCCATCACCCTCCCATCACCCTGCCATCACCCTCCCATCACCCTGCCATCACCCTCCCATCACCCTGCCATCACCCTCCCACCACCCTGCCATCACCCTCCCAGCACCCTCCCATCACCCTGCCATCACCCTCCCATCACCCTTTATTGGACCATTTGACTTCTGTAGGGTTGGTTTTCTAAGGTTTATATCAAAATATCAAATAAATCTTTTAAGGTGAAAGCGCGATGACGTCACCACGTCACGCGGCACGAATGCGCGCCTGTGTCGTTGGAGATACTGACTTCTATAGGGAGGCCCCATCACCCTCCCCCATCACCCTCCCCCATCACCCTCCCCCATCACCCTGCCATCACCCTCCCATCACCCTGCCATCACCCTCCCATCACCCTCCCATCACCCTGCCATCACCCTCCCATCACCCTGCCATCACCCTGCCATCACCCTCCCATCACCCTCCCATCACCCTGCCATCACCCTCCCATCACCCTGCCATCACCCTCCCATCACCCTGCCATCACCCTCCCACCACCCTGCCATCACCCTCCCACCACCCTCCCATCACCCTGCCATCACCCTCCCATCACCCTTTATTGGACCATTTGACTTCTGTAGGGTTGGTTTTCTAAGGTTTATATCAAAATATCAAATAAATCTTTTAAGGTGAAAGCGCGATGACGTCACCACGTCACGCGGCACGAATGCGCACCTGTGTCGTTGGAGGTATTGACTTATTTAGGGTTGGTTTTCTAAGGCTGTAGGCCGCACCTCATTTTGTCAAATAAAGTGGTATTCGGGTGGTTCCGGTATTTGGGACCGCAGGGACGGAAAGTGCAGGTACGGGGTGCTTGGCACTCCCCAGCCGGCCCGCTCTGAAGGTTCGGATCGGGACACCGGGATTCATTCCGTTCGCCCGGTCGGCCCGGAGGTGGGGGTGCGGGGCCTGTCACGGAACGTCAAAACAAACTCCTCCCTCCCATCCCATCACCCTCCCATCACCCTCCCATCACCCTCCCCTCACCCTCCCATCACCCGCCCATCACCCTGCCCCATCACCCTGCCCCATCACCCTCCCCCATCACCCTGCCATCACCCTCCCATCACCTTGCCATCACCCTCCCATCACCCTCCCATCACCCTGCCATCACCCTCCCATCACCCTGCCATCACCCTCCCCCATCACCCTCTGCCATCACCCTCCCATCACCCTGCCATCACCCTCCCATCACCCTCCCATCACCCTCCCATCACCCTTTATTGGACCATTTGACTTCCGTAGGGTTGGTTTTCTAAGGCTTATATCAAAATATCAATTTATATCAAATAAATCTTTTAAGGTGAAAGCGCGATGACGTCACCACGTCACGCGGCACGAATGCGCGCCTGTGTCGTTGGAGGTATTGACTTATATAGGGTTGGTTTTCTAAGGCTGTAGGCCGCACCTCATTTTGTCGAATAAAGTGGTATGCGGGTGGTTCCGGTATTTGGGACCGCAGGGACGGAAAGTGCAGCCGGCCCGCTCTGAAGGTTCGGATCGGGACACCGGGATTCATTCCGGTCGCCCGGTCGGCCCTGAGGTGGGGGTGCGGGGCCTGTCACGGAACGTCAAAACAAATGGCCTGCCGGGGCCGCCCAAAAGTCGGGCGTGAGGGGCGCGTCCACTAATGGAACGCCTCTCGCTTCCCAGATCGAGGGCCACGTGGTCAGGAGAACCTCGTCCCTTCTGGTTGCCCTGCCGTCCCACCGGGAGCGCTGGCAGGGTGTACTTCAAACTAAGCTTAAGTGTCAAGTGTTAAGTTCCTCCTTGCCCTCGCAAGGGAAAGGCTAGGGTCAAGCTCTTCCAAATTTCCAAACACTAGGAATCGGACATCTCAAATTAATTAATTAATTTGTTAACACATCTCAGTCGCCCGCGACCTCTCTAGCGCGGGCGTCGAACCAGTTCATTCCCGGTGCGGCCGGGCCGAATATCGGCCCGGACGTGGCTGAAGCCGTTGCTTCCGCCGTAGCCCGCTAACGTGTAGGCTCGCGCGTCCCCGGTCCGCCTGGGCTCCGCGGGTGCCCTACCGTGCCCGGCACTGCTGATCTCTCTTGCTTCCGGGAGTAGGTGCCGGTGCCCGGGGACGGAGTTCGCTGTCTAAACATGGTAGCGCTAGGCCAGTGGGACCGCCGGGACCCACGTGCACTCACAAGTTGTTCTGCGCGTGGGCGGCAGTATCAGACTGGGGCGCCCAAACGCTCCCCGGCTAAAGTTCATCCTGAAAGCGCCCACATTGTGCGGACAAACCAAGTCAAGGGCCACGTGGTCAGGAGAACCTCGTCCCTTCCGGTCACACTTTGCCTATCGGCCGGCCTCGAAGACCGAAATTGTGACGGTGTCACCCGAAAAATCATGCAGCGAAAATGAATGAACTCATTCATTTCGTCATCTAAACAGTGACGTGCATGAATGGATGAACGAGATCCTCACTGTCCCTATCTACTATCCAGCGAAGCCACAGCCAAGGGAACGGGCTTGGCGGAATCAGTGGGGAAAGAAAACCCTTTTGAGTTTGACTCTAGCCCGACTCTGTGAAGGGACTTGAGAGGCCGCAGGCACTCAAGAGGGCTGGACCCGTGAAATTTCGGGGATTTTTGGTAAAATTACCTCTGGGTAAAGTTACATAGGAAAACACCGTGTTAAATTTCCGTCGCCGAAGGACTCTATTTCTTATTGCGAAATTCTCTAAGACTTTGCCTCTAGGAGTTATTGAAAATATTAACTTGTATAAAAATTAGTTTTCTAAGACTGAAGCGCAGTGACGTCATCACGCCCTTAGTTTTCTAAGTCTGAAGCGCAGTGACGTCATCACGCCCCCACCATGAGTGTCAAAGGTCTTTCGAAGAAGAAGAGCTCGGAGTTGGACTGGACACGAGGCGGAGCGGACGCCATTTGGAAGAGCTGAGAGGACTCAGTCGTGATAGGGTGAGCCTGAGTGAGTATATCAAGACAAGATCAAGATCTAGAAGGAGGTATGTACGGTGCGATTCATATAATATATTGTTTAGTTATCGTCGATGAGGAATTTGGGGTCGGAATGGGTGGTCGGCCTGGGTGACTTGGTCTCGACTAGATGCTAGGCCGCACCTCATTTTGTTAAATAAAGTGGTCGCAAAATATTTTTTGATGG
The DNA here is from genome assembly GCF_964187855.1 of Myxine glutinosa. Classification (NCBI taxonomy): domain Eukaryota; kingdom Metazoa; phylum Chordata; class Myxini; order Myxiniformes; family Myxinidae; genus Myxine; species Myxine glutinosa. The sequence continues at coordinate 17,323,954 of NC_136268.1, forward strand.
TTTTAATGCTTATCATTAGATGCATAACGTTCGTAGTGAGGTATAGATATATGGATTGACATCGGATGGCATGGGATTTGGGATTTAGGAACTCCGGGGTTTTTTCATTAGGAATATATGCGATTTGCTCTTGGAGGCCCTCGAGAGTGAACGGGGACTCGTATCTTAATTCTGTTTTCAGATTTTGCAGTCGCTAGATTAGCTTAACACTCAATAGAACGGGACCCGCGAAATTTCGGGGATTTTTGGTGGAATTACCTCGGGGTAAAGTTACATAGGAAAGCCACATGTTAAATTTTCGTTGCCGAAGGACTTTATTTTTTGCGAAATTCATCCTGACTTCGCCTCTAGGAGGATACAGGGGTATCTGTGGATAACGGGAACCTTAATTTGGCGAAATTCGGACTGATATTGACCGAGTAATTCAAAATATTAACTTATATCAAATAACTCTTTTGAGGTGAGAGCGCGATGACGTCACCACGTCACGCGGCACGAATGCGCACCTGTATCGTTGGAGGTATTGACTTATATAGGGTTGGTTTTCTAAAGCTTATATCAGAATATTAACTTATATCAAAAGGGTCTTTTGAGGTGAAAGTGTGATGACGTCACCACGTCACGCGGCACGAATGCGCACCTGTATCGTTGGAGGTATTGACTTATATAGGGTTGGTTTTCTAAAGCTTATATCAGAATATTAACTTATATCAAATGGGTCTTTTGAGGTGAAAGTGTGATGACGTCACCACGTCACGCGGCACGAATGCGCGCCTGTGTCGTTGGAGGTACTGACTTCTATAGGGAGGCCCCATCACCCTCCCCCATCACCCTCCCCCATCACCCTGCCATCACCCTCCCATCACCCTGCCATCACCCTCCCATCACCCTCCCATCACCCTCCCATCACCCTCCCATCACCCTTTATTGGACCATTTGACTTCTATAGGGTTGGTTTTCTAAGGCTTATATCAGGATATAAACTTATATCAAATAAGTCTTTTGTGATTTTGTATTTTGCGCACCTGTATCGTTGGAGGTATTGACCTATAAAGGGTTGGTTTTCTAAAGCTTATATCAGAATATTAACTAATATCAAATGGGTCTTTTGAGGGGAAAGTGTGATGACGTCACCACGTCACGCGGCACGAATGCGCGCCTATGTCGTTGGAGATACTGACTTCTATAGGGAGGCCCCATCACCCTCCCCATCACCCTCCCCCATCACCCTGCCATCACCCTCCCATCACCCTGCCATCACCCTCCCATCACCCTCCCATCACCCTCCCATCACCCTGCCATCACCCTCCCATCACCCTGCCATCACCCTCCCATCACCCTGCCATCACCCTCCAACCACCCTGCCATCACCCTCCCACCACCCTCCCATCACCCTGCCATCACCCTCCCATCACCCTTTATTGGATCATTTGACTTCTGTAGGGTTGGTTTTCTAAGGTTTATATCAAAATATCAAATAAATCTTTTAAGGTGAAAGCGCGATGACGTCACCATGTCACGCGGCATGAATGCGCACCTGTGTCATTGGAGGTATTAACTTATTTAGGGTTGGTTTTCTAAGGCTGTAGGCCGCACCTCATTTTGTCAAATAAAGTGGTATTCGGGTGGTTCCGGTATTTGGGACCGCAGGGACGGAAAGTGCAGGTACGGGGTGCTTGGCACTCCCCAGCCGGCCCGCTCTGAAGGTTCGGATCGGGACACCGGGATTCATTCCGGTCGCCCGGTCGGCCCGGAGGTGGGGGTGCGGGGCCTGTCACGGAACGTCAAAACAAACTCCTCCCTCCCATCCCATCACCCTCCCATCACCCTCCCATCACCCTCCCATCACCCTGCCCCATCACCCTGCCCCATCACCCTCCCCCATCACCCTCCCCCATCACCCTGCCATCACCCTCCCATCACCCTGCCATCACCCTCCCATCACCCTCCCATCAACCTGCCATCACCCTCCCCCATCACCCTCTGCCATCACCCTCCCATCACCCTGCCATCACCCTCCCATCACCCTCCCATCACCCTCCCATCACCCTTTATTGGACCATTTGACTTCTGTAGGGTTGGTTTTCTAAGGCTTATATCAAAATATCAATTTATATCAAATAAATCTTTTAAGGTGAAAGCGCAATGACGTCACCACGTCACGCGGCACGAATGCGCGCCTGTGTCGTTGGAGGTATTGACTTATATAGGGTTGGTTTTCTAAGGCTGTAGGCCGCACCTCATTTTGTCGAATAAAGTGGTATGCGGGTGGTTCCGGTATTTGGGACCGCAGGGACGGAAAGTGCAGCCGGCCCGCTCTGAAGGTTCGGATCGGGACACCGGGATTCATTCCGGTCGCCCGGTCGGCCCTGAGGTGGGGGTGCGGGGCCTGTCACGGAACGTCAAAACAAACGGCCTGCCGGGGCCGCCCAAAAGTCGGGCGTGAGGGGCGCGTCCACTAATGGAACGCCTCTCGCTTCCCAGATCGAGGGCCACGTGGTCAGGAGAACCTCGTCCCTTCTGGTTGCCCTGCCGTCCCACCGGGAGCGCTGGCAGGGTGTACTTCAAACTAAGCTTAAGTGTCAAGTGTTAAGTTCCTCCTTGCCCTCGCAAGGGAAAGGCTAGGGTCAAGCTCTTCCAAATTTCCAAACACTAGGAATCGGACATCTCAAATTAATTAATTAATTTGTTAACACATCTCAGTCGCCCGCGACCTCTCTAGCGCGGGCGTCGAACCAGTTCATTCCCGGTGCGGCCGGGCCGAATATCGGCCCGGACGTGGCTGAAGCCTTTGATTCCGCCGTAGCCCGCTAATGCGTAGGCTCGCGCGTCCCCGGTCCGCCTGGGCTCCGCGGGTGCCCTACCGTGCCTGGCACTGCTGATCTCTCTTGCTTCCGGGAGTAGGTGCCGGTGCCCGGGGACGGAGTTCGCTGTCTAAACATGGTAGCGCTAGGCCAGTGGGACCGCCGGGACCCACGTGCACTCACAAGTTGTTCTGCGCGTGGGCGGCAGTATCAGACTGGGGCGCCCAAACGCTCCCCGGCTAAAGTTCATCCTGAAAGCGCCCACATTGTGCGGACAAACCAAGTCAAGGGCCACGTGGTCAGGAGAACCTCGTCCCTTCCGGTCACACTTTGCCTATCGGCCGGCCTCGAAGACCGAAATTGTGACGGTGTCATCCGAAAAATCATGCAGCGAAAATGAATGAACTCATTCATTTCGTCATCTAAACAGTGACGCGCATGAATGGATGAACGAGATCCTCACTGTCCCTATCTACTATCCAGCGAAGCCACAGCCAAGGGAACGGGCTTGGCGGAATCAGTGGGGAAAGAAAACCCTTTTGAGCTTGACTCTAGCCCGACTCTGTGAAGGGACTTGAGAGGCCGCAGGCACTCAATAGGGCTGGACCCGTGAAATTTCGGGGATTTTTGGTAAAATTACCTCAGGGTAAAGTTACATAGGAAAACACCGTGTTAAATTTCCGTCGCCGAAGGACTCTATTTCTTATTGTGAAATTCTCTAAGACTTCGCCTCTAGGAGTTATTGAAAATATTAACTTATATAAAAAATTAGTTTTTTAAGACTGAAGTGCAGTGACGTCATCACGCCCTTAGTTTTCTAAGACTGAAGCGCAGTGACGTCATCACGCCCCCACCATGAGTGTCAAAGGTCTTTCGAAGAAGAAGAGCTCGGAGTTGGACTGGACACGAGGCGGAGCGGACGCCATTTGGAAGAGCTGAGAGGACTCAGTCGTGATAGGGTGAGCCTGAGTGAGTATATCAAGACAAGATCAAGATCTAGAAGGAGGTATGTACGGTGCGATTCATATAATATATTGTTTAGTTATCGTCGATGAGGAATTTGGGGTCGGAATGGGTGGTCGGCCTGGGTGACTTGGTCTCGACTAGATGCTAGGCCGCACCTCATTTTGTTAAATAAAGTGGTCGCAAAATATTTTTTGATGGTTTTAATGCTTATCTTTAGATGCATAACGTTCGTAGTGAGGTATAGATATATGGATTGACATCGGATGGCATGGGATTTGGGATTTAGGAACTCCGGGGTTTTTTCATTAGGAATATATGCGATTTGCTCTTGGAGGCCCTCGAGAGTGAACGGGGACTCGTATCTTAATTCTGTTTTCAGATTTTGCAGTCGCTAGATTAGCTTAACACTCAATAGAACGGGACCCGCGAAATTTCGGGGATTTTTGGTGGAATTACCTCGGGGTAAAGTTACATAGGAAAGCCACATGTTAAATTTTCGTTGCCGAAGGACTTTATTTTTTGCGAAATTCATCCTGACTTCGCCTCTAGGAGGATACAGGGGTATCTGTGGATAACGGGAACCTTAATTTGGCGAAATTCGGACTGATATTGACCGAGTAATTCAAAATATTAACTTATATCAAATAAATCTTTTGAGGTGAGAGCGCGATGACGTCACCACGTCACGCGGCACGAATGCGCACCTGTATCGTTGGAGGTATTGACTTATATAGGGTTGGTTTTCTAAAGCTTATATCAGAATATTAACTTATATCAAAAGGGTCTTTTGAGGTGAAAGTGTGATGACGTCACCACGTCACGCGGCACGAATGCGCACCTGTATCGTTGGAGGTATTGACTTATATAGGGTTGGTTTTCTAAAGCTTATATCAGAATATTAACTTATATCAAATGGGTCTTTTGAGGTGAAAGTGTGATGACGTCACCACGTCACGCGGCACGAATGCGCGCCTGTGTCGTTGGAGGTACTGACTTCTATAGGGAGGCCCCATCACCCTCCCCCATCACCCTCCCCCATCACCCTGCCATCACCCTCCCATCACCCTCCCATCACCCTCCCATCACCCTCCCATCACCCTCCCATCACCCTCCCATCACCCTCCCATCACCCTTTATTGGACCATTTGACTTCTATAGGGTTGGTTTTCTAAGGCTTATATCAGGATATTAACTTATATCAAATAAGTCTTTTGTGATTTTGTATTTTGCGCACCTGTATCGTTGGAGGTATTGACCTATAAAGGGTTGGTTTTCTAAAGCTTATATCAGAATATTAACTAATATCAAATGGGTCTTTTGAGGGGAAAGTGTGATGACGTCACCACGTCACGCGGCACGAATGCGCGCCTATGTCGTTGGAGATACTGACTTCTATAGGGAGGCCCCATCACCCTCCCCATCACCCTCCCCCATCACCCTGCCATCACCCTCCCATCACCCTGCCATCACCCTCCCATCACCCTCCCATCACCCTCCCATCACCCTGCCATCACCCTCCCATCACCCTGCCATCACCCTCCCATCACCCTGCCATCACCCTCCAACCACCCTGCCATCACCCTCCCACCACCCTCCCATCACCCTGCCATCACCCTCCCATCACCCTTTATTGGATCATTTGACTTCTGTAGGGTTGGTTTTCTAAGGTTTATATCAAAATATCAAATAAATCTTTTAAGGTGAAAGCGCGATGACGTCACCATGTCACGCGGCATGAATGCGCACCTGTGTCATTGGAGGTATTAACTTATTTAGGGTTGGTTTTCTAAGGCTGTAGGCCGCACCTCATTTTGTCAAATAAAGTGGTATTCGGGTGGTTCCGGTATTTGGGACCGCAGGGACGGAAAGTGCAGGTACGGGGTGCTTGGCACTCCCCAGCCGGCCCGCTCTGAAGGTTCGGATCGGGACACCGGGATTCATTCCGGTCGCCCGGTCGGCCCGGAGGTGGGGGTGCGGGGCCTGTCACGGAACGTCAAAACAAACTCCTCCCTCCCATCCCATCACCCTCCCATCACCCTCCCATCACCCTCCCATCACCCTGCCCCATCACCCTGCCCCATCACCCTCCCCCATCACCCTCCCCCATCACCCTGCCATCACCCTCCCATCACCCTGCCATCACCCTCCCATCACCCTCCCATCAACCTGCCATCACCCTCCCCCATCACCCTCTGCCATCACCCTCCCATCACCCTGCCATCACCCTCCCATCACCCTCCCATCACCCTCCCATCACCCTTTATTGGACCATTTGACTTCTGTAGGGTTGGTTTTCTAAGGCTTATATCAAAATATCAATTTATATCAAATAAATCTTTTAAGGTGAAAGCGCAATGACGTCACCACGTCACGCGGCACGAATGCGCGCCTGTGTCGTTGGAGGTATTGACTTATATAGGGTTGGTTTTCTAAGGCTGTAGGCCGCACCTCATTTTGTCGAATAAAGTGGTATGCGGGTGGTTCCGGTATTTGGGACCGCAGGGACGGAAAGTGCAGCCGGCCCGCTCTGAAGGTTCGGATCGGGACACCGGGATTCATTCCGGTCGCCCGGTCGGCCCTGAGGTGGGGGTGCGGGGCCTGTCACGGAACGTCAAAACAAACGGCCTGCCGGGGCCGCCCAAAAGTCGGGCGTGAGGGGCGCGTCCACTAATGGAACGCCTCTCGCTTCCCAGATCGAGGGCCACGTGGTCAGGAGAACCTCGTCCCTTCTGGTTGCCCTGCCGTCCCACCGGGAGCGCTGGCAGGGTGTACTTCAAACTAAGCTTAAGTGTCAAGTGTTAAGTTCCTCCTTGCCCTCGCAAGGGAAAGGCTAGGGTCAAGCTCTTCCAAATTTCCAAACACTAGGAATCGGACATCTCAAATTAATTAATTAATTTGTTAACACATCTCAGTCGCCCGCGACCTCTCTAGCGCGGGCGTCGAACCAGTTCATTCCCGGTGCGGCCGGGCCGAATATCGGCCCGGACGTGGCTGAAGCCTTTAATTCCGCCGTAGCCCGCTAATGCGTAGGCTCGCGCGTCCCCGGTCCGCCTGGGCTCCGCGGGTGCCCTACCGTGCCTGGCACTGCTGATCTCTCTTGCTTCCGGGAGTAGGTGCCGGTGCCCGGGGACGGAGTTCGCTGTCTAAACATGGTAGCGCTAGGCCAGTGGGACCGCCGGGACCCACGTGCACTCACAAGTTGTTCTGCGCGTGGGCGGCAGTATCAGACTGGGGCGCCCAAACGCTCCCCGGCTAAAGTTCATCCTGAAAGCGCCCACATTGTGCGGACAAACCAAGTCAAGGGCCACGTGGTCAGGAGAACCTCGTCCCTTCCGGTCACACTTTGCCTATCGGCCGGCCTCGAAGACCGAAATTGTGACGGTGTCATCCGAAAAATCATGCAGCGAAAATGAATGAACTCATTCATTTCGTCATCTAAACAGTGACGCGCATGAATGGATGAACGAGATCCTCACTGTCCCTATCTACTATCCAGCGAAGCCACAGCCAAGGGAACGGGCTTGGCGGAATCAGTGGGGAAAGAAAACCCTTTTGAGCTTGACTCTAGCCCGACTCTGTGAAGGGACTTGAGAGGCCGCAGGCACTCAATAGGGCTGGACCCGTGAAATTTCGGGGATTTTTGGTAAAATTACCTCAGGGTAAAGTTACATAGGAAAACACCGTGTTAAATTTCCGTCGCCGAAGGACTCTATTTCTTATTGTGAAATTCTCTAAGACTTCGCCTCTAGGAGTTATTGAAAATATTAACTTATATAAAAAATTAGTTTTTTAAGACTGAAGTGCAGTGACGTCATCACGCCCTTAGTTTTCTAAGACTGAAGCGCAGTGACGTCATCACGCCCCCACCATGAGTGTCAAAGGTCTTTCGAAGAAGAAGAGCTCGGAGTTGGACTGGACACGAGGCGGAGCGGACGCCATTTGGAAGAGCTGAGAGGACTCAGTCGTGATAGGGTGAGCCTGAGTGAGTATATCAAGACAAGATCAAGATCTAGAAGGAGGTATGTACGGTGCGATTCATATAATATATTGTTTAGTTATCGTCGATGAGGAATTTGGGGTCGGAATGGGTGGTCGGCCTGGGTGACTTGGTCTCGACTAGATGCTAGGCCGCACCTCATTTTGTTAAATAAAGTGGTCGCAAAATATTTTTTGATGGTTTTAATGCTTATCTTTAGATGCATAACGTTCGTAGTGAGGTATAGATATATGGATTGACATCGGATGGCATGGGATTTGGGATTTAGGAACTCCGGGGTTTTTTCATTAGGAATATATGCGATTTGCTCTTGGAGGCCCTCGAGAGTGAACGGGGACTCGTATCTTAATTCTGTTTTCAGATTTTGCAGTCGCTAGATTAGCTTAACACTCAATAGAACGGGACCCGCGAAATTTCGGGGATTTTTGGTGGAATTACCTCGGGGTAAAGTTACATAGGAAAGCCACATGTTAAATTTTCGTTGCCGAAGGACTTTATTTTTTGCGAAATTCATCCTGACTTCGCCTCTAGGAGGATACAGGGGTATCTGTGGATAACGGGAACCTTAATTTGGCGAAATTCGGACTGATATTGACCGAGTAATTCAAAATATTAACTTATATCAAATAAATCTTTTGAGGTGAGAGCGCGATGACGTCACCACGTCACGCGGCACGAATGCGCACCTGTATCGTTGGAGGTATTGACTTATATAGGGTTGGTTTTCTAAAGCTTATATCAGAATATTAACTTATATCAAAAGGGTCTTTTGAGGTGAAAGTGTGATGACGTCACCACGTCACGCGGCACGAATGCGCACCTGTATCGTTGGAGGTATTGACTTATATAGGGTTGGTTTTCTAAAGCTTATATCAGAATATTAACTTATATCAAATGGGTCTTTTGAGGTGAAAGTGTGATGACGTCACCACGTCACGCGGCACGAATGCGCGCCTGTGTCGTTGGAGGTACTGACTTCTATAGGGAGGCCCCATCACCCTCCCCCATCACCCTCCCCCATCACCCTGCCATCACCCTCCCATCACCCTCCCATCACCCTCCCATCACCCTCCCATCACCCTCCCATCACCCTCCCATCACCCTTTATTGGACCATTTGACTTCTATAGGGTTGGTTTTCTAAGGCTTATATCAGGATATTAACTTATATCAAATAAGTCTTTTGTGATTTTGTATTTTGCGCACCTGTATCGTTGGAGGTATTGACCTATAAAGGGTTGGTTTTCTAAAGCTTATATCAGAATATTAACTAATATCAAATGGGTCTTTTGAGGGGAAAGTGTGATGACGTCACCACGTCACGCGGCACGAATGCGCGCCTATGTCGTTGGAGATACTGACTTCTATAGGGAGGCCCCATCACCCTCCCCATCACCCTCCCCCATCACCCTGCCATCACCCTCCCATCACCCTGCCATCACCCTCCCATCACCCTCCCATCACCCTCCCATCACCCTGCCATCACCCTCCCATCACCCTGCCATCACCCTCCCATCACCCTGCCATCACCCTCCAACCACCCTGCCATCACCCTCCCACCACCCTCCCATCACCCTGCCATCACCCTCCCATCACCCTTTATTGGATCATTTGACTTCTGTAGGGTTGGTTTTCTAAGGTTTATATCAAAATATCAAATAAATCTTTTAAGGTGAAAGCGCGATGACGTCACCATGTCACGCGGCATGAATGCGCACCTGTGTCATTGGAGGTATTAACTTATTTAGGGTTGGTTTTCTAAGGCTGTAGGCCGCACCTCATTTTGTCAAATAAAGTGGTATTCGGGTGGTTCCGGTATTTGGGACCGCAGGGACGGAAAGTGCAGGTACGGGGTGCTTGGCACTCCCCAGCCGGCCCGCTCTGAAGGTTCGGATCGGGACACCGGGATTCATTCCGGTCGCCCGGTCGGCCCGGAGGTGGGGGTGCGGGGCCTGTCACGGAACGTCAAAACAAACTCCTCCCTCCCATCCCATCACCCTCCCATCACCCTCCCATCACCCTCCCATCACCCTGCCCCATCACCCTGCCCCATCACCCTCCCCCATCACCCTCCCCCATCACCCTGCCATCACCCTCCCATCACCCTGCCATCACCCTCCCATCACCCTCCCATCAACCTGCCATCACCCTCCCCCATCACCCTCTGCCATCACCCTCCCATCACCCTGCCATCACCCTCCCATCACCCTCCCATCACCCTCCCATCACCCTCCCATCACCCTTTATTGGACCATTTGACTTCTGTAGGGTTGGTTTTCTAAGGCTTATATCAAAATATCAATTTATATCAAATAAATCTTTTAAGGTGAAAGCGCAATGACGTCACCACGTCACGCGGCACGAATGCGCGCCTGTGTCGTTGGAGGTATTGACTTATATAGGGTTGGTTTTCTAAGGCTGTAGGCCGCACCTCATTTTGTCGAATAAAGTGGTATGCGGGTGGTTCCGGTATTTGGGACCGCAGGGACGGAAAGTGCAGCCGGCCCGCTCTGAAGGTTCGGATCGGGACACCGGGATTCATTCCGGTCGCCCGGTCGGCCCTGAGGTGGGGGTGCGGGGCCTGTCACGGAACGTCAAAACAAACGGCCTGCCGGGGCCGCCCAAAAGTCGGGCGTGAGGGGCGCGTCCACTAATGGAACGCCTCTCGCTTCCCAGATCGAGGGCCACGTGGTCAGGAGAACCTCGTCCCTTCTGGTTGCCCTGCCGTCCCACCGGGAGCGCTGGCAGGGTGTACTTCAAACTAAGCTTAAGTGTCAAGTGTTAAGTTCCTCCTTGCCCTCGCAAGGGAAAGGCTAGGGTCAAGCTCTTCCAAATTTCCAAACACTAGGAATCGGACATCTCAAATTAATTAATTAATTTGTTAACACATCTCAGTCGCCCGCGACCTCTCTAGCGCGGGCGTCGAACCAGTTCATTCCCGGTGCGGCCGGGCCGAATATCGGCCCGGACGTGGCTGAAGCCTTTAATTCCGCCGTAGCCCGCTAACGCGTAGGCTCGCGCGTCCCCGGTCCGCCTGGGCTCCGCGGGTGCCCTACCGTGCCCGGCACTGCTGATCTCTCTTGCTTCCGGGAGTAGGTGCCGGTGCCCGGGGACGGAGTTCGCTGTCTAAACATGGTAGCGCTAGGCCAGTGGGACCGCCGGGACCCACGTGCACTCACAAGTTGTTCTGCGCGTGGGCGGCAGTATCAGACTGGGGCGCCCAAACGCTCCCCGGCTAAAGTTCATCCTGAAAGCGCCCACATTGTGCGGACAAACCAAGTCAAGGGCCACGTGGTCAGGAGAACCTCGTCCCTTCCGGTCACACTTTGCCTATCGGCCGGCCTCGAAGACCGAAATTGTGACGGTGTCACCCGAAAAATCATGCAGCGAAAATGAATGAACTCATTCATTTCGTCATCTAAACAGTGACGCGCATGAATGGATGAACGAGATCCTCACTGTCCCTATCTACTATCCAGCGAAGCCACAGCCAAGGGAACGGGCTTGGCGGAATCAGTGGGGAAAGAAAACCCTTTTGAGCTTGACTCTAGCCCGACTCTGTGAAGGGACTTGAGAGGCCGCAGGCACTCAATAGGGCTGGACCCGTGAAATTTCGGGGATTTTTGGTAAAATTACCTCAGGGTAAAGTTACATAGGAAAACACCGTGTTAAATTTCCGTCGCCGAAGGACTCTATTTCTTATTGTGAAATTCTCTAAGACTTCGCCTCTAGGAGTTATTGAAAATATTAACTTATATAAAAAATTAGTTTTTTAAGACTGAAGTGCAGTGACGTCATCACGCCCTTAGTTTTTTAAGACTGAAGCGCAGTGACGTCATCACGCCCCCGCCATGAGGGTCAAAGGTCTTTCGAAGAAGAAGAGCTCGGAGTTGGACTGGACACGAGGCGGAACGGACGCCATTTGGAAGAGCTGAGAGGACTCAGTCGTGATAGAGTGAGCCTGAGTGAGTATTCAAGACAAGAACAAGATCTAGAAGGAGGTATGTACGGTGCAATCCATATAATATATTGTTTAGTTATCGTCGATGAGGAATTTGGGGTCGGAATGGGTGATCGGCCTGGGTGACTTGGTCTCGACTAGATGCTAGGCCGCACCTCATTTTGTTAAATAAAGTGGTCACAACATATTTTTTGATGGTTTTAATGCTTATCATTAGATGCATAACGTTCGTAGTGAGGTATAGATATATGGATTGACATCGGATGGCATGGGATTTGGGATTTAGGAACTCCGGGGTTTTTTCATTAGGAATATATGCGATTTGCTCTTGGAGGCCTCGAGAGTGAACGGGGACTCGGATCTTAATTCTGTTTTCAGATTTTGCAGTCGCTAGATTAGCTTAACACTCAATAGAACGGGACCCGCAAAATTTCGGGGATGAAAAACCACTTTTCGCACTTGTGTTAGTGTTGAAAAACCACTTTTCGCACCTGTGTTAGTGTTGAAAAACCACTTTTCGCACTTGTGTTGGTGCAGGAAACCACTTTTGCACTTGTATTAGTGTGGAAAAAACACTTTTCACACTTGTGTTAGTGTTGAAAAACCACTTTTCGCGCTTGTGTTAGTGTTGAAAAACCACTTTTCGCACTTGTGTTAGTGTTGAAAAACCACTTTTCGCACTTGTGTTAGTGTTGAAAAACCACTTTTCGCACTTGTGTTGGTGCAGGAAACCACTTTTGCACTTGTATTAGTGTGGAAAAAACACTTTTTGCACTTGTGATATTGTTGAAAAACCTCTTTTCGCACTTGTGATAGTGTTGAAAAACCACTTTTCGCACTTGTGTTAGTGTTAAAAACCACATTTCGCACTTGTGTTAGTGTTGAAAAACCACGTTTCGCACTTGTGTTGGTGCAGGAAACCACTTTTGCACTTGTATTAGTGTGGAGAAAACACTTTTCGCACTTGTGTTAGTGTTGAAAAACCACTTTTCACACTTGTGTTAGTGTTGAAAAACAACTTTTCGCACTTGTGTTAGTGTTGAAAAACCACTTTTCGCACTTGTGTTGGTACAGGAAACCACTTTTGCACTTGTATTAGTGTGGAAAAAACACTTTTCGCACTTGTGTTAGTGTTGAAAAACCACTTTTCGCACTTGTGTTAGTGTTGAAAAACCACTTTTCGCACTTGTGTTACTGTTGAAAAACCACTTTTCGCACTTGTGTTGGTGCAGGAAACCACTTTTGCACTTGTATTAGTGTGGAAAAAACACTTTTCGCACTTGTGTTAGTGTTGAAAAACCACTTTTTGCCCTTGTGTTAGTGTTGAAAAACAACTTCTTGCACTTGTGTTAGTGTTGAAAAACCACTTTTCGCACTTGTGTTGGTGCAGGAAACCACTTTTGCACTTGTATTAGTGTGGAAAAAACACTTTTTGCACTTGTGATAGTGTTGAAAAACCACTTTTCGCACTTGTGTTAGTGTTGAAAAACCACTTTTCGCACTTGTGTTAGTGTTGAAAAACCACTTTTCACACTTGTGTTGGTGCAGGAAACCACTTTTGCACTTGTATTAGTGTGGAAAAAACACTTTTTGCACTTGTGATAGTGTTGAAAAACCACTTTTCGCACTTGTGTTAGTGTTGAAAAACCACTTTTCGCACTTGTGTTAGTGTCGAAAAACCACTTTTCACACTTGTGTTAGTGTTGAAAAACCACTTTTCACACTTGTGTTGGTGCAGGAAATCACTTTTGCACTTGTATTAGTGTGGAAAAAACACTTTTTGCACTTGTGATAGTGTTGAAAAACTACTTTTCGCACTTGTGTTAGTGTTGAAAAACCACTTTTCGCACTTGTGTTAGTGTTGAAAAACCACTTTTCGCACTTGTGTTGGGGCAGGAAACCACTTTTGCACTTGTATTAGTGTGGAAAAAACACTTTTCGAACTTGTGTTAGTGTTGAAAAACCACTTTTCGCACTTGTGTTAGTGTTGAAAAACCACTTTTCGCACTTGTGTTAGTGTTGAAAAACCACTTTTCGCACTTGTGTTGGTGCAGGAAACCACTTTTGCACTTGTATTAGTGTGGAAAAAACACTTTTTGCACTTGTGATAGTGTTGAAAAACCACTTTTCGCCCTTGTGTCAGTGTTGAAAAACCACATTTCGCACTTGTGTTAGTGTTGAAAAACCACTTTTCGCACTTGTGTTGGTGCAGGAAACCACTTTTGCACTTGTATTAGTGTGGAAAAAACACTTTTCGCACTTGTGTTAGTGTTGAAAAACCACTTTTCGCACTTGTGTTAGTGTTGAAAAACCACTTTTTGCACTTGTGTTAGTGTTGAAAAACCACTTATCGCACTTGTGTTGGTGCAGGAAACCACTTTTGCACTTGTATTAGTGTGGAAAAAACACTTTTTGCACTTGTATTAGTGTGGAAAAAACACTTTTCGCACTTGTGTTAGTGTTGAAAAACCACTTTTCGCACTTGTGTTAGTGTTGAAAAACCACTTTTCGCACTTGTGTTAGTGTTGAAAAACCACTTTTCGCACTTGTGTTAGTGTTGAAAAACCACTTTTCGCACTTGTGTTGGTGCAGGAAACCACTTTTGCACTTGTATTAGTGTGGAAAAAACACTTTTTGCACTTGTGATATTGTTGAAAAACCTCTTTTCGCACTTGTGTTAGTGTTGAAAAACCACATTTCGCACTTGTGTTAGTGTTGAAAAACCACTTTTCGCACTTGTGTTAGTGTTGAAAAACCACATTTCGCACTTGTGTTAGTGTTGAAAAACCACTTTTCGCACTTGTGTTGGTGCAGGAAACCACTTTTGCACTTGTATTAGTGTGGAAAAAACACTTTTTGCACTTGTGATATTGTTGAAAAAACACTTTTTGCACTTGTGTTAGTGTCGAAAAACCACTTTTCACACTTGTGTTAGTGTTGAAAAACCACTTTTCACACTTGTGTTGGTGCAGGAAACCACTTTTGCACTTGTATTAGTGTGGAAAAAACACTTTTTGCACTTGTGATAGTGTTGAAAAACCACTTTTCGCACTTGTGGTAGTGTTGAAAAACCACTTTTCACACTTGTGTTAGTGTTGAAAAACCACTTTTCGCACTTGTGTTGGTGCAGGAAACCACTTTTGCACTTGTATTAGTGTGGAAAAAACACTTTTCGAACTTGTGTTAGTGTTGAAAAACCACTTTTCGCACTTGTGTTAGTGTTGAAAAACCACTTTTCGCACTTGTGTTAGTGTTGAAAAACCACTTTTCGCACTTGTGTTAGGGTTGAAAAACCATTTTGGCACTTGTGTTGGTGCAGGAAACCACTTTTGCACTTGTATTAGTGTGGAAAAAACACTTTTCGCACTTGTGTTAGTGTTGAAAAACCACTTTTTGCACTTGTGTTAGTGTTGAAAAACCACATTTCGCACTTGTGTTAGTGTTGAAAAACCACGTTTCGCACTTGTGTTGGTGCAGGAAACCACTTTTGCACTTGTATTAGTGTGGAAAAAACACTTTTCGCACTTGTGTTAGTGTTGAAAAACAACTTTTCGCACTTGTGTTAGTGTTGAAAAACCACTTTTCGCACTTGTTTTGGTGCAGGAAACCACTTTTGCACTTGTATTAATGTGGAAAAACACTTTTTGCACTTGTGTTAGTGTTGAAAAACCACTTTTCGCACTTGTGTTAGTGTTGAAAAACCACTTTTGCACTTGTATTAGTGTGGAGAAAACACTTTTGGCACTTGTGTTAGTGTTGAAAAAGCACTTTTCGCACTTGTGTTAGTGTTGAAAAACAACTTTTCGCACTTGTGTTAGTGTTGAAAAACCACTTTTCGCACTTGTGTTGGTACAGGAAACCACTTTTGCACTTGTATTAGTGTGGAAAAAACACTTTTCGCACTTGTGTTAGTGATGAAAAACCACTTTTCGCACTTGTGTTAGTGTTGAAAAACCACTTTTCGCACTTGTGTTACTGTTGAAAAACCACTTTTCGCACTTGTGTTGGTGCAGGAAACCACTTTTGCACTTGTATTAGTGTGGAAAAAACACTTTTCGCACTTGTGTTAGTGTTGAAAAACCTCTTTTTGCCCTTGTGTTAGTGTTGAAAAACAACTTTTCGCACTTGTGTTAGTGTTGAAAAACCACTTTTCGCACTTGTGTTGGTGCAGGAAACCACTTTTGCACTTGTATTAGTGTGGAAAAAACACTTTTTGCACTTGTGATAGTGTTGAAAAACCACTTTTCGCACTTGTGTTAGTGTTGAAAAACCACTTTTCGCACGTGTGTTAGTGTTGAAAAACCACTTTTCACACTTGTGTTGGTGCAGGAAACCACTTTTGCACTTGTATTAGTGTGGAAAAAACACTTTTTGCACTTGTGATAGTGTTGAAAAACCACTTTTCGCACTTGTGTTAGTGTTGAAAAACCACTTTTCGCACTTGTGTTAGTGTCGAAAAACCACTTTTCACACTTGTGTTAGTGTTGAAAAACCACTTTTCACACTTGTGTTGGTGCAGGAAACCACTTTTGCACTTGTATTAGTGTGGAAAAAACACTTTTTGCACTTGTGATAGTGTTGAAAAACCACTTTTCGCACTTGTGTTAGTGTTGAAAAACTACTTTTCGCACTTGTGTTAGTGTTGAAAAACCACTTTTCGCACTTGTGTTGGGGCAGGAAACCACTTTTGCACTTGTATTAGTGTGGAAAAAACACTTTTCGAACTTGTGTTAGTGTTGAAAAACCACTTTTCGCACTTGTGTTAGTGTTGAAAAACCACTTTTCGCACTTGTGTTAGTGTTGAAAAACCACTTTTCGCACTTGTGTTGGTGCAGGAAACCACTTTTGCACTTGTATTAGTGTGGAAAAAACACTTTTTGCACTTGTGATAGTGTTGAAAAACCACTTTTCGCACTTGTGTTAGTGTTGAAAAACCACATTTCGCACTTGTGTTAGTGTTGAAAAACCACTTTTCGCACTTGTGTTGGTGCAGGAAACCACTTTTGCACTTGTATTAGTGTGGAAAAAACACTTTTCGCACTTGTGTTAGTGTTGAAAAACCACTTTTCGCACTTGTGTTAGTGTTGAAAAACCACTTTTTGCACTTGTGTTAGTGTTGAAAAACCACTTATCGCACTTGTGTTGGTGCAGGAAACCACTTTTGCACTTGTATTAGTGTGGAAAAAACACTTTTTGCACTTGTATTAGTGTGGAAAAAACACTTTTCGCACTTGTGTTAGTGTTGAAAAACCACTTTTCGCACTTGTGTTAGTGTTGAAAAACCACTTTTCGCACTTGTGTTAGTGTTGAAAAACCACTTTTCGCACTTGTGTTGGTGCAGGAAACCACTTTTGCACTTGTATTAGTGTGGAAAAACACTTTTTGCACTTGTGATATTGTTGAAAAACCTCTTTTCGCACTTGTGTTAGTGTTGAAAAACCACATTTCACACTTGTGTTAGTGTTGAAAAACCACTTTTCGCACTTGTGTTAGTGTTGAAAAACCACATTTCGCACTTGTGTTAGTGTTGAAAAACCACTTTTCGCACTTGTGTTGGTGCAGGAAACCACTTTTGCACTTGTATTAGTGTGGAAAAAACACTTTTTGCACTTGTGATATTGTTGAAAAAACACTTTTTGCACTTGTGTTAGTGTCGAAAAACCACTTTTCACACTTGTGTTAGTGTTGAAAAACCACTTTTCACACTTGTGTTGGTGCAGGAAACCACTTTTGCACTTGTATTAGTGTGGAAAAAACACTTTTTGCACTTGTGATAGTGTTGAAAAACCACTTTTCGCACTTGTGGTAGTGTTGAAAAACCACTTTTCACACTTGTGTTAGTGTTGAAAAACCACTTTTCGCACTTGTGTTGGTGCAGGAAACCACTTTTGCACTTGTATTAGTGTGGAAAAAACACTTTTCGAACTTGTGTTAGTGTTGAAAAACCACTTTTCGCACTTGTGTTAGTGTTGAAAAACCACTTTTCGCACTTGTGTTAGTGTTGAAAAACCACTTTTCGCACTTGTGTTAGGGTTGGAAAACCATTTTGGCACTTGTGTTGGTGCAGGAAACCACTTTTGCACTTGTATTAGTGTGGAAAAAACACTTTTCGCACTTGTGTTAGTGTTGAAAAACCACTTTTTGCACTTGTGTTAGTGTTGAAAAACCACTTTTCGCACTTGTGTTGGTGCAGGAAACCACTTTTGCACTTGTATTAGTGTGGAAAAAACACTTTTTGCACTTGTGATAGTGTTGAAAAACCACTTTTCGCACTTGTGTTAGTGTTGAAAAACCACTTTTCGCACTTGTGTTAGTGTTGAAAAACAACTTTTCACACTTGTGTTGGTGCAGGAAACCACTTTTGCACTTGTATTAGTTTGGAAAAAACACTTTTTGCACTTGTGATAGTGTTGAAAAACCACTTTTCGCACTTGTGTTAGTGTTGAAAAACCACTTTTCGCACTTGTGTTAGTGTCGAAAAACCACTTTTCACACTTGTGTTAGTGTTGAAAAACCACTTTTCACACTTGTGTTGGTGCAGGAAACCACTTTTGCACTTGTATTAGTGTGGAAAAAACACTTTTTGCACTTGTGATAGTGTTGAAAAACCACTTTTCGCACTTGTGTTAGTGTTGAAAAACCACTTTTCGCACTTGTGTTAGTGTTGAAAAACCACTTTTCGCACTTGTGTTGGGGCAGGAAACCACTTTTGCACTTGTATTAGTGTGGAAAAAACACTTTTCGAACTTGTGTTAGTGTTGAAAAACCACTTTTCGCACTTGTGTTAGTGTTGAAAAACCACTTTTCGCACTTGTGTTAGTGTTGAAAAACCACTTTTCGCACTTGTGTTGGTGCAGGAAAGCACTTTTGCACTTGTATTAGTGTGGAAAAAACACTTTTTGCACTTGTGATAGTGTTGAAAAACCACTTTTCGCACTTGTGTTAGTGTTGAAAAACCACATTTCGCACTTGTGTTAGTGTTGAAAAACCACTTTTCGCACTTGTGTTGGTGCAGGAAACCACTTTTGCACTTGTATTAGTGTGGAAAAAACACTTTTCGCACTTGTGTTAGTGTTGAAAAACCACTTTTCGCACTTGTGTTAGTGTTGAAAAACCACTTTTTGCACTTGTGTTAGTGTTGAAAAACCACTTATCGCACTTGTGTTGGTGCAGGAAACCACTTTTGCACTTGTATTAGTGTGGAAAAAACACTTTTTGCACTTGTATTAGTGTGGAAAAAACACTTTTCGCACTTGTGTTAGTGTTGAAAAAGCACTTTTCGCACTTGTGTTAGTGTTGAAAAACCACTTTTCGCACTTGTGTTAGTGTTGAAAAACCACTTTTCGCACTTGTGTTAGTGTTGAAAAACCACTTTTCGCACTTGTGTTGGTGCAGGAAACCACTTTTGCACTTGTATTAGTGTGGAAAAAACACTTTTTGCACTTGTGATATTGTTGAAAAACCTCTTTTCGCACTTGTGTTAGTGTTGAAAAACCACATTTCGCACTTGTGTTAGTGTTGAAAAACCACTTTTCGCACTTGTGTTAGTGTTGAAAAACCACATTTCGCACTTGTGTTCGTGTTGAAAAACCACTTTTCGCACTTGTGTTGGTGCAGGAAACCACTTTTGCACTTGTATTAGTGTGGAAAAAACACTTTTTGCACTTGTGATATTGTTGAAAAAACACTTTTTGCACTTGTGTTAGTGTCGAAAAACCACTTTTCACACTTGTGTTAGTGTTGAAAAACCACTTTTCACACTTGTGTTGGTGCAGGAAACCACTTTTGCACTTGTATTAGTGTGGAAAAAACACTTTTTGCACTTGTGATAGTGTTGAAAAACCACTTTTCGCACTTGTGGTAGTGTTGAAAAACCACTTTTCACACTTGTGTTAGTGTTGAAAAACCACTTTTCGCACTTGTGTTGGTGCAGGAAACCACTTTTGCACTTGTATTAGTGTGGAAAAAACACTTTTCGAACTTGTGTTAGTGTTGAAAAACCACTTTTCGCACTTGTGTTAGTGTTGAAAAACCACTTTTCGCACTTGTGTTAGTGTTGAAAAACCACTTTTCGCACTTGTGTTAGGGTTGAAAAACCATTTTGGCACTTGTGTTGGTGCAGGAAACCACTTTTGCACTTGTATTAGTGTGGAAAAAACACTTTTCGCACTTGTGTTAGTGTTGAAAAACCACTTTTTGCACTTGTGTTAGTGTTGAAAAACCACATTTCGCACTTGTGTTAGTGTTGAAAAACCACGTTTCGCACTTGTGTTGGTGCAGGAAACCACTTTTGCACTTGTATTAGTGTGGAAAAAACACTTTTCGCACTTGTGTTAGTGTTGAAAAACAACTTTTCGCACTTGTGTTAGTGTTGAAAAACCACTTTTCGCACTTGTGTTGGTGCAGGAAACCACTTTTGCACTTGTATTAGTGTGGAAAAAACACTTTTTGCACTTGTGATAGTGTTGAAAAACCACTTTTCGCACTTGTGTTAGTGTTGAAAAACCACTTTTCGCACTTGTGTTAGTGTTGAAAAACCACTTTTCACACTTGTGTTGGTGCAGGAAACCACTTTTGCACTTGTATTAGTGTGGAAAAAACACTTTTTGCACTTGTGATAGTGTTGAAAAACCACTTTTCGCACTTGTGTTAGTGTTGAAAAACCACTTTTCGCACTTGTGTTAGTGTCGAAAAACCACTTTTCACACTTGTGTTAGTGTTGAAAAACCACTTTTCACACTTGTGTTAGTGTTGAAAAACCACATTTCACACTTGTGTTGGTGCAGGAAACCACTTTTGCATTTGTATTAGTGTGGAAAAAACACTTTTTGCACTTGTGATAGTGTTGAAAAACCACTTTTCGCACTTGTGTTAGTGTTGAAAAACCACTTTTCGCACTTGTGTTAGTGTTGAAAAACCACTTTTCGCACTTGTGTTGGGGCAGGAAACCACTTTTGCACTTTTATTAGTGTGGAAAAAACACTTTTCGCACTTGTGTTAGTGTTGAAAAACCACTTTTCGCACTTGTGTTAGTGTTGAAAAACCACTTTTCGCACTTGTGTTAGTGTTGAAAAACCACTTTTCGCACTTGTGTTAGTGTTGAAAAACCACTTTTTGCACTTGTGTTAGTGTTGAAAAACCACTTTTCGCACTTGGGTTGGTGCAGGAAACCACTTTTGCACTTGTATTAGTGTGGAAAAAACACTTTTTGCACTTGTGATGGTGTTGAAAAACCACTTTTCGCACTTGTGTTAGTGTTGAAAAACCACTTTTCAAACTTGTGTTAGTGTTGAAAAACCACTTTTCGCACTTGTGTTGGTGCAGGAAACCAATTTTGCACTTGTATTAGTGTGGACAAAACACTTTTCGCACTTGTGTTAGTGTTGAAAAACCACTTTTCACACTTGTGTTAGTGTTGAAAAACCACTTTTCACACTTGTGTTAGTGTTGAAAAACCACTTTTCGCACTTGTGTTGGTGCAGGAAACCACTTTTGCACTTGTATTAGTGTGGAAAAAACACTTATCGCACTTGTGTTAGTGTTGAAAAACCACTTTTCGCACTTGTGTTAGTGTTGAAAAACCACTTTTCGCACTTGTGTTAGTGTTGAAAAACCACTTTTCGCACTTGTGTTGGTGCAGGAAACCACTTTTGCACTTGTATTAGTGTGGAAAAAACACTTTTCGCACTTGTGTTAGTGTTGAAAAACCACTTTTCGCAGTTGTGTTAGTGTTGAAAAACCACTTTTCCCACTTGTGTTAGTGTTGAAAAACCACTTTTCGCACTTGTGTTGGTGCAGGAAACCACTTTTGCACTTGTATTAGTGTGGAAAAAACACTTTTTGCACTTGTGATAGTGTTGAAAAACCACTTTTCGCACTTGTGTTAGTGTTGAAAAACCACTTTTCGCACTTGTGTTAGGGTTGAAAAACCATTTTGGCACTTGTGTTGGTGCAGGAAACCACTTTTGCACTTGTATTAGTGTGGAAAAAACACTTTTCGCACTTGTGTTAGTGTTGAAAAACCACTTTTTGCACTTGTGTTAGTGTTGAAAAACCACATTTCGCACTTGTGTTAGTGTTGAAAAACCACGTTTCGCACTTGTGTTGGTGCAGGAAACCACTTTTGCACTTGTATTAGTGTGGAAAAAACACTTTTCGCACTTGTGTTAGTGTTGAAAAACCACTTTTCGCACTTGTGTTAGTGTTGAAAAACAACTTTTCGCACTTGTGTTAGTGTTGAAAAACCACTTTTCGCACTTGTGTTGGTGCAGGAAACCACTTTTGCACTTGTATTAGTGTGGAAAAAACACTTTTTGCACTTGTGATAGTGTTGAAAAACCACTTTTCGCACTTGTGTTAGTGTTGAAAAACCACTTTTCGCACTTGTGTTAGTGTTGAAAAACCACTTTTCACACTTGTGTTGGTGCAGGAAACCACTTTTGCACTTGTATTAGTGTGGAAAAAACACTTTTTGCACTTGTGATAGTGTTGAAAAACCACTTTTCGCACTTGTGTTAGTGTTGAAAAACCACTTTTCGCACTTGTGTTAGTGTCGAAAAACCACTTTTCACACTTGTGTTAGTGTTGAAAAACCACTTTTCACACTTGTGTTGGTGCAGGAAACCACTTTTGCACTTGTATTAGTGTGGAAAAAACACTTTTTGCACTTGTGATAGTGTTGAAAAACCACTTTTCGCACTTGTGTTAGTGTTGAAAAACCACATTTCGCACTTGTGTTAGTGTTGAAAAACCACTTTTCGCACTTGTGTTGGTGCAGGAAACCACTTTTGCACTTGTATTAGTGTGGAAAAAACACTTTTCGCACTTGTGTTAGTGTTGAAAAACCACTTTTCGCACTTGTGTTAGTGTTGAAAAACCACTTTTCGCACTTGTGTTAGTGTTGAGAAACCACTTATCGCACTTGTGTTGGTGCAGGAAACCACTTTTGCACTTGTATTAGTGTGTAAAAAACACTTTTTGCACTTGTATTAGTGTGGAAAAAACACTTTTCGCACTTGTGTTAGTGTTGAAAAACCACTTTTCGCACTTGTGTTAGTGTTGAAAAACCACTTTTCGCACTTGTGTTAGTGTTGAAAAACCACTTTTCGCACTTGTGTTAGTGTTGAAAAACCACTTTTCGCACTTGTGTTGGTGCAGGAAACCACTTTTGCACTTGTATTAGTGTGGAAAAAACACTTTTTGCACTTGTGATAGTGTTGAAAAACCACTTTTCGCACTTGTGTTAGTGGTGAAAAACCACATTTCGCACTTGTGTTAGTGTTGAAAAACCACGTTTCGCACTTGTGTTGGTGCAGGAAACCACTTTTGCACTTGTATTAGTGTGGAGAAAACACTTTTCGCACTTGTGTTAGTGTTGAAAAACCACTTTTCGCACTTGTGTTAGTGTTGAAAAACAACTTTTCGCACTTGTGTTAGTGTTGAAAAACCACTTTTCGCACTTGTGTTGGTACAGGAAACCACTTTTGCACTTGTATTAGTGTGGAAAAAACACTTTTCGCACTTGTGTTAGTGTTGAAAAACCACTTTTCGCACTTGTGTTAGTGTTGAAAAACCACTTTTCGCACTTGTGTTACTGTTGAAAAACCACTTTTCGCACTTGTGTTGGTGCAGGAAACCACTTTTGCACTTGTATTAGTGTGGAAAAAACACTTTTCGCACTTGTGTTAGTGTTGAAAAACCACTTTTTGCACTTGTGTTAGTGTTGAAAAACAACTTTTCGCACTTGTGTTAGTGTTGAAAAACCACTTTTCGCACTTGTGTTGGTGCAGGAAACCACTTTTGCATTTGTATTAGTGTGGAAAAAACACTTTTTGCACTTGTGATAGTGTTGAAAAACCACTTCGCACTTGTGTTAGTGTTGAAAAACCACTTTTTGCACTTGTGTTAGTGTTGAAAAACCACTTTTCACACTTGTGTTGGTGCAGGAAACCACTTTTGCACTTGTATTAGTGTGGAAAAAACACTTTTTTCACTTGTGATAGTGTTGAAAAACCACTTTTCGCACTTGTGTTAGTGTTGAAAAACCACTTTTCGCACTTGTGTTAGTGTCGAAAAACCACTTTTCACACTTGTGTTAGTGTTGAAAAACCACTTTTCACACTTGTGTTGGTGCAGGAAACCACTTTTGCACTTGTATTAGTGTGGAAAAAACACTTTTTGCACTTGTGATAGTGTTGAAAAACCACTTTTCGCACTTGTGTTAGTGTTGAAAAACCACTTTTCGCACTTGTGTTAGTGTTGAAAAACCACTTTTCGCACTTGTGTTGGGGCAGGAAACCACTTTTGCACTTGTATTAGTGTGGAAAAAACACTTTTCGAACTTGTGTTAGTGTTGAAAAACCACTTTTCGCACTTGTGTTAGTGTTGAAAAACCACTTTTCGCACTTGTGTTAGTGTTGAAAAACCACTTTTCGCACTTGTGTTGGTGCAGGAAACCACTTTTGCACTTGTATTAGTGTGGAAAAAACACTTTTCGCACTTGTGTTACTGTTGAAAAACCACTTTTCGCACTTGTGTTGGTGCAGGAAACCACTTTTGCACTTGTATTAGTGTGGAAAAAACACTTTTCGCACTTGTGTTAGTGTTGAAAAACCACTTTTTGCACTTGTGTTAGTGTTGAAAAACAACTTTTCGCACTTGTGTTAGTGTTGAAAAACCACTTTTCGCACTTGTGTTGGTGCAGGAAACCACTTTTGCATTTGTATTAGTGTGGAAAAAACACTTTTTGCACTTGTGATAGTGTTGAAAAACCACTTCGCACTTGTGTTAGTGTTGAAAAACCACTTTTTGCACTTGTGTTAGTGTTGAAAAACCACTTTTCACACTTGTGTTGGTGCAGGAAACCACTTTTGCACTTGTATTAGTGTGGAAAAAACACTTTTTTCACTTGTGATAGTGTTGAAAAACCACTTTTCGCACTTGTGTTAGTGTTGAAAAACCACTTTTCGCACTTGTGTTAGTGTCGAAAAACCACTTTTCACACTTGTGTTAGTGTTGAAAAACCACTTTTCACACTTGTGTTGGTGCAGGAAACCACTTTTGCACTTGTATTAGTGTGGAAAAAACACTTTTTGCACTTGTGATAGTGTTGAAAAACCACTTTTCGCACTTGTGTTAGTGTTGAAAAACCACTTTTCGCACTTGTGTTAGTGTTGAAAAACCACTTTTCGCACTTGTGTTGGGGCAGGAAACCACTTTTGCACTTGTATTAGTGTGGAAAAAACACTTTTCGAACTTGTGTTAGTGTTGAAAAACCACTTTTCGCACTTGTGTTAGTGTTGAAAAACCACTTTTCGCACTTGTGTTAGTGTTGAAAAACCACTTTTCGCACTTGTGTTGGTGCAGGAAACCACTTTTGCACTTGTATTAGTGTGGAAAAAACACTTTTCGCACTTGTGTTAGTGTTGAAAAACCACTTTTCGCACTTGTGTTAGTGTTGAAAAACCACTTTTTGCACTTGTGTTAGTGTTGAAAAACCACTTATTGCACTTGTGTTGGTGCAGGAAACCACTTTTGCACTTGTATTAGTGTGGAAAAAACACTTTTTGCACTTGTATTAGTGTGGAAAAAACACTTTTCGCACTTGTGTTAGTGTTGAAAAACCACTTTTCGCACTTGTGTTAGTGTTGAAAAACCACTTTTTGCACTTGTGTTAGTGTTGAAAAACCACTTTTCGCACTTGTGTTAGTGTTGAAAAACCACTTTTCGCACTTGTGTTAGTGTTGAAAAACCACTTTTCGCACTTGTGTTGGTGCAGGAAACCACTTTTGCACTTGTATTAGTGTGGAAAAAACACTTTTTGCACTTGTGATATTGTTGAAAAACCTCTTTTCGCACTTGTGTTAGTGTTGAAAAACCACATTTCGCACTTGTGTTAGTGTTGAAAAACCACTTTTCGCACTTGTGTTAGTGTTGAAAAACCACATTTCGTACTTGTGTTAGTGTTGAAAAACCACTTTTCGCACTTGTGTTGGTGCAGGAAACCACTTTTGCACTTGTATTAGTGTGGAAAAAACACTTTTTGCACTTGTGATATTGTTGAAAAAACACTTTTTGCACTTGTGTTAGTGTCGAAAAACCACTTTTCACACTTGTGTTAGTGTTGAAAAACCACTTTTCACACTTGTGTTGGTGCAGGAAACCACTTTTGCACTTGTATTAGTGTGGAAAAAACACTTTTTGCACTTGTGATAGTGTTGAAAAACCACTTTTCGCACTTGTGGTAGTGTTGAAAAACCACTTTTCACATTTGTGTTAGTGTTGAAAAACCACTTTTCGCACTTGTGTTGGTGCAGGAAACCACTTTTGCACTTGTATTAGTGTGGAAAAAACACTTTTCGAACTTGTGTTAGTGTTGAAAAACAACTTTTCGCACTTGTGTTAGTGTTGAAAAACCACTTTTCGCACTTGTGTTGGTGCAGGAAACCACTTTTGCACTTGTATTAGTGTGGAAAAAACACTTTTTGCACTTGTGATAGTGTTGAAAAACCACTTTTCGCACTTGTGTTAGTGTTGAAAAACCACTTTTCGCACTTGTGTTAGTGTTGAAAAACCACTTTTCACACTTGTGTTGGTGCAGGAAACCACTTTTGCACTTGTATTAGTGTGGAAAAAACACTTTTTGCACTTGTGATAGTGTTGAAAAACCACTTTTCGCACTTGTGTTAGTGTTGAAAAACCACTTTTCGCACTTGTGTTAGTGTCGAAAAACCACTTTTCACACTTGTGTTAGTGTTGAAAAACCACTTTTCACACTTGTGTTAGTGTTGAAAAACCACTTTTCACACTTGTGTTGGTGCAGGAAACCACTTTTGCATTTGTATTAGTGTGGAAAAAACACTTTTTGCACTTGTGATAGTGTTGAAAAACCACTTTTCGCACTTGTGTTAGTGTTGAAAAACCACTTTTCGCACTTGTGTTAGTGTTGAAAAACCACTTTTCGCACTTGTGTTGGGGCAGGAAACCACTTTTGCACTTTTATTAGTGTGGAAAAAACACTTTTCGCACTTGTGTTAGTGTTGAAAAACCACTTTTCGCACTTGTGTTAGTGTTGAAAAACCACTTTTCGCACTTGTGTTAGTGTTGAAAAACCACTTTTCGCACTTGTGTTAGTGTTGAAAAACCACTTTTTGCACTTGTGTTAGTGTTGAAAAACCACTTTTCGCACTTGGGTTGGTGCAGGAAACCACTTTTGCACTTGTATTAGTGTGGAAAAAACACTTTTTGCACTTGTGATGGTGTTGAAAAACCACTTTTCGCACTTGTGTTAGTGTTGAAAAACCACTTTTCAAACTTGTGTTAGTGTTGAAAAACCACTTTTCGCACTTGTGTTGGTGCAGGAAACCAATTTTGCACTTGTATTAGTGTGGACAAAACACTTTTCGCACTTGTGTTAGTGTTGAAAAACCACTTTTCACACTTGTGTTAGTGTTGAAAAACCACTTTTCACACTTGTGTTAGTGTTGAAAAACCACTTTTCGCACTTGTGTTGGTGCAGGAAACCACTTTTGCACTTGTATTAGTGTGGAAAAAACACTTATCGCACTTGTGTTAGTGTTGAAAAACCACTTTTCGCACTTGTGTTAGTGTTGAAAAACCACTTTTCGCACTTGTGTTAGTGTTGAAAAACCACTTTTCGCACTTGTGTTGGTGGAGGAAACCACTTTTGCACTTGTATTAGTGTGGAAAAAACACTTTTCGCACTTGTGTTAGTGTTGAAAAACCACTTTTTGCACTTGTGTTAGTGTTGAAAAACCACTTTTCGCACTTGTGTTAGTGTTGAAAAACCACTTTTCGCACTTGTGTTGGTGCAGGAAACCACTTTTGCACTTGTATTAGTGTGGAAAAAACACTTTTCGCACTTGTGTTAGTGTTGAAAAACCACTTTTCGCAGTTGTGTTAGTGTTGAAAAACCACTTTTCCCACTTGTGTTAGTGTTGAAAAACCACTTTTCGCACTTGTGTTGGTGCAGGAAACCACTTTTGCACTTGTATTAGTGTGGAAAAAACACTTTTTGCACTTGTGATAGTGTTGAAAAACCACTTTTCGCACTTGTGTTAGTGTTGAAAAACCACTTTTCGCACTTGTGTTAGGGTTGAAAAACCATTTTGGCACTTGTGTTGGTGCAGGAAACCACTTTTGCACTTGTATTAGTGTGGAAAAAACACTTTTCGCACTTGTGTTAGTGTTGAAAAACCACTTTTTGCACTTGTGTTAGTGTTGAAAAACCACATTTCGCACTTGTGTTAGTGTTGAAAAACCACGTTTCGCACTTGTGTTGGTGCAGGAAACCACTTTTGCA
The DNA here is from genome assembly GCF_964187855.1 of Myxine glutinosa. Lineage (NCBI taxonomy): Eukaryota > Metazoa > Chordata > Myxini > Myxiniformes > Myxinidae > Myxine > Myxine glutinosa. Next base: position 17,352,002 of record NC_136268.1, read on the forward strand.
CTTGTATTAGTGTGGAAAAAACACTTCGCACTTGTGTTAGTGTTGAAAAACCACTTTTCGCACTTGTGTTAGTGTTGAAAAACAACTTTTCGCACTTGTGTTAGTGTTGAAAAACCACTTTTCGCACTTGTGTTGGTGCAGGAAACCACTTTTGCACTTGTATTAGTGTGGAAAAAACACTTTTTGCACTTGTGATAGTGTTGAAAAACCACTTTTCGCACTTGTGTTAGTGTCGAAAAACCACTTTTCACACTTGTGTTAGTGTTGAAAAACCACTTTTCACACTTGTGTTAGTGTTGAAAAACCACTTTTCACACTTGTGTTGGTGCAGGAAACCACTTTTGCATTTGTATTAGTGTGGAAAAAACACTTTTTGCACTTGTGATAGTGTTGAAAAACCACTTTTCGCACTTGTGTTAGTGTTGAAAAACCACTTTTCGCACTTGTGTTAGTGTTGAAAAACCACTTTTCGCACTTGTGTTGGGGCAGGAAACCACTTTTGCACTTTTATTAGTGTGGAAAAAACACTTTTCGCACTTGTGTTAGTGTTGAAAAACCACTTTTCGCACTTGTGTTAGTGTTGAAAAACCACTTTTCGCACTTGTGTTAGTGTTGAAAAACCACTTTTCGCACTTGTGTTAGTGTTGAAAAACCACTTTTTGCACTTGTGTTAGTGTTGAAAAACCACTTTTCGCACTTGGGTTGGTGCAGGAAACCACTTTTGCACTTGTATTAGTGTGGAAAAAACACTTTTTGCACTTGTGATGGTGTTGAAAAACCACTTTTCGCACTTGTGTTAGTGTTGAAAAACCACTTTTCAAACTTGTGTTAGTGTTGAAAAACCACTTTTCGCACTTGTGTTGGTGCAGGAAACCAATTTTGCACTTGTATTAGTGTGGACAAAACACTTTTCGCACTTGTGTTAGTGTTGAAAAACCACTTTTCACACTTGTGTTAGTGTTGAAAAACCACTTTTCACACTTGTGTTAGTGTTGAAAAACCACTTTTCGCACTTGTGTTGGTGCAGGAAACCACTTTTGCACTTGTATTAGTGTGGAAAAAACACTTATCGCACTTGTGTTAGTGTTGAAAAACCACTTTTCGCACTTGTGTTAGTGTTGAAAAACCACTTTTCGCACTTGTGTTAGTGTTGAAAAACCACTTTTCGCACTTGTGTTGGTGGAGGAAACCACTTTTGCACTTGTATTAGTGTGGAAAAAACACTTTTCGCACTTGTGTTAGTGTTGAAAAACCACTTTTTGCACTTGTGTTAGTGTTGAAAAACCACTTTTCGCACTTGTGTTAGTGTTGAAAAACCACTTTTCGCACTTGTGTTGGTGCAGGAAACCACTTTTGCACTTGTATTAGTGTGGAAAAAACACTTTTCGCACTTGTGTTAGTGTTGAAAAACCACTTTTCGCAGTTGTGTTAGTGTTGAAAAACCACTTTTCCCACTTGTGTTAGTGTTGAAAAACCACTTTTCGCACTTGTGTTGGTGCAGGAAACCACTTTTGCACTTGTATTAGTGTGGAAAAAACACTTTTTGCACTTGTGATAGTGTTGAAAAACCACTTTTCGCACTTGTGTTAGTGTTGAAAAACCACTTTTCGCACTTGTGTTAGGGTTGAAAAACCATTTTGGCACTTGTGTTGGTGCAGGAAACCACTTTTGCACTTGTATTAGTGTGGAAAAAACACTTTTCGCACTTGTGTTAGTGTTGAAAAACCACTTTTTGCACTTGTGTTAGTGTTGAAAAACCACATTTCGCACTTGTGTTAGTGTTGAAAAACCACGTTTCGCACTTGTGTTGGTGCAGGAAACCACTTTTGCACTTGTATTAGTGTGGAAAAAACACTTTTCGCACTTGTGTTAGTGTTGAAAAACCACTTTTCACACTTGTGTTAGTGTTGAAAAACAACTTTTCGCACTTGTGTTAGTGTTGAAAAACCACTTTTCGCACTTGTGTTGGTGCAGGAAACCACTTTTGCACTTGTATTAGTGTGGAAAAAACACTTTTTGCACTTGTGATAGTGTTGAAAAACCACTTTTCGCACTTGTGTTAGTGTTGAAAAACCACTTTTCGCACTTGTGTTAGTGTTGAAAAACCACTTTTCACACTTGTGTTGGTGCAGGAAACCACTTTTGCACTTGTATTAGTGTGGAAAAAACACTTTTTGCACTTGTGATAGTGTTGAAAAACCACTTTTCGCACTTGTGTTAGTGTTGAAAAACCACTTTTCGCACTTGTGTTAGTGTCGAAAAACCACTTTTCACACTTGTGTTAGTGTTGAAAAACCACTTTTCACACTTGTGTTGGTGCAGGAAACCACTTTTGCACTTGTATTAGTGTGGAAAAAACACTTTTTGCACTTGTGATAGTGTTGAAAAACCACTTTTCGCACTTGTGTTAGTGTTGAAAAACCACATTTCGCACTTGTGTTAGTGTTGAAAAACCACTTTTCGCACTTGTGTTGGTGCAGGAAACCACTTTTGCACTTGTATTAGTGTGGAAAAAACACTTTTCGCACTTGTGTTAGTGTTGAAAAACCACTTTTCGCACTTGTGTTAGTGTTGAAAAACCACTTTTCGCACTTGTGTTAGTGTTGAGAAACCACTTATCGCACTTGTGTTGGTGCAGGAAACCACTTTTGCACTTGTATTAGTGTGTAAAAAACACTTTTTGCACTTGTATTAGTGTGGAAAAAACACTTTTCGCACTTGTGTTAGTGTTGAAAAACCACTTTTCGCACTTGTGTTAGTGTTGAAAAACCACTTTTCGCACTTGTGTTAGTGTTGAAAAACCACTTTTCGCACTTGTGTTAGTGTTGAAAAACCACTTTTCGCACTTGTGTTGGTGCAGGAAACCACTTTTGCACTTGTATTAGTGTGGAAAAAACACTTTTTGCACTTGTGATAGTGTTGAAAAACCACTTTTCGCACTTGTGTTAGTGTTGAAAAACCACATTTCGCACTTGTGTTAGTGTTGAAAAACCACGTTTCGCACTTGTGTTGGTGCAGGAAACCACTTTTGCACTTGTATTAGTGTGGAGAAAACACTTTTCGCACTTGTGTTAGTGTTGAAAAACCACTTTTCGCACTTGTGTTAGTGTTGAAAAACAACTTTTCGCACTTGTGTTAGTGTTGAAAAACCACTTTTCGCACTTGTGTTGGTACAGGAAACCACTTTTGCACTTGTATTAGTGTGGAAAAAACACTTTTCGCACTTGTGTTAGTGTTGAAAAACCACTTTTCGCACTTGTGTTAGTGTTGAAAAACCACTTTTCGCACTTGTGTTACTGTTGAAAAACCACTTTTCGCACTTGTGTTGGTGCAGGAAACCACTTTTGCACTTGTATTAGTGTGGAAAAAACACTTTTCGCACTTGTGTTAGTGTTGAAAAACCACTTTTTGCACTTGTGTTAGTGTTGAAAAACAACTTTTCGCACTTGTGTTAGTGTTGAAAAACCACTTTTCGCACTTGTGTTGGTGCAGGAAACCACTTTTGCACTTGTATTAGTGTGGAAAAAACACTTTTTGCACTTGTGATAGTGTTGAAAAACCACTTCGCACTTGTGTTAGTGTTGAAAAACCACTTTTCGCACTTGTGTTAGTGTTGAAAAACCACTTTTCACACTTGTGTTGGTGCAGGAAACCACTTTTGCACTTGTATTAGTGTGGAAAAAACACTTTTTTCACTTGTGATAGTGTTGAAAAACCACTTTTCGCACTTGTGTTAGTGTTGAAAAACCACTTTTCGCACTTGTGTTAGTGTCGAAAAACCACTTTTCACACTTGTGTTAGTGTTGAAAAACCACTTTTCACACTTGTGTTGGTGCAGGAAACCACTTTTGCACTTGTATTAGTGTGGAAAAAACACTTTTTGCACTTGTGATAGTGTTGAAAAACCACTTTTCGCACTTGTGTTAGTGTTGAAAAACCACTTTTCGCACTTGTGTTAGTGTTGAAAAACCACTTTTCGCACTTGTGTTGGGGCAGGAAACCACTTTTGCACTTGTATTAGTGTGGAAAAAACACTTTTCGAACTTGTGTTAGTGTTGAAAAACCACTTTTCGCACTTGTGTTAGTGTTGAAAAACCACTTTTCGCACTTGTGTTAGTGTTGAAAAACCACTTTTCGCACTTGTGTTGGTGCAGGAAACCACTTTTGCACTTGTATTAGTGTGGAAAAAACACTTTTCGCACTTGTGTTAGTGTTGAAAAACCACTTTTCGCACTTGTGTTAGTGTTGAAAAACCACTTTTTGCACTTGTGTTAGTGTTGAAAAACCACTTATCGCACTTGTGTTGGTGCAGGAAACCACTTTTGCACTTGTATTAGTGTGGAAAAAACACTTTTTGCACTTGTATTAGTGTGGAAAAAACACTTTTCGCACTTGTGTTAGTGTTGAAAAACCACTTTTCGCACTTGTGTTAGTGTTGAAAAACCACTTTTTGCACTTGTGTTAGTGTTGAAAAACCACTTTTCGCACTTGTGTTAGTGTTGAAAAACCACTTTTCGCACTTGTGTTAGTGTTGAAAAACCACTTTTCGCACTTGTGTTGGTGCAGGAAACCACTTTTGCACTTGTATTAGTGTGGAAAAAACACTTTTTGCACTTGTGATATTGTTGAAAAACCTCTTTTCGCACTTGTGTTAGTGTTGAAAAACCACATTTCGCACTTGTGTTAGTGTTGAAAAACCACTTTTCGCACTTGTGTTAGTGTTGAAAAACCACATTTCGTACTTGTGTTAGTGTTGAAAAACCACTTTTCGCACTTGTGTTGGTGCAGGAAACCACTTTTGCACTTGTATTAGTGTGGAAAAAACACTTTTTGCACTTGTGATATTGTTGAAAAAACACTTTTTGCACTTGTGTTAGTGTCGAAAAACCACTTTTCACACTTGTGTTAGTGTTGAAAAACCACTTTTCACACTTGTGTTGGTGCAGGAAACCACTTTTGCACTTGTATTAGTGTGGAAAAAACACTTTTTGCACTTGTGATAGTGTTGAAAAACCACTTTTCGCACTTGTGGTAGTGTTGAAAAACCACTTTTCACATTTGTGTTAGTGTTGAAAAACCACTTTTCGCACTTGTGTTGGTGCAGGAAACCACTTTTGCACTTGTATTAGTGTGGAAAAAACACTTTTCGAACTTGTGTTAGTGTTGAAAAACCACTTTTCGCACTTGTGTTAGTGTTGAAAAACCACTTTTCGCACTTGTGTTAGTGTTGAAAAACCACTTTTCGCACTTGTGTTAGGGTTGAAAAACCATTTTGGCACTTGTGTTGGTGCAGGAAACCACTTTTGCACTTGTATTAGTGTGGAAAAAACACTTTTCGCACTTGTGTTAGTGTTGAAAAACCACTTTTTGCACTTGTGTTAGTGTTGAAAAACCACATTTAGCACTTGTGTTAGTGTTGAAAAACCATGTTTCGCACTTGTGTTGGTGCAGGAAACCACTTTTGCACTTGTATTAGTGTGGAAAAAACACTTTTCGCACTTGTGTTAGTGTTGAAAAACAACTTTTCGCACTTGTGTTAGTGTTGAAAAACCACTTTTCGCACTTGTGTTGGTGCAGGAAACCACTTTTGCACTTGTATTAGTGTGGAAAAAACACTTTTTGCACTTGTGTTAGTGTTGAAAAACCACTTTTCGCAATTTTGTTAGTGTTGAAAAACCACTTTTGCACTTGTATTAGTGTGGAGAAAACACTTTTGGCACTTGTGTTAGTGTTGAAAAAGCACTTTTCGCACTTGTGTTAGTGTTGAAAAACAACTTTTCGCACTTGTGTTAGTGTTGAAAAACCACTTTTCGCACTTGTGTTGGTACAGGAAACCACTTTTGCACTTGTATTAGTGTGGAAAAAACACTTTTCGCACTTGTGTTAGTGTTGAAAAACCACTTTTCGCACTTGTGTTAGTGTTGAAAAACCACTTTTCGCACTTGTGTTACTGTTGAAAAACCACTTTTCGCACTTGTGTTGGTGCAGGAAACCACTTTTGCACTTGTATTAGTGTGGAAAAAACACTTTTCGCACTTGTGTTAGTGTTGAAAAACCTCTTTTTGCCCTTGTGTTAGTGTTGAAAAACAACTTTTCGCACTTGTGTTAGTGTTGAAAAACCACTTTTCGCACTTGTGTTGGTGCAGGAAACCACTTTTGCACTTGTATTAGTGTGGAAAAAACACTTTTTGCACTTGTGATAGTGTTGAAAAACCACTTTTTGCACTTGTGATAGTGTTGAAAAACCACTTTTCGCACTTGTGTTAGTGTTGAAAAACCACTTTTCGCACTTGTGTTAGTGTTGAAAAACCACTTTTCGCACTTGTGTTGGGGCAGGAAACCACTTTTGCACTTGTATTAGTGTGGAAAAAACACTTTTCGAACTTGTGTTAGTGTTGAAAAACCACTTTTCGCACTTGTGTTAGTGTTGAAAAACCACTTTTCGCACTTGTGTTAGTGTTGAAAAACCACTTTTCGCACTTGTGTTGGTGCAGGAAAGCACTTTTGCACTTGTATTAGTGTGGAAAAAACACTTTTTGCACTTGTGATAGTGTTGAAAAACCACTTTTCGCACTTGTGTTAGTGTTGAAAAACCACATTTCGCACTTGTGTTAGTGTTGAAAAACCACTTTTCGCACTTGTGTTGGTGCAGGAAACCACTTTTGCACTTGTATTAGTGTGGAAAAAACACTTTTCGCACTTGTGTTAGTGTTGAAAAACCACTTTTCGCACTTGTGTTAGTGTTGAAAAACCACTTTTTGCACTTGTGTTAGTGTTGAAAAACCACTTATCGCACTTGTGTTGGTGCAGGAAACCACTTTTGCACTTGTATTAGTGTGGAAAAAACACTTTTTGCACTTGTATTAGTGTGGAAAAAACACTTTTCGCACTTGTGTTAGTGTTGAAAAAGCACTTTTCGCACTTGTGTTAGTGTTGAAAAACCACTTTTCGCACTTGTGTTAGTGTTGAAAAACCACTTTTCGCACTTGTGTTAGTGTTGAAAAACCACTTTTCGCACTTGTGTTGGTGCAGGAAACCACTTTTGCACTTGTATTAGTGTGGAAAAAACACTTTTTGCACTTGTGATATTGTTGAAAAACCTCTTTTCGCACTTGTGTTAGTGTTGAAAAACCACATTTCGCACTTGTGTTAGTGTTGAAAAACCACTTTTCGCACTTGTGTTAGTGTTGAAAAACCACATTTCGCACTTGTGTTCGTGTTGAAAAACCACTTTTCGCACTTGTGTTGGTGCAGGAAACCACTTTTGCACTTGTATTAGTGTGGAAAAAACACTTTTTGCACTTGTGATATTGTTGAAAAAACACTTTTTGCACTTGTGTTAGTGTCGAAAAACCACTTTTCACACTTGTGTTAGTGTTGAAAAACCACTTTTCACACTTGTGTTGGTGCAGGAAACCACTTTTGCACTTGTATTAGTGTGGAAAAAACACTTTTTGCACTTGTGATAGTGTTGAAAAACCACTTTTCGCACTTGTGGTAGTGTTGAAAAACCACTTTTCACACTTGTGTTAGTGTTGAAAAACCACTTTTCGCACTTGTGTTGGTGCAGGAAACCACTTTTGCACTTGTATTAGTGTGGAAAAAACACTTTTCGAACTTGTGTTAGTGTTGAAAAACCACTTTTCGCACTTGTGTTAGTGTTGAAAAACCACTTTTCGCACTTGTGTTAGTGTTGAAAAACCACTTTTCGCACTTGTGTTAGGGTTGAAAAACCATTTTGGCACTTGTGTTGGTGCAGGAAACCACTTTTGCACTTGTATTAGTGTGGAAAAAACACTTTTCGCACTTGTGTTAGTGTTGAAAAACCACTTTTTGCACTTGTGTTAGTGTTGAAAAACCACATTTCGCACTTGTGTTAGTGTTGAAAAACCACGTTTCGCACTTGTGTTGGTGCAGGAAACCACTTTTGCACTTGTATTAGTGTGGAAAAAACACTTTTCGCACTTGTGTTAGTGTTGAAAAACAACTTTTCGCACTTGTGTTAGTGTTGAAAAACCACTTTTCGCACTTGTGTTGGTGCAGGAAACCACTTTTGCACTTGTATTAGTGTGGAAAAAACACTTTTTGCACTTGTGATAGTGTTGAAAAACCACTTTTCGCACTTGTGTTAGTGTTGAAAAACCACTTTTCGCACTTGTGTTAGTGTTGAAAAACCACTTTTCACACTTGTGTTGGTGCAGGAAACCACTTTTGCACTTGTATTAGTGTGGAAAAAACACTTTTTGCACTTGTGATAGTGTTGAAAAACCACTTTTCGCACTTGTGTTAGTGTTGAAAAACCACTTTTCGCACTTGTGTTAGTGTCGAAAAACCACTTTTCACACTTGTGTTAGTGTTGAAAAACCACTTTTCACACTTGTGTTAGTGTTGAAAAACCACATTTCACACTTGTGTTGGTGCAGGAAACCACTTTTGCATTTGTATTAGTGTGGAAAAAACACTTTTTGCACTTGTGATAGTGTTGAAAAACCACTTTTCGCACTTGTGTTAGTGTTGAAAAACCACTTTTCGCACTTGTGTTAGTGTTGAAAAACCACTTTTCGCACTTGTGTTGGGGCAGGAAACCACTTTTGCACTTTTATTAGTGTGGAAAAAACACTTTTCGCACTTGTGTTAGTGTTGAAAAACCACTTTTCGCACTTGTGTTAGTGTTGAAAAACCACTTTTCGCACTTGTGTTAGTGTTGAAAAACCACTTTTCGCACTTGTGTTAGTGTTGAAAAACCACTTTTTGCACTTGTGTTAGTGTTGAAAAACCACTTTTCGCACTTGGGTTGGTGCAGGAAACCACTTTTGCACTTGTATTAGTGTGGAAAAAACACTTTTTGCACTTGTGATGGTGTTGAAAAACCACTTTTCGCACTTGTGTTAGTGTTGAAAAACCACTTTTCAAACTTGTGTTAGTGTTGAAAAACCACTTTTCGCACTTGTGTTGGTGCAGGAAACCAATTTTGCACTTGTATTAGTGTGGACAAAACACTTTTCGCACTTGTGTTAGTGTTGAAAAACCACTTTTCACACTTGTGTTAGTGTTGAAAAACCACTTTTCACACTTGTGTTAGTGTTGAAAAACCACTTTTCGCACTTGTGTTGGTGCAGGAAACCACTTTTGCACTTGTATTAGTGTGGAAAAAACACTTATCGCACTTGTGTTAGTGTTGAAAAACCACTTTTCGCACTTGTGTTAGTGTTGAAAAACCACTTTTCGCACTTGTGTTAGTGTTGAAAAACCACTTTTCGCACTTGTGTTGGTGCAGGAAACCACTTTTGCACTTGTATTAGTGTGGAAAAAACACTTTTCGCACTTGTGTTAGTGTTGAAAAACCACTTTTCGCAGTTGTGTTAGTGTTGAAAAACCACTTTTCCCACTTGTGTTAGTGTTGAAAAACCACTTTTCGCACTTGTGTTGGTGCAGGAAACCACTTTTGCACTTGTATTAGTGTGGAAAAAACACTTTTTGCACTTGTGATAGTGTTGAAAAACCACTTTTCGCACTTGTGTTAGTGTTGAAAAACCACTTTTCGCACTTGTGTTAGGGTTGAAAAACCATTTTGGCACTTGTGTTGGTGCAGGAAACCACTTTTGCACTTGTATTAGTGTGGAAAAAACACTTTTCGCACTTGTGTTAGTGTTGAAAAACCACTTTTTGCACTTGTGTTAGTGTTGAAAAACCACATTTCGCACTTGTGTTAGTGTTGAAAAACCACGTTTCGCACTTGTGTTGGTGCAGGAAACCACTTTTGCACTTGTATTAGTGTGGAAAAAACACTTTTCGCACTTGTGTTAGTGTTGAAAAACCACTTTTCGCACTTGTGTTAGTGTTGAAAAACAACTTTTCGCACTTGTGTTAGTGTTGAAAAACCACTTTTCGCACTTGTGTTGGTGCAGGAAACCACTTTTGCACTTGTATTAGTGTGGAAAAAACACTTTTTGCACTTGTGATAGTGTTGAAAAACCACTTTTCGCACTTGTGTTAGTGTTGAAAAACCACTTTTCGCACTTGTGTTAGTGTTGAAAAACCACTTTTCACACTTGTGTTGGTGCAGGAAACCACTTTTGCACTTGTATTAGTGTGGAAAAAACACTTTTTGCACTTGTGATAGTGTTGAAAAACCACTTTTCGCACTTGTGTTAGTGTTGAAAAACCACTTTTCGCACTTGTGTTAGTGTCGAAAAACCACTTTTCACACTTGTGTTAGTGTTGAAAAACCACTTTTCACACTTGTGTTGGTGCAGGAAACCACTTTTGCACTTGTATTAGTGTGGAAAAAACACTTTTTGCACTTGTGATAGTGTTGAAAAACCACTTTTCGCACTTGTGTTAGTGTTGAAAAACCACATTTCGCACTTGTGTTAGTGTTGAAAAACCACTTTTCGCACTTGTGTTGGTGCAGGAAACCACTTTTGCACTTGTATTAGTGTGGAAAAAACACTTTTCGCACTTGTGTTAGTGTTGAAAAACCACTTTTCGCACTTGTGTTAGTGTTGAAAAACCACTTTTCGCACTTGTGTTAGTGTTGAGAAACCACTTATCGCACTTGTGTTGGTGCAGGAAACCACTTTTGCACTTGTATTAGTGTGTAAAAAACACTTTTTGCACTTGTATTAGTGTGGAAAAAACACTTTTCGCACTTGTGTTAGTGTTGAAAAACCACTTTTCGCACTTGTGTTAGTGTTGAAAAACCACTTTTCGCACTTGTGTTAGTGTTGAAAAACCACTTTTCGCACTTGTGTTAGTGTTGAAAAACCACTTTTCGCACTTGTGTTGGTGCAGGAAACCACTTTTGCACTTGTATTAGTGTGGAAAAAACACTTTTTGCACTTGTGATAGTGTTGAAAAACCACTTTTCGCACTTGTGTTAGTGGTGAAAAACCACATTTCGCACTTGTGTTAGTGTTGAAAAACCACGTTTCGCACTTGTGTTGGTGCAGGAAACCACTTTTGCACTTGTATTAGTGTGGAGAAAACACTTTTCGCACTTGTGTTAGTGTTGAAAAACCACTTTTCGCACTTGTGTTAGTGTTGAAAAACAACTTTTCGCACTTGTGTTAGTGTTGAAAAACCACTTTTCGCACTTGTGTTGGTACAGGAAACCACTTTTGCACTTGTATTAGTGTGGAAAAAACACTTTTCGCACTTGTGTTAGTGTTGAAAAACCACTTTTCGCACTTGTGTTAGTGTTGAAAAACCACTTTTCGCACTTGTGTTACTGTTGAAAAACCACTTTTCGCACTTGTGTTGGTGCAGGAAACCACTTTTGCACTTGTATTAGTGTGGAAAAAACACTTTTCGCACTTGTGTTAGTGTTGAAAAACCACTTTTTGCACTTGTGTTAGTGTTGAAAAACAACTTTTCGCACTTGTGTTAGTGTTGAAAAACCACTTTTCGCACTTGTGTTGGTGCAGGAAACCACTTTTGCATTTGTATTAGTGTGGAAAAAACACTTTTTGCACTTGTGATAGTGTTGAAAAACCACTTCGCACTTGTGTTAGTGTTGAAAAACCACTTTTTGCACTTGTGTTAGTGTTGAAAAACCACTTTTCACACTTGTGTTGGTGCAGGAAACCACTTTTGCACTTGTATTAGTGTGGAAAAAACACTTTTTTCACTTGTGATAGTGTTGAAAAACCACTTTTCGCACTTGTGTTAGTGTTGAAAAACCACTTTTCGCACTTGTGTTAGTGTCGAAAAACCACTTTTCACACTTGTGTTAGTGTTGAAAAACCACTTTTCACACTTGTGTTGGTGCAGGAAACCACTTTTGCACTTGTATTAGTGTGGAAAAAACACTTTTTGCACTTGTGATAGTGTTGAAAAACCACTTTTCGCACTTGTGTTAGTGTTGAAAAACCACTTTTCGCACTTGTGTTAGTGTTGAAAAACCACTTTTCGCACTTGTGTTGGGGCAGGAAACCACTTTTGCACTTGTATTAGTGTGGAAAAAACACTTTTCGAACTTGTGTTAGTGTTGAAAAACCACTTTTCGCACTTGTGTTAGTGTTGAAAAACCACTTTTCGCACTTGTGTTAGTGTTGAAAAACCACTTTTCGCACTTGTGTTGGTGCAGGAAACCACTTTTGCACTTGTATTAGTGTGGAAAAAACACTTTTCGCACTTGTGTTACTGTTGAAAAACCACTTTTCGCACTTGTGTTGGTGCAGGAAACCACTTTTGCACTTGTATTAGTGTGGAAAAAACACTTTTCGCACTTGTGTTAGTGTTGAAAAACCACTTTTTGCACTTGTGTTAGTGTTGAAAAACAACTTTTCGCACTTGTGTTAGTGTTGAAAAACCACTTTTCGCACTTGTGTTGGTGCAGGAAACCACTTTTGCATTTGTATTAGTGTGGAAAAAACACTTTTTGCACTTGTGATAGTGTTGAAAAACCACTTCGCACTTGTGTTAGTGTTGAAAAACCACTTTTTGCACTTGTGTTAGTGTTGAAAAACCACTTTTCACACTTGTGTTGGTGCAGGAAACCACTTTTGCACTTGTATTAGTGTGGAAAAAACACTTTTTTCACTTGTGATAGTGTTGAAAAACCACTTTTCGCACTTGTGTTAGTGTTGAAAAACCACTTTTCGCACTTGTGTTAGTGTCGAAAAACCACTTTTCACACTTGTGTTAGTGTTGAAAAACCACTTTTCACACTTGTGTTGGTGCAGGAAACCACTTTTGCACTTGTATTAGTGTGGAAAAAACACTTTTTGCACTTGTGATAGTGTTGAAAAACCACTTTTCGCACTTGTGTTAGTGTTGAAAAACCACTTTTCGCACTTGTGTTAGTGTTGAAAAACCACTTTTCGCACTTGTGTTGGGGCAGGAAACCACTTTTGCACTTGTATTAGTGTGGAAAAAACACTTTTCGAACTTGTGTTAGTGTTGAAAAACCACTTTTCGCACTTGTGTTAGTGTTGAAAAACCACTTTTCGCACTTGTGTTAGTGTTGAAAAACCACTTTTCGCACTTGTGTTGGTGCAGGAAACCACTTTTGCACTTGTATTAGTGTGGAAAAAACACTTTTCGCACTTGTGTTAGTGTTGAAAAACCACTTTTCGCACTTGTGTTAGTGTTGAAAAACCACTTTTTGCACTTGTGTTAGTGTTGAAAAACCACTTATTGCACTTGTGTTGGTGCAGGAAACCACTTTTGCACTTGTATTAGTGTGGAAAAAACACTTTTTGCACTTGTATTAGTGTGGAAAAAACACTTTTCGCACTTGTGTTAGTGTTGAAAAACCACTTTTCGCACTTGTGTTAGTGTTGAAAAACCACTTTTTGCACTTGTGTTAGTGTTGAAAAACCACTTTTCGCACTTGTGTTAGTGTTGAAAAACCACTTTTCGCACTTGTGTTAGTGTTGAAAAACCACTTTTCGCACTTGTGTTGGTGCAGGAAACCACTTTTGCACTTGTATTAGTGTGGAAAAAACACTTTTTGCACTTGTGATATTGTTGAAAAACCTCTTTTCGCACTTGTGTTAGTGTTGAAAAACCACATTTCGCACTTGTGTTAGTGTTGAAAAACCACTTTTCGCACTTGTGTTAGTGTTGAAAAACCACATTTCGTACTTGTGTTAGTGTTGAAAAACCACTTTTCGCACTTGTGTTGGTGCAGGAAACCACTTTTGCACTTGTATTAGTGTGGAAAAAACACTTTTTGCACTTGTGATATTGTTGAAAAAACACTTTTTGCACTTGTGTTAGTGTCGAAAAACCACTTTTCACACTTGTGTTAGTGTTGAAAAACCACTTTTCACACTTGTGTTGGTGCAGGAAACCACTTTTGCACTTGTATTAGTGTGGAAAAAACACTTTTTGCACTTGTGATAGTGTTGAAAAACCACTTTTCGCACTTGTGGTAGTGTTGAAAAACCACTTTTCACATTTGTGTTAGTGTTGAAAAACCACTTTTCGCACTTGTGTTGGTGCAGGAAACCACTTTTGCACTTGTATTAGTGTGGAAAAAACACTTTTCGAACTTGTGTTAGTGTTGAAAAACAACTTTTCGCACTTGTGTTAGTGTTGAAAAACCACTTTTCGCACTTGTGTTGGTGCAGGAAACCACTTTTGCACTTGTATTAGTGTGGAAAAAACACTTTTTGCACTTGTGATAGTGTTGAAAAACCACTTTTCGCACTTGTGTTAGTGTTGAAAAACCACTTTTCGCACTTGTGTTAGTGTTGAAAAACCACTTTTCACACTTGTGTTGGTGCAGGAAACCACTTTTGCACTTGTATTAGTGTGGAAAAAACACTTTTTGCACTTGTGATAGTGTTGAAAAACCACTTTTCGCACTTGTGTTAGTGTTGAAAAACCACTTTTCGCACTTGTGTTAGTGTCGAAAAACCACTTTTCACACTTGTGTTAGTGTTGAAAAACCACTTTTCACACTTGTGTTAGTGTTGAAAAACCACTTTTCACACTTGTGTTGGTGCAGGAAACCACTTTTGCATTTGTATTAGTGTGGAAAAAACACTTTTTGCACTTGTGATAGTGTTGAAAAACCACTTTTCGCACTTGTGTTAGTGTTGAAAAACCACTTTTCGCACTTGTGTTAGTGTTGAAAAACCACTTTTCGCACTTGTGTTGGGGCAGGAAACCACTTTTGCACTTTTATTAGTGTGGAAAAAACACTTTTCGCACTTGTGTTAGTGTTGAAAAACCACTTTTCGCACTTGTGTTAGTGTTGAAAAACCACTTTTCGCACTTGTGTTAGTGTTGAAAAACCACTTTTCGCACTTGTGTTAGTGTTGAAAAACCACTTTTTGCACTTGTGTTAGTGTTGAAAAACCACTTTTCGCACTTGGGTTGGTGCAGGAAACCACTTTTGCACTTGTATTAGTGTGGAAAAAACACTTTTTGCACTTGTGATGGTGTTGAAAAACCACTTTTCGCACTTGTGTTAGTGTTGAAAAACCACTTTTCAAACTTGTGTTAGTGTTGAAAAACCACTTTTCGCACTTGTGTTGGTGCAGGAAACCAATTTTGCACTTGTATTAGTGTGGACAAAACACTTTTCGCACTTGTGTTAGTGTTGAAAAACCACTTTTCACACTTGTGTTAGTGTTGAAAAACCACTTTTCACACTTGTGTTAGTGTTGAAAAACCACTTTTCGCACTTGTGTTGGTGCAGGAAACCACTTTTGCACTTGTATTAGTGTGGAAAAAACACTTATCGCACTTGTGTTAGTGTTGAAAAACCACTTTTCGCACTTGTGTTAGTGTTGAAAAACCACTTTTCGCACTTGTGTTAGTGTTGAAAAACCACTTTTCGCACTTGTGTTGGTGGAGGAAACCACTTTTGCACTTGTATTAGTGTGGAAAAAACACTTTTCGCACTTGTGTTAGTGTTGAAAAACCACTTTTTGCACTTGTGTTAGTGTTGAAAAACCACTTTTCGCACTTGTGTTAGTGTTGAAAAACCACTTTTCGCACTTGTGTTGGTGCAGGAAACCACTTTTGCACTTGTATTAGTGTGGAAAAAACACTTTTCGCACTTGTGTTAGTGTTGAAAAACCACTTTTCGCAGTTGTGTTAGTGTTGAAAAACCACTTTTCCCACTTGTGTTAGTGTTGAAAAACCACTTTTCGCACTTGTGTTGGTGCAGGAAACCACTTTTGCACTTGTATTAGTGTGGAAAAAACACTTTTTGCACTTGTGATAGTGTTGAAAAACCACTTTTCGCACTTGTGTTAGTGTTGAAAAACCACTTTTCGCACTTGTGTTAGGGTTGAAAAACCATTTTGGCACTTGTGTTGGTGCAGGAAACCACTTTTGCACTTGTATTAGTGTGGAAAAAACACTTTTCGCACTTGTGTTAGTGTTGAAAAACCACTTTTTGCACTTGTGTTAGTGTTGAAAAACCACATTTCGCACTTGTGTTAGTGTTGAAAAACCACGTTTCGCACTTGTGTTGGTGCAGGAAACCACTTTTGCACTTGTATTAGTGTGGAAAAAACACTTCGCACTTGTGTTAGTGTTGAAAAACCACTTTTCGCACTTGTGTTAGTGTTGAAAAACAACTTTTCGCACTTGTGTTAGTGTTGAAAAACCACTTTTCGCACTTGTGTTGGTGCAGGAAACCACTTTTGCACTTGTATTAGTGTGGAAAAAACACTTTTTGCACTTGTGATAGTGTTGAAAAACCACTTTTCGCACTTGTGTTAGTGTCGAAAAACCACTTTTCACACTTGTGTTAGTGTTGAAAAACCACTTTTCACACTTGTGTTAGTGTTGAAAAACCACTTTTCACACTTGTGTTGGTGCAGGAAACCACTTTTGCATTTGTATTAGTGTGGAAAAAACACTTTTTGCACTTGTGATAGTGTTGAAAAACCACTTTTCGCACTTGTGTTAGTGTTGAAAAACCACTTTTCGCACTTGTGTTAGTGTTGAAAAACCACTTTTCGCACTTGTGTTGGGGCAGGAAACCACTTTTGCACTTTTATTAGTGTGGAAAAAACACTTTTCGCACTTGTGTTAGTGTTGAAAAACCACTTTTCGCACTTGTGTTAGTGTTGAAAAACCACTTTTCGCACTTGTGTTAGTGTTGAAAAACCACTTTTCGCACTTGTGTTAGTGTTGAAAAACCACTTTTTGCACTTGTGTTAGTGTTGAAAAACCACTTTTCGCACTTGGGTTGGTGCAGGAAACCACTTTTGCACTTGTATTAGTGTGGAAAAAACACTTTTTGCACTTGTGATGGTGTTGAAAAACCACTTTTCGCACTTGTGTTAGTGTTGAAAAACCACTTTTCAAACTTGTGTTAGTGTTGAAAAACCACTTTTCGCACTTGTGTTGGTGCAGGAAACCAATTTTGCACTTGTATTAGTGTGGACAAAACACTTTTCGCACTTGTGTTAGTGTTGAAAAACCACTTTTCACACTTGTGTTAGTGTTGAAAAACCACTTTTCACACTTGTGTTAGTGTTGAAAAACCACTTTTCGCACTTGTGTTGGTGCAGGAAACCACTTTTGCACTTGTATTAGTGTGGAAAAAACACTTATCGCACTTGTGTTAGTGTTGAAAAACCACTTTTCGCACTTGTGTTAGTGTTGAAAAACCACTTTTCGCACTTGTGTTAGTGTTGAAAAACCACTTTTCGCACTTGTGTTGGTGGAGGAAACCACTTTTGCACTTGTATTAGTGTGGAAAAAACACTTTTCGCACTTGTGTTAGTGTTGAAAAACCACTTTTTGCACTTGTGTTAGTGTTGAAAAACCACTTTTCGCACTTGTGTTAGTGTTGAAAAACCACTTTTCGCACTTGTGTTGGTGCAGGAAACCACTTTTGCACTTGTATTAGTGTGGAAAAAACACTTTTCGCACTTGTGTTAGTGTTGAAAAACCACTTTTCGCAGTTGTGTTAGTGTTGAAAAACCACTTTTCCCACTTGTGTTAGTGTTGAAAAACCACTTTTCGCACTTGTGTTGGTGCAGGAAACCACTTTTGCACTTGTATTAGTGTGGAAAAAACACTTTTTGCACTTGTGATAGTGTTGAAAAACCACTTTTCGCACTTGTGTTAGTGTTGAAAAACCACTTTTCGCACTTGTGTTAGGGTTGAAAAACCATTTTGGCACTTGTGTTGGTGCAGGAAACCACTTTTGCACTTGTATTAGTGTGGAAAAAACACTTTTCGCACTTGTGTTAGTGTTGAAAAACCACTTTTTGCACTTGTGTTAGTGTTGAAAAACCACATTTCGCACTTGTGTTAGTGTTGAAAAACCACGTTTCGCACTTGTGTTGGTGCAGGAAACCACTTTTGCACTTGTATTAGTGTGGAAAAAACACTTTTCGCACTTGTGTTAGTGTTGAAAAACCACTTTTCGCACTTGTGTTAGTGTTGAAAAACAACTTTTCGCACTTGTGTTAGTGTTGAAAAACCACTTTTCGCACTTGTGTTGGTGCAGGAAACCACTTTTGCACTTGTATTAGTGTGGAAAAAACACTTTTTGCACTTGTGATAGTGTTGAAAAACCACTTTTCGCACTTGTGTTAGTGTTGAAAAACCACTTTTCGCACTTGTGTTAGTGTTGAAAAACCACTTTTCACACTTGTGTTGGTGCAGGAAACCACTTTTGCACTTGTATTAGTGTGGAAAAAACACTTTTTGCACTTGTGATAGTGTTGAAAAACCACTTTTCGCACTTGTGTTAGTGTTGAAAAACCACTTTTCGCACTTGTGTTAGTGTCGAAAAACCACTTTTCACACTTGTGTTAGTGTTGAAAAACCACTTTTCACACTTGTGTTGGTGCAGGAAACCACTTTTGCACTTGTATTAGTGTGGAAAAAACACTTTTTGCACTTGTGATAGTGTTGAAAAACCACTTTTCGCACTTGTGTTAGTGTTGAAAAACCACATTTCGCACTTGTGTTAGTGTTGAAAAACCACTTTTCGCACTTGTGTTGGTGCAGGAAACCACTTTTGCACTTGTATTAGTGTGGAAAAAACACTTTTCGCACTTGTGTTAGTGTTGAAAAACCACTTTTCGCACTTGTGTTAGTGTTGAAAAACCACTTTTCGCACTTGTGTTAGTGTTGAGAAACCACTTATCGCACTTGTGTTGGTGCAGGAAACCACTTTTGCACTTGTATTAGTGTGTAAAAAACACTTTTTGCACTTGTATTAGTGTGGAAAAAACACTTTTCGCACTTGTGTTAGTGTTGAAAAACCACTTTTCGCACTTGTGTTAGTGTTGAAAAACCACTTTTCGCACTTGTGTTAGTGTTGAAAAACCACTTTTCGCACTTGTGTTAGTGTTGAAAAACCACTTTTCGCACTTGTGTTGGTGCAGGAAACCACTTTTGCACTTGTATTAGTGTGGAAAAAACACTTTTTGCACTTGTGATAGTGTTGAAAAACCACTTTTCGCACTTGTGTTAGTGTTGAAAAACCACATTTCGCACTTGTGTTAGTGTTGAAAAACCACGTTTCGCACTTGTGTTGGTGCAGGAAACCACTTTTGCACTTGTATTAGTGTGGAGAAAACACTTTTCGCACTTGTGTTAGTGTTGAAAAACCACTTTTCGCACTTGTGTTAGTGTTGAAAAACAACTTTTCGCACTTGTGTTAGTGTTGAAAAACCACTTTTCGCACTTGTGTTGGTACAGGAAACCACTTTTGCACTTGTATTAGTGTGGAAAAAACACTTTTCGCACTTGTGTTAGTGTTGAAAAACCACTTTTCGCACTTGTGTTAGTGTTGAAAAACCACTTTTCGCACTTGTGTTACTGTTGAAAAACCACTTTTCGCACTTGTGTTGGTGCAGGAAACCACTTTTGCACTTGTATTAGTGTGGAAAAAACACTTTTCGCACTTGTGTTAGTGTTGAAAAACCACTTTTTGCACTTGTGTTAGTGTTGAAAAACAACTTTTCGCACTTGTGTTAGTGTTGAAAAACCACTTTTCGCACTTGTGTTGGTGCAGGAAACCACTTTTGCACTTGTATTAGTGTGGAAAAAACACTTTTTGCACTTGTGATAGTGTTGAAAAACCACTTCGCACTTGTGTTAGTGTTGAAAAACCACTTTTCGCACTTGTGTTAGTGTTGAAAAACCACTTTTCACACTTGTGTTGGTGCAGGAAACCACTTTTGCACTTGTATTAGTGTGGAAAAAACACTTTTTTCACTTGTGATAGTGTTGAAAAACCACTTTTCGCACTTGTGTTAGTGTTGAAAAACCACTTTTCGCACTTGTGTTAGTGTCGAAAAACCACTTTTCACACTTGTGTTAGTGTTGAAAAACCACTTTTCACACTTGTGTTGGTGCAGGAAACCACTTTTGCACTTGTATTAGTGTGGAAAAAACACTTTTTGCACTTGTGATAGTGTTGAAAAACCACTTTTCGCACTTGTGTTAGTGTTGAAAAACCACTTTTCGCACTTGTGTTAGTGTTGAAAAACCACTTTTCGCACTTGTGTTGGGGCAGGAAACCACTTTTGCACTTGTATTAGTGTGGAAAAAACACTTTTCGAACTTGTGTTAGTGTTGAAAAACCACTTTTCGCACTTGTGTTAGTGTTGAAAAACCACTTTTCGCACTTGTGTTAGTGTTGAAAAACCACTTTTCGCACTTGTGTTGGTGCAGGAAACCACTTTTGCACTTGTATTAGTGTGGAAAAAACACTTTTCGCACTTGTGTTAGTGTTGAAAAACCACTTTTCGCACTTGTGTTAGTGTTGAAAAACCACTTTTTGCACTTGTGTTAGTGTTGAAAAACCACTTATCGCACTTGTGTTGGTGCAGGAAACCACTTTTGCACTTGTATTAGTGTGGAAAAAACACTTTTTGCACTTGTATTAGTGTGGAAAAAACACTTTTCGCACTTGTGTTAGTGTTGAAAAACCACTTTTCGCACTTGTGTTAGTGTTGAAAAACCACTTTTTGCACTTGTGTTAGTGTTGAAAAACCACTTTTCGCACTTGTGTTAGTGTTGAAAAACCACTTTTCGCACTTGTGTTAGTGTTGAAAAACCACTTTTCGCACTTGTGTTGGTGCAGGAAACCACTTTTGCACTTGTATTAGTGTGGAAAAAACACTTTTTGCACTTGTGATATTGTTGAAAAACCTCTTTTCGCACTTGTGTTAGTGTTGAAAAACCACATTTCGCACTTGTGTTAGTGTTGAAAAACCACTTTTCGCACTTGTGTTAGTGTTGAAAAACCACATTTCGTACTTGTGTTAGTGTTGAAAAACCACTTTTCGCACTTGTGTTGGTGCAGGAAACCACTTTTGCACTTGTATTAGTGTGGAAAAAACACTTTTTGCACTTGTGATATTGTTGAAAAAACACTTTTTGCACTTGTGTTAGTGTCGAAAAACCACTTTTCACACTTGTGTTAGTGTTGAAAAACCACTTTTCACACTTGTGTTGGTGCAGGAAACCACTTTTGCACTTGTATTAGTGTGGAAAAAACACTTTTTGCACTTGTGATAGTGTTGAAAAACCACTTTTCGCACTTGTGGTAGTGTTGAAAAACCACTTTTCACATTTGTGTTAGTGTTGAAAAACCACTTTTCGCACTTGTGTTGGTGCAGGAAACCACTTTTGCACTTGTATTAGTGTGGAAAAAACACTTTTCGAACTTGTGTTAGTGTTGAAAAACCACTTTTCGCACTTGTGTTAGTGTTGAAAAACCACTTTTCGCACTTGTGTTAGTGTTGAAAAACCACTTTTCGCACTTGTGTTAGGGTTGAAAAACCATTTTGGCACTTGTGTTGGTGCAGGAAACCACTTTTGCACTTGTATTAGTGTGGAAAAAACACTTTTCGCACTTGTGTTAGTGTTGAAAAACCACTTTTTGCACTTGTGTTAGTGTTGAAAAACCACATTTAGCACTTGTGTTAGTGTTGAAAAACCATGTTTCGCACTTGTGTTGGTGCAGGAAACCACTTTTGCACTTGTATTAGTGTGGAAAAAACACTTTTCGCACTTGTGTTAGTGTTGAAAAACAACTTTTCGCACTTGTGTTAGTGTTGAAAAACCACTTTTCGCACTTGTGTTGGTGCAGGAAACCACTTTTGCACTTGTATTAGTGTGGAAAAAACACTTTTTGCACTTGTGTTAGTGTTGAAAAACCACTTTTCGCAATTTTGTTAGTGTTGAAAAACCACTTTTGCACTTGTATTAGTGTGGAGAAAACACTTTTGGCACTTGTGTTAGTGTTGAAAAAGCACTTTTCGCACTTGTGTTAGTGTTGAAAAACAACTTTTCGCACTTGTGTTAGTGTTGAAAAACCACTTTTCGCACTTGTGTTGGTACAGGAAACCACTTTTGCACTTGTATTAGTGTGGAAAAAACACTTTTCGCACTTGTGTTAGTGTTGAAAAACCACTTTTCGCACTTGTGTTAGTGTTGAAAAACCACTTTTCGCACTTGTGTTACTGTTGAAAAACCACTTTTCGCACTTGTGTTGGTGCAGGAAACCACTTTTGCACTTGTATTAGTGTGGAAAAAACACTTTTCGCACTTGTGTTAGTGTTGAAAAACCTCTTTTTGCCCTTGTGTTAGTGTTGAAAAACAACTTTTCGCACTTGTGTTAGTGTTGAAAAACCACTTTTCGCACTTGTGTTGGTGCAGGAAACCACTTTTGCACTTGTATTAGTGTGGAAAAAACACTTTTTGCACTTGTGATAGTGTTGAAAAACCACTTTTCGCACTTGTGTTAGTGTTGAAAAACCACTTTTCGCACTTGTGTTAGTGTTGAAAAACCACTTTTCACACTTGTGTTGGTGCAGGAAAACACTTTTTGCACTTGTGATAGTGTTGAAAAACCACTTTTCGCACTTGTGTTAGTGTTGAAAAACCACTTTTCGCACTTGTGTTAGTGTCGAAAAACCACTTTTCACACTTGTGTTAGTGTTGAAAAACCACTTTTCACACTTGTGTTGGTGCAGGAAACCACTTTTGCACTTGTATTAGTGTGGAAAAAACACTTTTTGCACTTGTGATAGTGTTGAAAAACCACTTTTCGCACTTGTGTTAGTGTTGAAAAACCACTTTTCGCACTTGTGTTAGTGTTGAAAAACCACTTTTCGCACTTGTGTTGGGGCAGGAAACCACTTTTGCACTTGTATTAGTGTAAAAAAAACACTTTTCGAACTTGTGTTAGTGTTGAAAAACCACTTTTCGCACTTGTGTTAGTGTTGAAAAACCACTTTTCGCACTTGTGTTAGTGTTGAAAAACCACTTTTAGCACTTGTGTTGGTGCAGGAAACCACTTTTGCACTTGTATTAGTGTGGAAAAAACACTTTTTGCACTTGTGATAGTGTTGAAAAACCACTTTTCGCACTTGTGTTAGTGTTGAAAAACCACATTTCACACTTGTGTTAGTGTTGAAAAACCACTTTTCGCACTTGTGTTGGTGCAGGAAACCACTTTTGCACTTGTATTAGTGTGGAAAAAACACTTTTCGCACTTGTGTTAGTGTTGAAAAACCACTTTTCGCACTTGTGTTATTGTTGAAAAACCACTTTTTGCACTTGTGTTAGTGTTGAAAAACCACTTATCGCACTTGTGTTGGTGCAGGAAACCACTTTTGCACTTGTATTAGTGTGGAAAAAACACTTTTTGCACTTGTATTAGTGTGGAAAAAACACTTTTCGCACTTGTGTTAGTGTTGAAAAACCACTTTTCGCACTTGTGTTAGTGTTGAAAAACCACTTTTCGCACTTGTGTTAGTGTTGAAAAACCACTTTTCGCACTTGTGTTAGTGTTGAAAAACCACTTTTCGCACTTGTGTTGGTGCAGGAAACCACTTTTGCACTTGTATTAGTGTGGAAAAAACACTTTTTGCACTTGTGATATTGTTGAAAAACCTCTTTTCGCACTTGTGTTAGTGTTGAAAACCACATTTCGCACTTGTGTTAGTGTTGAAAAACCACTTTTCGCACTTGTGTTAGTGTTGAAAAACCACATTTCGCACTTGTGTTAGTGTTGAAAAACCACTTTTCGCACTTGTGTTGGTGCAGGAAACCACTTTTGCACTTGTATTAATGTGGAAAAAACACTTTTTGCACTTGTGATATTGTTGAAAAAACACTTTTTGCACTTGTGTTAGTGTCGAAAAACCACTTTTCACACTTGTGTTCGTGTTGAAAAACCACTTTTCACACTTGTGTTGGTGCAGGAAACCACATTTGCACTTGTATTAGTGTGGAAAAAACACTTTTTGCACTTGTGATAGTGTTGAAAAACCACTTTTCGCACTTGTGGTAGTGTTGAAAAACCACTTTTCACACTTGTGTTAGTGTTGAAAAACCACTTTTCGCACTTGTGTTGGTGCAGGAAACCACTTTTGCACTTGTATTAGTGTGGAAAAAACACTTTTCGAACTTGTGTTAGTGTTGAAAAACCACTTTTCGCACTTGTGTTAGTGTTGAAAAACCACTTTTCGCACTTGTGTTAGTGTCGAAAAACCACTTTTCACACTTGTGTTAGTGTTGAAAAACCACTTTTCGCACTTGTGTTAGTGTTGAAAAACCACTTTTCGCACTTGTGTTAGTGTTGAAAAACCACTTTTCGCACTTGTGTTAGTGTTGAAAAACCACTTTTCGCACTTGGGTTGGTGCAGGAAACCACTTTTGCACTTGTATTAGTGTGGAAAAAACACTTTTTGCACTTGTGATGGTGTTGAAAAACCACTTTTCGCACTTGTGTTAGTGTTGAAAAACCACTTTTCACACTTGTGTTAGTGTTGAAAAACCACTTTTCGCACTTGTGTTGGTGCAGGAAACCAATTTTGCACTTGTATTAGTGTGGACAAAACACTTTTCGCACTTGTGTTAGTGTTGAAAAACCACTTTTCACACTTGTGTTAGTGTTGAAAAACCACTTTTCACACTTGTGAGTAGGTGATAAATGTTGATTCTGGGACACCTCCGTTTAACATGGGAAATCCCTATCTAATGTCATTTACCCCTTGTCTTTTTCAAAAATCATAAACACCTCTATTTCTCCCTCTATGAACCTATAATCCTTCTCACCTTATGAACCTATGATCCTTCTCGCCTTATGAACCTATGATTTTCTTCCTTTATGAACCTATAATCCTTCTAGCCTTATGAACCTATGATCATTCTCACTTCCATGTAAATTTCCCTCTCACCATCACTTTTCTTCATTTCCCCTTAACACCTCTATTCCTGACCCCCTTGGTCTTATGGGCCTTTTTCTCTTACTATCAATGATCATTGTTGTTCATTGATCATTGATTATGTTCGGGTCCTGTGCCACACACTTTTTGTTAAGCTCCGCGCCACTTTTTGTTAAGCTCCGCCCACTTTTTTGTTAAGCTCCGCCCACTTTTTGTCAATCCCCGCCCCGTTTTGGTAGGCCCCGCCCACGTTTTACTAAAGCCCACCCACTTTATAAACTCTCCAGCATTACATTATTTTTAGTTAAGACATTACATCATTTTCTGTTGAAACATTACATCATTTTCTGTTGAAACATTACATCATTTTCTGTTGAAACATTACATCATTTTCTGTTGAAACATTACATCATTTTCTGTTGAAACATTACATCATTTTCTGTTGAGACATTACATCATTTCCAGTTAAGACATGCCCAGACTTGCCCAGACTTGCCCACACTTGCCCAAGGGAATTTCCACAGGAAATGACACCCCCAGTCTTTCTTATAAAAGGCACTAACCACACAGGCCTTTTCAAACACACTTTCTGCTTCACTTGAGAATGGACTACTATGCTGAAAAGGAGTTGGATAACTTTGACATTCCTTGGAGTCCTACTACCTGTGTGGAGCTCAACCTTCAGATTGATGAACTGGACTCGAACCTCTTATCAATGGAGGTAAGTTTATTTATTTATTTATTTATTTATTTTATTTTTTTGTATTTTTTTTTTTGTATTTTTTTTTTTTTTTTGTATTTTTTTTTTTTTTTTTTTGTATATTTTATTTTTGAATTTTTTTTTTTTTTTTTGTATTTTTTTTTTTTTTGTATATATATATATATTTTTTTTTTTTGTATTTTTTTTTTTGTATTTTTTTTTTTTTTGTATTTCTTTTTTTTTTTTTTTGTATTTTTTTTTTTGTATTTTTTTTTTTTGTATTTTTTTTTTTTGTATTTTTTTTTTTTTTTTTTAGATAAGACTCGTGCAAGAGTCAGCAAAGTTTCTTTTAATATTCATAGAGCTTGATTTATATAAATAATAATATTGTATTAAATTAATACGTTGTTATTTTCTCTCACAGGAAATTGTATCTGAGATACAAAATGAAAATACCACTTTTGCCACAACCTGGGGTGAAATGATGATTGATTTGTTTGAAGACCTTTTGAACAACCAAGACCCACAGAACGAGTTCTACCTTGATGACCCAGCCAAAGAGTTATACCGTGGAGACTCACTAAATTTGGGAAAAACAAATTATGAGGTCTGCCTAGATGGTTCTAACTGTGGAGCCTACCTTGGAGACTCACTAAATTTGGGAAAAACAAATTATGAGGTCTGCCTAGATGGTTCTAACTGTGGAGCCTACCTTGGAGACTCACTAAATTTCATAAAATTAGGAAAAGAGTTTTACCTTGGAGACTTTGAAAACTGGTTTCGTTTTGGAGACTCTAGCTGTGTGGAGCTAAACCTTCACCTTGATAAACTCGATTCAAATTTCTCATCAATGAAGGTAATATTTTATTTTAATATACATATAATAATTGTGTATTAAATGTAAAAAATAATTAATTAATACGTTGTTATTTTCTCTCACAGGAAATTGTATCTGAGATTCAAAATGAAAATACCACTTTTGCCACAACCTGGGGTGAAATGATCGATTTGTTTAAAGACCATGACCAAGAGAACGAGTTTTACCTTGATAATCCAACGAAAGAGTTTTACCTTGGAGGCTCTTTGGATTCTAAAGCAATGAACAATGTTCTTTCTTTAATGACGTTTGATTTAAGGTAAGTTCAGTTGATTAATAATCAATTAAAGTATATGTTATTTCATTCAATATTAGATAAGTAATATATTTCTTTTTTACATGTATTTCAGCAATATCAAGAAAGTTCGGGGAAGAAGATGCTGGAAAATACTTTCTTCCCATTTCTACTTTTTCCAACTTGAAAGCCTTGAAAGACAGAATTGGAGGAAGAGGAAAAATATATATATTGAAATACGTATTAAAAAACATTTTTAAAAAATATTGAAATACGTATTAAAAAAAGAAAAGGAAAAAAAGATTATGCTAGGGTTAGGGTTGGGATTTTGAATGTGAGGGTTAGGGATGGGGTTGGGTTAATGGGTTAGGGATGGGTTGGGTTAGGGTTGGGATTTTGAATGTGAGGGTTAGGGATGGGTTGGGTAAGGGATGGGGATGGGTTAGGGATTGGGTTGGGTTAGCGTTCTGGATGTGAGGTGAATTTTTGAATGAATGTCAAACCTCACAGACTCATTTATCTTATATTATCATTGAATTGTTTTAAAAAAGTTGGGAAAAGATAAATAGAATTGGAAGGTCATACAAAGAGATGGAGTTAAGAACTTTTTTTAATGGTTGATGTAATGGATTCAGTTGTTTTGACTAACAAATATGGTGTTTTAATGTGGGGGTTGGGTTAGGGTTTGTACATTATTATGACCCACTCACACACACACAAAAGTTAAGCCCCAACCAAAAAGTTGTGGGATTCTGTGTTTGGGGTTCACAGATTTAAAAACGTATCCCCATGATACACACAAAAGTTAAGCCCCAACTAAAAAGTTGTGGGATTCTGTGTTTGGGGTTCACAGATTTAAAAACGTATCCCCGTTATACACACAAAAGTTAAGCCCCAACTAAAAAGTTGTGGGATTCTGTGTTTGGGGTTCACAGATTTAAAAACGTATCCCCATTACATTTTTTTATTTATTTATTATTTTCAAGGGTTATCAGCTTTGTTTTTTGTAATTCCTGTGAATAAAATGACCCTAAGATTTCTTCTCCATTTAAATCATATAATTTGTAGGTCCAAGGGACTGTATCCATTACATCAACGATTTTAAATAATTCATTAGTCCATTTTTTTGTATAACCTTTCTCAAAATGGCTTTTCCATCTGTATATTCTTACAATATCACCAACTTTGAACTTCGGTTTTCTCAAATTAATCTCCTTTTCATATTCTAATTTTGTAAATGATTCTGATGGTTTTGATTTTGTTGATGAATGAACGGTATTATTGTAATTATCTACAATACCCTGAATTAAATACACCCATTTTTGAGAACCGAGTTGTGTGAATTTTTTATATAGCCTCTCTTTCAAAGTACGATTAAAACACTCAATAACAACTGCTTTTCCTTCATTAAAGGTGCTGTATAATTTAATACCCTCCCCCTTAAGAAATTTCATAAATATTTTGTTATAGAACTCTGTTCCCTCATCGGTCCACAGTTTCTTTGGTTTTCTTTTACTTTTATTAAATATCTGTTGGAAGGCTAACATCAGAGTATAACCTCTCTTGTTTTTCAAAGGAACAACCCAAGCAAATCTACTCCTCAAATCAATAACGGTTAAAGCATACTTGTATCCCTTATCATTTTTTAGTTCAATTAAATCAGCGGACCATATGTGGTCGGTGTATTTAGAATAAACTTTCCTTCTTTTAAACTTTGTGATTATAGGTTTATGTAATTCATCAGCCAAAAGCTCCTCAGTCTTGATGACATCATGAGAGCCTAATAGTTTTTTGAGGGTGAATAACCAAGGCCAAGTTTCAATTTAGCATTTATCAAATTTCTCACAATAAACCTATCAACTTTCTCTCTCAACGTTGGATTTTGTATCAAAGACAAATTATACAACATTTCTCTGTCGGCTTTATGTTTTTCAGTCAACGTAGTGGTTTTCCCATAAGCAATATCATGCTTCATACACACTTCATCAACCCTATTTGTAGGTTTAGACCAAGGTTTAGGATTGTCAGCCTCATCTAATCTTTTATCCAAGTTTGTTCCTGGGCCACAGAAAGAATACCCTGGAAGGTGTAATTCCCCTGGAATTCCAGTTGTTGTAAATTTGCTACCTGACAAAAACTTTTGTATGTCTCCTCCACTTTTAGGAGAGATGAATTGACACTTTTTAGAGCCACACACTTGACATATTCCTTTTTGATAAACTCTATTATTTTTAGCTTTAACATAAGAGATATTTTTAGATTTAGTTTTCTTTTTACATTTGAGACAATAACTCATATTTATTTATGAGAAAAAGTCCTACATAGTGCCAAAACCTTTTTGGTTTTCAACATATACATTTCTATCTTGATTTTTAAAACATAAAGAATCCTTAGAAATGGCTTCACTCTCTCCTCCATTTATTTACAAATAAAACTAACTAAAGTCAATAACACCAACATCATCAACTATATGTTGTATATCTGCGCTCTGAATTCATTATAGCAAATTTAAAAACCAATATGTTCGTAAGAGTCATTAATTCTTTATTTTCCTCTTCAGTGCGTTGAGATTTATTTATTTGCCGTAATACCTTCAATCTTTCATTAATCTCAGGAATGGTCATATTTTTATATTTTTCCACCCTCTCTCTTTCCTCCCTCTCCTCCTTCTCCTTCTCCTCCTTCTCCTTTTTCTCCCTTTCATCCTTCTCCTTTTTCTCCCTCTCCTCCTTCTCCTTTTTCTCCCTTTCCTCCGTCTCCTTTT
Organism: Myxine glutinosa; assembly: GCF_964187855.1. Lineage (NCBI taxonomy): Eukaryota > Metazoa > Chordata > Myxini > Myxiniformes > Myxinidae > Myxine > Myxine glutinosa. Next base: position 17,381,198 of record NC_136268.1, read on the forward strand.
TCTCCCTTTCCTCCGTCTCCTTTTTCTCCCTTTCCTCCTTCTCCTTTTTCTCTCTTTCCTTCTCCTTTTTCTCTCTTTCCTCCTTCTCTTCTTCAACTCCTTCCTCATCCCTTGCTACCCTTGAGTTTGAACCCCAAAGAATATTATACATATACTCATCTGGATTTTGAGATATTCTTGTATCTATAATTATTTTTCTCATAATAGGATACCAATAAGATTTGTTGACGATTTCTAAAAGAGTTTTATATTTCATAACTTTGAGAAGTTCATTTTTATTTAATATTTTAAACAAGTCTCTATTTGTGGGTTTAACAATATCAGTATAAGGCCAGTTTTTAATGACAAAATTCCCATGTATATGCTCCAAATCATAAGGTATGTAATACCGAGCACCCTTTTCTTGTAGGTATCCTTGAATACAAAAATTATAATTCTCTTGTAGTCTTCTTCCTGCCATTTATGTATCAGAAATATATGTGAGATTAATATTATGACAGGTAATACCACCCCATCTTCCCACTACCAAATCGGTTTGTATTCCTCGGCTTTCTATCCTTATCTCATTACCTTCCTTCTTTGTCATGCGAACCATCGCTATACTATCATATATTTTTCTTTTCTTAAAATCACGTATTTGTTGTTTACTAATTGTACTTCCACATAAATCCTTATCTTCACCAAGTGGATAATATTCTTCTTTACGAGACTGATTTAAATCATGTAGGTCTTCTATGTTTATTGAAAAAGACCAATTATACCCTAAATCAGGCATATCATACCCCCATTTATTAATTCGCATATTAACTAAATGTCCTTCTTTATAAAATTCAATTGTAAGCAGGTAGTTAAATTCAATGAGGAAAGGTGTATGGTCAGTATAACCAGGTGTTGTGGTTGTAAATTTTACTTGTTTAACAAAACGTGCTGTTTTCTTTAAAAATATATATTGTGATAAATCACTTAATCTAATTAAGTCATTCGCATCTGTAGGGTTTGGATAATTGATTAATTTATAAGTATTCTTCATATTAATATTTTTACTTACACTATATTTTTGTCGTTCAGCCTGTGCCTTTGTATAATAATTTGATAAATCAATATCCTGAGAGGATTTTCCAAAGATAGAACCATCTTTTCCAACATAAGTCATTTATATTAGATTAAAAATGATATCATAAAAATTTTCATTATTGTTGAGTTGAAATAATACATATAAACATAATTGACCACAACATTTAGAATTAATTTCTTGAACTTGAAATGTTTGATAAACACCATTCTGTAAGAATTGTATTACTTCAACAGGTGGTGGCATACCATAACTATCAAAATAATATTTATCCTGACTATTATGAATACAAACCCAATGAGAACCATTCTGTGTGTCTAAATTCATAATAATATTCTTTGTATTCTTATTTATATGTATTAATTCATCTCTCATACAAATAACCACATTATCAATTTTTAGTGTTTTACAATACTTAGCCAGTTCTATATTTGACGTTGTATTCTTTCCAAATTGTTTAAACCATTTATCCATTTATTTATGAGAAAGATACAATCCATTACCCCGTTTAGTTAGTTTAACACCCGCTTGAGCGATAGAGGAAAGCATATCTCCAACTAACAATCTAGCTTTATCAGGTAGACTTTCAAGTTTTTGAGCAAAATCTACAATTACACCACTTCCACTAATTTGTTTCTCCAACTCCTTGTTATGTCTTTCCAATTCTTTTTGAGCTTTTAGTTGTGCCTTCCTTTCGTTAGCAGTTTTTATCGCTGCTGAAATACCACCAGTCAATGCTCCCGCCGCACTTAAACCAGCAAATAAAGGAATTAGAAATGGGAGAAATCCTCCTCTTGACTCGTCTATTGAATATTTCTTTAACATAGGTTTTGTCATTTTAATTTTAAGTGATCCAGCATCATTTAGTGTTTTCACCTGCTCTCTTGTGAGTAAAACATCAATTCTTACTGCTCCTTTTCTTTGAAATGTATTAACATTAATAATACAAGGCTTTTGATTTTGAATACAAGAGGTTAATTTATCAAGATTGATTTGATTAACATATACCCCTACCATTTATTTATGAGAAAAAACCTATGTGATATTAATCATAACACCATTATCTGTATTAATCTGTAATTCTGTTTCCTCCAAAAGCAAACAATAAGCATCAACTTCTTCATTCTCTCCTCTTTCAATGTATAGAGAAGTATCCACTCTATTAGACTTTATAGTTTCCTTTTGAGAACTCAGGTCAATTGCGTAGATTGTATAAAGTTTTTGAAACGCAACCATATCCAAAATAGGTTCATTATTACCATTACTTTCACACACCTTTTGGTAGGACTTGTAGGCTTCCGCATAATCATTTTTTTCCCAATCAATTTCCAATCTATCTCGCGGATAAAATGTTCCATCAAGAGAAACCCGAAGTTGTTTCACCTTAGCATTATCACTCAGCGCATTATTCTTATTAGTACCCTCCTCTCCATCTGGTTTTTTAAAAATGAGCCAGAGGTATCGTGGCTTTCCTTCAAGAACACCCAAATTCCAAGTGTAGGTAGTGTGTTCCAGTTTAACGTGTTGACATCTTCTTTTAAGGTATGATACATTTAGCGGTTTCTTTGAGTTAAGTCTTCTATTTAACATCTCTTCCGTTTTAAGATTAGGAGTATATTCACTGATATACCAACACAAATCATTAATAACAAATTTATTATTTTCTCCAAAAGCATTTTCATCCCCAAAAAGCAACCTATTTACATTATCATTCCTTTGTAGTTGAAATCTAATTTTAAGCCCATACAAAACTTTATCATAATCACAAAATCCAAATATACCTTTCAGAGGTACTGCTACCGTAAAACTATTCTCTGCTTTTGTATCATCATTATACATTGACTTCCTTTGACTATAACCAGGGTCAGCATTTGTTCCCGTTGACATATCAGGAATAAAACCTTCAACAGCTCCCTTACCCATTCTATCACTAAACGAATATAGTGTAAATTTCATCATTTCAGATATAGCAGAGACATAATCAACCGCTTCAACCTCTTGTGTTCCAATATACAGGCGGACACTATCAAACATTTTCCAGAAGAAATCATTTACGAGTGTAGCATTAGTATTATTCGCAGCCTTAGTGAATTTAAATTTACACAGCAAGAAACTATCAGCTATATTCAAGTAAGTTTGTTGATTATTTATTTCAAAACTTTTTGTTCCGTTTGAATTCCAGTCTGTTCCTGTTATAGCATTTACCTTAAAATAGTCTTCCTTTTTAGTAGAGTTTGAAATGATAATCGTATCATCCAAATCATAGATACTATCAATCGCTTCCATACTTGTATTTATATAGCATTAAAATCGTTGAAACCCTGACCCAAGTATTTTAATGATTTTTTGTCGTTCTTGTGAAGATAGTTGAGTTTTACCTTTTTTAATTTCTTTGATTGCTTGTAATTTATGAGACTCCTTTTGAGCATCTTTTATACTCTTTATAGCACCCGCAACTGAGCCCACGGCTGAAGCAGTTGAACCAATTAGGTCTTTATGTTTAAGGATGGTTGAACCAATACCCATTAGAGTATCAATTATCCCATCTCCTTTATTTCTCAATTGATGTCCCACACCCCGTTGTCTCTTTGGTTTATAGTATCCTCTCCCAAGAAACATACCTTCACCCTTATAGTATGGTGAAAGGAACATCCCATCCCCTGTAATTATTTTATATTTTCCCAACTCGTGTTTTCTCACAATAACCATTATTTATTTATTGAAAAACTTCACGTAGGTGAATTCTGGTGGATATAATTTCATCATTAAAGGATATCATACGATTATCTTGGTCGGTTATCCTAAAATTTACTCTGTATATGGTTTTTCCTGACACAGGTAAATAGACAAGATTTTTTGGTTCCATATTAAATTTATAACCAATCGGGGTTGAGTATGCGCTGAATGAAAATATTGTATTTGTTCTTATTCCATCGTTATAAGCACCATCAATCAAATCACAATGAATTAATACTGAATTTATACCGGAGGATATTTGAATGACATTATCACTGTAAGACGTCCCGTTAGTTTCAATCTTTTTAGAAGAGAACCCCAATAGCTCTCTGAACGAATTTTCAATCGTGAAATCAACTTTATAATTATTTTTAAGTTTAATAGTTGATTTTGAAGTGTGTTTTTGAATATCTATTACAATATTTTTTGGTTCATCACCTTTTTCTTTCATAAGGCGAGAGACTTCTGAAGATATTTGAGAAATCTCGTAAGCACCGGGTGAAACGGTTATAGTTTTATATCCACTTCCTGGATTATAACTAAACTTGTTGTTTTTCTCTGTGATATTAAAAAGGGTATTGTAAGTCTCCATTGACAACAAAGAAGCCTCATATTCTTTTTTGGGGTCAAGTTGTAGTGGGTAAGGGAATGAAGCTGTGTAATCACTCGTTGTGAAATTAAAACTAAGAATTGTGCTTCTCATCTTATTTAATATCTAATAAAATATCTTTGTATTGACATTTATTAATTATTTTCATATTCATCAACTGATCTAAAATGGCGGATGCTTCATTAAAACAATTGTTGTTTCCAGCCTTCTTACTACCTAACAACAATAATAACCTATTAACTAATTGTGATGGGTCATTTGGAAGAAAACTAACACCCGAACCAAGCTTACTTAAAGCATCAATAATATGTTTCTCCTTCTCATTCTTCTTACTTTTACCAGCAACAGAAACTCCATAATCAAGTGCATTTAGCAACTCAATATACTCTCTATCTTCCTCTCTTTCCATATCAAGCGGTTCATCAAAATAAGGTGAATTAGAATGTCCATCTTTTGTTAGAAGAAACATTAATCTTGGGGTTAATTCAACATTTGGTTGGTCAGAACTTAAGAACACCAATTTATCATTAAATATCAATAACTTTTCTTTCACAAGATGGAACTGTGCTGGTTCTTCTGTTGGAATGAGACCTGCTCTGGTTTTTGAACCCTTCAAATATTCATTGTTTTGAAGAGCTTCTACAATATAATTGGAAAGTTTATTTACCTTCTCAAGATGCCGAAATAATCCTTCATCATCATATTCTAATTCTCCAAGTTCTTGCTCTGTCATTTGACTAAAATCTTTGAGCATTTGAAATTTTTTTGGAGTAAATTCTACCGTGGGAACTGTAGGTGAAATCGTTTGTTGAGTTTTTAAAAGTGGTTTAAAAAATTTCTCTTGTTTTCTTTCAAAGGCTTCTTCACCAGTTAGTTTCTGTCTCCTTTTCTTCTTTATGTCTTCCTGTTGCTTTACAACTTTTGAAACCAACTCTTGATGTTCTTTAAACTTTCTTACTCTTTCTTCGGTATTCATTTTCTGTATTTATTTATTGAAAAATATCATTTAGTATCTCATCTTGTTTCACAACAATATATTTATATTTTCCAATCGTGTGTTTCATATTATTTTCAAATTCCTTCTTACTACGTAATGTAGAACAATTATCTCTCCAAAAATTATTTGTATCTATTGAATTTAACTTAAATAAAATAAAAGTATAAGCATTGTTTCTTATTGAGCGCCGAGGGAGTTGAAAATATGACTGACTAAGATAAATACAATTACAAGAAGAATGTCTCCCTCTTGTATAGTAGCTATCCATTACTGTTTGGTTTCTCTCATTAACACAATCATCAAAGATAACGAGGTTCTTTTTTGATTTATCTAAATCTTGAGGTGAAGGTATATCATCCGTATTATCACTGAGAATACAAGTTATGGGTTTTGGTTTTGATTTTGATTTCTGTGTATCACAAAATAATTGTATTATATCATCAATATTATAATCATTTAGTTTGTTTTGAAGTTTAAATAAACCGATAATGTCTTCCTTTTTAAGACCCGCATTAAAACCCTGTGAGAGTAGTTGATACTCAGGTTGAAAACTTGACTTTGTAAAAATTATTAAATTATCATAATCTAAAAAATTAGGACTAAGGAGCATCTTTAAAAGTAAACAGGTTTTTCCACATCCGCTTGAACCGACTATTAGACATCTCAATGAATTTGGAAGATTTTTATGGTTATTAAATTTTATCTTATTTTCCCAAACAGGTAAAAAATCATTCATTTATATATTTGGAAAACAAGTCATCTAACTTTTTTTGAGTTTTTTGAGAAACTCTATATTTTATCCTGAGTTCAGGTTTAATTTCAAAATAATCCATTATTTTGTTTATATAGTATCTTGTATTAACATTTCCATTAAAATTATTTTGAATAATAAATATCATTAAACCCTTATACATTTCCTCAATACAAATAGTCTCTTCCCTTGTAAGAAATGGTGTATTATCACCATAATACTTAACATTCATCTCTCTTATTAATCTTGTAAAGTAATTCATTTTTGGTTCTAATTTAAAAGAGTTATATATTTTTCTATATTTTTTATTATCATTAATTAGAAGATAATCACAGAAAATACATTGTTTATATGCTTCTGATTCTGTATTAAGCTCCACTCTACCACAAGCCGGACAATTCTCTAATTTATCATATGGAGAGTCTGGAAATTCTAAATATCCTTCAGAATTTATCATATTTATAAAGTAAAATTATACTTAAAACAAAGTGCCTTTTTTAGAGGCTTTTTTAAAGATGAAACTGTGCTTAAAGTAAAACACCTTTGAGCTTTTCAACTCGTTTTATGTATATAACTTTACTTAAACTAAACGCAAATTTATTAGCTAATAAATACAATGATTCAAAACACAAAAGACAAATTTCAATCAATCTCTACTTCGGTGGAAGATATAGAAAAATATGTCAAAGATGTTAAATTGAACAAAGATAAATATGGAAATTTTTGGATTAAACCCATAATGGAGAATAACATGTGTCCTTTTATTAAATTTACGGGACAAGCTATGTTAATTAATAACTCTATTAAAGTAAATTTGACAAAAGTTTCTCCACTACTACTAACAATTTACTCAAAGCTTGAAAAGGTCATTGATAAAGAAGCTTTGAAAATGAATGATAAGACCATCAACGATTCTAGAGGAAACATTTGTATATTCTTTAATAGACCCAAAGATGTGGGTGAAATTAATAATATGAATATTAGTGGTGAACTATCATTCCGTACTCTGATTATTAGAGATTATTTGAAAATAACATTTAATGTAAAAAATATTGTGGTTATTAGTTCTAATGAAAGAAAATATATAGATATTGATGGAAGTTTAATGGTATGTAAATGAGTGATATTAACAGTCAATACTCTGAGAGTTATTATACTGAGAGTCTAGGATCTGAAGATAGTTATGATACTAATAGTTTGTGTTCAAATGATAGTTATGAGAGTAGCTTTATTGATGACTCAGATAGTGAAATTGAAATTGATGAACTAGAGTATCTAAACTTTCTGGCTAATACATAGACGCTTTACTTTAAGTAAAGTTATATACATAAAACGAGTTGAAAAGCTCAAAGGTGTTTTACTTTAAGTAAAGTTATATACATAAAACGAGTTGAAAAGCTCAAAGGTGGTTTTACTTTAAGTAAAGTTATATACATGAAACGAGTTGAAAAGCTCAAAGATGTTTTACTTTAAGTAAAGTTATATACATAAAACGAGTTGAAAAGCTCAAAGATGTTTTACTTTAAGCACAGTTTCATCTTTAAAAAAGCCTCTAAAAAAGGCACTTTGTTTTAAGTATAATTTTACTATATAAATAAATATGATCAAAGCAACGTATTGCGACGTTTGTGAACAAGAATATAAACAATACAAAAGACACCTTAAAACTAACAAACACACATTTAATCTACTTCACCTACTATCTCCTATTCAGAAGGAAACAAAACACTGTTCTGCATGTCATAAAAATATCCTCAAGAAAGGCTTCGAAATACATCTTAAAACAATTCTACATTTATCAAATTTTATCACAACTAAAAACTCTGATGGCGCATTCAAAGGACATATTAAAATAAGAGTCTTTAACTTCAAACCTCCTGAACCAGAGTCTATAGTTGATGCTGTAGAAATAGTTAAACCTGCTGTTCAAACGTTGATTGAAAAAACACTAAAAGAAATGAAACCACTTAAATTTTATATGGGAGTAAAATTAGAAATGACAAAGGACGAAGGAGTTATAGATACACCATACATGAGAACTGAGCCACACTTTATATCTTCATATCAAGATTTTAAAACATCAGGAGTCTATGATGAACTTATAAAACAAGAGCAAGATGTGGATAATTCAATCGTAGGAAGTGGCTTCAATATAGGAAAAATTATTTACATAGACATTCATATTCTTAAATCAGATCCTCTAAAAGCTTCTTCCTACATTGATTTACCCAGTGTTATCAAAAATAGAAAAGCAGTTATCAATATCAAAAATAAAGACAATAAATGTTTTCTCTGGTCTATTCTAGCACACTTACATCCTCCACATTTTCATGATGAAAGAGTATCTCATTATAAAAAATATGAGAATACATTAAATACGAAAGATCTAAAGTTTCCGATGGCTTTAAATGATATTCCTAAATTTGAAAAGATAAATAATTTATCAGTTAATGTTTATGGTCTAACAGAAACAAACAGCATTCAGGTTTTAAAGCTTTCTGACAATTGTAAACAAACTCATATTAATCTTCTATATTTTAATTCAGAGGAAAATTCACATTATACATACATTAAAGATATTGCTAAATTAATAAAACCACAAGTATGTAAAAGAACAAATAAAATATATATTTGTTTGCGTTGTCTTAACTTCTTCCATACACAAGAAAGATTAGATAAACATTCAAATTATTGTGGTGAACATAAATCAACGGTAATCAATATGCCTAAAGAAGGCTCAAATATCACATTCAAAGATGAAAATAAAAAGATCAAACATCCATTTGTTATATATGCTGATTTTGAAAGTATTCTAGAAAAAATAGATACTGCTTCTCCAGATCCAAAAGATTCATACACAAATAAATATCAAAAACATACTCCTTGCGGTTTTTGTTATTATATCAAATCATCCGTTGGTGATAAATATAACAAGTTAGAGGAGTATAGAGGCTCAAATACCCCAGAGGAGTTTGTGAAACGACTAGAAAAAGACTGTGTCCGATTAACCAAGATAATGAGAGAAACTAATAAACCAATGTCCTTGACGAGTGAACAGAAAAGGGAATTTAGAAAAAACAATGTTTGTCATATTTGTGAGGAAAAAATTGGTGAAGGTCTAAAGGTTAGAGATCATTGTCATCTCACTGGTAAATATAGAGGTCCAGCTCATCAAAGTTGTAATATTAATTATCAACTCCCCTCTTTCATTCCTGTCTTTCTTCATAACAACGCTCATTATGATACGCATCTATTTATTAATGAACTTTCAAAGACATCTGGACACATTTCAGCAATTCCTAACACAGATCAGAAATACATTTCATTCACAAAAACAATTCACACATCTCCTATTACTCATATCAGATTTCTTGATACATTTAAATTCATGGCAAGTCCATTGGCTAACTTGGTTCAAAATCTAAAAGAGTTTCCATGTCTTTCAGAGTATTTTTCAGATAAAGATTTTCTAACACAAAAGGGAATTTACCCCTATGACTATATGGACTCATTTGAGAGATTCAATGAAACACAACTTCCTTTAAAAGAAAATTTCGATAACAAATTAAACAACAGTCATATATCTGATAAAGATTATGTACACGCACAAAATGTTTGGGAAAAATATAACATCAAGAATCTTGGTGAGTATCACGATTTGTATCTCAAAACTGATGTGCTTTTATTGGCTGATGTATTTGAAGCCTTTAGATCTGTTTGTCGCACTGGATATGGATTGGATCCTGCTCACTACTACACAGCACCTGGATTGGCTTGGAGCGCGATGTTGAAAATGACAAAACAAGATTTGGATTTGATAACCGATGTCGATATGCTTTTGATGATTGAAAAGGCAAAAAGAGGTGGAATTTCACAAGTATGCTCGAGCAGATACGCAAAAGCAAATAACAAATATCTTCCAAATTATGATTCAACGAAAGAGAGTTCTTACTTGATGTACTATGACGCAAACAACTTGTATGGCTGGGCAATGTCTCAAGCTCTTCCTTATGGGAAACTAAGATGGGTAAAGGAAAAAGATTACACAAAGGTTTTACAAGATGTATGTATCTCTACACAAAAAGAATTGGATGATTCAAAGGTTGGTTATTATTTTGAGGTCGATTTAAAATATCCTGAAGAACTTCATATCAAACATAAAGATCTTCCATTTGCTTGTGAGAAAGAAAGTCCAAAGAAAGAATGGTTGAGTGATTATCAACGATCGTTTGATATAGGTGAATCAACAGAAAAATTACTTACTACATTATATAACAAGAAAAATTATGTACTACACCAAAGAAATTTGCGACAATATTTATCAAAAGGTCTAAGAGTAGAGAAGATTCAAAGGGTTCTAAAGTTCAATCAAAGTCATTGGTTAAAGGGGTACATTGATTTTAATACACAAAGAAGAACAGAGTCAAAAACAGATTTTGAGAAAGACTTTTATAAATTGATGAATAATGCGGTCTTTGGTAAGACCATGGAGAATGTGAGGAAAAGACAAAATATCAAACTAGCAACATCTTGGGAACAAGCATCAAAATTAATTAATAGACCGAGTTTTACTAGAGCTGAGGTCTTTACTGAGAACTTTTGTGCGATCCATTTG